>NC_056522.1:342480842-342488020 GCF_019175285.1 Sceloporus undulatus | reverse complement strand
ATTTATGGTATTTATACACTGGCCTTCAGCCTTAAAGGCTATCAGAGTGGCTTACAATTATTATTTTTAATTAGACGGTTCCCTGTCTTAAAGATGGCATTGTGTCCAAAGGGATAGTATTCCTGAACACAGAGACACACCATGGTTTGGGTACGTATGGTGAATTGTCTCTGTCATATTTGTTGTCACTGGCATAATTGTCCATCCCAGCCTCCAAACACACCAAGGCTGTGACTGATAACAAGCTACTAAAATATATATGATATATTTTGTATATTTGTATTAGTTATGTTGCAGATTGCATTATGGGAAGCTGGGATATAAAGTTTGTGTGTTTGTGTGTGTGTGTGTGTGTGTGCATGCGCGCGCACGCGTATATGTATTCCAAGTATGAATGCATAAGCTTTAACGCATGCGCTTTCTTTTTAAACTACAATGTGATATTCTATGAAAACTTTCTCCACTGATGAACAAGGATAAAAATTTTAAATTCTCATTGAGCTTCACAACAATAAACAATTATTATTATTATTATTATTATTATTATTATTATTATTATTATTATGCTTTATTTATATAGTGCTGTAGATTTACACAGCACTGTACATACAAACAGTAAAGTAGATAAAGTAGATAAACAATTTCTATGTCTTTTCCTGGAAGAATTCATTTGTTTTCAAAAAAAAAAATCTTCATTTCTCATTTCAGGCTATACTCTTGTTTTTTTAAAAAAAAACTTGATAAGAGTATGCTGCGTTCCCCCTCCATTGCTGTTTATGAAACATACTTGATCTGAACATCACAGTATAATCTGTTATATAGAAAACATAGCCTTTGTAAATTGTGATAAGCATACATTATGTTTCTTTCAGTCCTACAACCAGTTTGAGATTGACTTTAAGACAAGAGGGCCAGTAATGATGATGGTGATTATAAAGATGAGCATAAATGATTTCTGCTTATTACTTTTTAGGGGGAATGACCTTCTAATGTCAACAAACTCTTGCTCTTTCTTCCTTTCTTTTCATCCAAAAGTCTAGAAATCTACTGTGCTTCTTAGGCTTATGTATTTAGTACTGGAGATGTAAAGCTAAATTTAGATCTCCCAATAGTTCTTCTTTCTTCACTATTAGAGGTGGAAAAACTTAACGAACTGGTAGTATCTTCCACTCAAAGCTCTAGGCAAGATCACACAGAGATTAGCTGCCTTTGGTCCTAGGAAAATACAACTGCTAGGCACAGCTGGATAAATGTGCCAGCACTGATGTGACACTTCCCATTTTTACAATGACATTTCTGCAAAGTGGTTCCCCCATCCATGGTCATATGATATCAGTAGAGAATCATGAGCTGGAAGTTACCCCAAGAACCATCTAAGCCTTGCCAGTGAAGGAACCCACAGCTAAAGCACCCTTGAGAGGTGGCCATCTCATCTCTGTTTAGAAACCTCCATTGTAGGAGAGTCTACTACCTAGTGAAGAAGTTTATTCTGCTGTATAGCTCTTACTGTAAATTCTTCCTACATTTGCTCAGAATCTCTTTTTTGTAATATGAAACCATTGGATCAGGTCCTTTTAACTGCTGTCTGAAACAAAACCAAGTCAATGACTCATTTCATCCCAACAGCTTCCCCTCCCCTTTTGACCATATGCTCTGTTGCAACTCACATACGTATTATACTACAATAGATTAAGACTAGTTAAACCTCTCTTAAGTAAATTGCCATGTAGAACTTTGGGATGGTATCTGATATATTTGCTAGGGGATACAGAAGATAGGGTAACAGAGGAAATTGAAAAGTTCTTTTTCTCTGCTGCCAAAACTCAAAGGACCATGGTCCATAAACATTAATATTTTAAGGATGCTCTTTATGGTCAAACATATGAGGTGCTAAATGGGAGTCATAGCTCCAGGAGTAGGAAGGATATCAAAAGTTTGCTTATTAGTAATATGCCTGCATGTTTTAATATATCTTTAGGTCAAATATTTGATCTGTTTTAATTGTATTTATTTTGTAATGAATTTTAAACTCACTTTTCTAAGCTGTTTTTAAAATGTATTTGTTCACACTTAATTATACCCCACTGTTTTATTTTAATATGGTGTGTTCTTACTTCTCAATATGGAGTGCTCACATTTTTGTTTATAGGTGTGTAAGATGTACATAATTGTTAGGATGATTTGGTTAGTCAAAGGCTTTCATGGCTGGTATCCATAGTTTTTTGTGGGGTTTTCAGGCTGTGTGGCCATGTTATACCCAACTCCTTTCCAGGCAAGCATTCTCTGAAGATGCCAGCCACAGATGCTGGTGAAATGTCAGGAAGAAACTCTTCTAGAACATGGCCACCTAGCCCAAAAACCCTACAAAAAGTATGATTTGGTTAGTTTTTTAAAAAATATATTGTTATGGTTTGTTAACTGTGGTCCAAAACACACTGCATAAATAATCCTGTTTGAGACCACTTTAACTGCCCTGGCTCAATGCTAGGGAATTCTGGAAGCTGTAGTTTTATAAGACATTTAGTCTTTGCTGTCAGAGAGCTCTGGTGCCACACGAAGCTACAATTCCCAGGTTTCCCTGACACTGAGTCAGGACAGTTAAAGTGGTCTCAGACTGGATTATTTCTGCAGTGTATTTTGGACCTGGACTAAAGATTTGACTGACTAGCATACTATACCTCACCTAAACCCACAAGCAAGCTTCCAAATAGCTCAGCCAAGCAAAACTCATAAGCTAGTAGCTGCTACCTCCTTACCCCAACAACTGAATAAAGCAACGGCATCTTATAAGGGGGGTGCAGCATATAAAAACAGACTGAAGCCTACTGTGTAAGAGTTCCCAAAGTCCTATCATTGAGCAATGCAAAGTGGCACCTAAGACTGAAAGCACCAGAGTCAACAGCTTGCAGATGTCCAGCTCCAAACGAGCTGCACATATACTTTAATAGTTATCATGGGCATAACAACCCAGCCAGTAGATTTGTACTGTCATAGTGCTGTGTCAGATACACATCTATCACTAATACAACAACAAGGCTAGATTTATGACAGTTTATTGGGAAAAACATGCAAGCAACGTTAATTTAATATGCTGGATTTATTTTATTTTATTTTATTTGACAAACCTGGCACTAAGTTAGAACTATGCTGTTCACTTTGCAAAGACAAGTTTCTACATCAGCTGTAATGATGATACAATTAAAGGATTAGAAATAAAATATCACCTGTTTTTCTCAAAATTATCACCACCCAAAACAATCACCCAGAAATGTGAAAATGCAGTGCTTTCAGTTAGAGCAGGGATGAGACACTACAGGCTGTTGTCCTCTGGACAGTCCAGATGACCATGTGCTTTGCATGCAAGGTGTCATAGATTTAATCTCTGAGTACTTACCAGCAACAGTGCACCAGGCTACAGGCAGGTGACACATGGATGAAGGCTATGTAAACATTAGAACAAATATGTTATTGTTTAAGAACTAGTTAAATGTAATGAAATTCAGTTACATTTCATAGATGAAAACAGGGACATGTGTGTGAATATATAAGATATGTGGCAGTCTAACATGAAGGTATCGTCTAAAGAATGTGGCCAGGCAACATGAGAACATGGTCAAGTGAAAGGTTTACTAATGAGGAAGAACACATATAACTGAGGTATTTCAAGCAAAGAAAATCACACCAATTAGGTTGCTATTTGCAGCTACAGCAGCCTATTTCATCTTGCTGTATGCTCTTATAATATCTTCAGATTTATATGCTGAGTTCAGGAAAGTCTGGAAAAAATAACAGAAAAAAACAAATTAATAAATACTGTACAAAGTTTAGAGAAACTAGAACTTTCCCTCCTGCTGAATTAACTGAGGGCATTGAACTTACTCTGCAGCAATTGAAGTTAGTTTAAGTCAAAGGATGAAAGGAGGAGGAGGAGAGAGAAACTGGGCATTTTAAAAGCAGCTGGAAAAGTGGGATGGCAGAGAACTGATCAGGACTGTCCCTGCCAAACTGGTACAGCTGAAGGGTAGGGAATATGTGGAACTCAACCTACTAATAAAGTAATTGGCTGGAAGATCTCACATGGACAATATTTAAGATACAGACAGTCAGAAACTAGCAGAGAAGATAGGAGAAGATAGCAGAAGAAACTAATGAAGCAGTTCAAAGGTGTCTAGTTTAAAGCCTAAATAGAATACAGTGGGCTCTCCTTATCTGCGGACTTGCCATCCATGGATCTGAGCATCCATAGATGGCAAGCCCATGGGGGAGGGCAGTGGAGGAGGAGGAGAAAGAGGAGGGGAAGAAATAGGCAGTGTGGTGCAAGGCAGGAGAAAGATGAGGAGAAGGAGGAGGAGGAGGGTGCTGCACAGCAGGAGGAAGAGGAAGGGGCTCATGGTATGAGGTGGGGGGAGGAGGAAGAGGAAGGCAAGACACAAGGCGAGGTGGGAGGAGGAGGAAGGTGCAGGAGGAGGAGGAAGTGGTGGTGGGGAACAGGTGAAGGTGGTAGTAGTAAGAGGAGGAGGAGGAGAGAAAAGAAAGAGGAGGAGGACAAGACAGAGGCAGCTCTTCCAAAGTGTCATTGTCTTCAATGGTGGCACCGCCATGTGGCCACACCACCATTGAAGCCAATGGGACTTGAGCATCCACAGATTTTGGCTTCTGTGGGGGGATCTGGAACAGATCCCCTGCAGATATCAAGGGCCAACTGTATTCCACAAAAACACATTCTATAACTCTGTGGAATGTCTGAGTGTCACAGGACACTTTGTTTTTATTGCAGCAACTGACTGTATATATTCATGTATACGTTTAGAAATTTTAGTTTAAAAATTGACCCAAAAAACTTGGATCAACCTATCCATGGGTCAATGTATATAAGTATATAAGTACATCTATATAAATATATATGTATGTAAGAACTGTAATTTAATTCTTTTTTTAAAAAAAGGGACCATCCCATTCTCTGAGTAGAGTGGCAAAAGGCGAGAGCTTAGTCTGTCCAGGGAACACCAAAAAGAAGCACTGACTATCTTCTACTCTTATCCATTCAGTCTTTAGGGTAAACACAATCAGTTATGTCTGCCAGAATTTTGTAAGTTCTTTGGTGTCATTTCTCTTTGCTTCATTCTTTACATCCTTTGTTATGGGCCCCTACGTTTTACCCTTGACTTATCCATGGCTAATTTCAAAATCCATAATTTTGATTCCCAAACCTGTCCTTGATTTATACATGAGTTTGATTTATAGTTGAGTATATAGGGTAATATGCTACTCATCTGGAGACCTGAATAGATGGAATCCTTTGCTTGATACTGGTCAGCCTGCTCCTTTAAGATCCAGTGAAATATCATACCTTGAATTACTCACTGGTCCTGAAAATATTGGAGGGAAGTAGAAAAATGTGGGCTTTTACACTGCTGGTGCTGGAAGAACCTATTACAAATTGATGCAATTATTTGCTAATGCATAGACCAAATAAGAGGTGTGGTGGGCACAGGAATCAACTCACTTTGTGAGGTAAATGCTTTTAGAATAAGTGATTGTGTAGAAAATATATACATCCTGAAGGGGAAAGCTGCTTAAACTGTGGTTTAAAGAGTACACATATGATGCAATATGGTATCCCTGGAAAGGCAAAAAGCTTGCCTATAACCGGCCTAACCACTGCATTGTATGTGAGGCCTGCTATTGGTAGCTTGCCAACTGAGTGTAGTGACTTTACTACTGTTTCACCCAGGAAGTGATTGTAGACTTTTACAAGTTTATAATTGTTCCATGTATTTATATACAGCCTGGAGAGAAGTGACCAGTGGGGTCCCACAGGGCTCTGTCCTGGGCCCAGTGTTATTCAACATCTTTATCAATGACCTGGATGACAGAATTGGGAGCACACTTATCAAATTTGCAGATGACACCAAATTAGGAGGAATAGCTAATACTCCAGAGGACAGGATCAACATTCAAAATGATCTGAATAGACTAGAAAGCTGGGCCAAAACTAACAAAATGAAATTCAACACAGAGAAATATAAGGTATTGCACTAAGGGCGGAAAAATGAAATGCACAGATATAGGATGGGGAACACCTGGCTGAATGAAACTACATGTGAAAGGGATCTGGGAGTCCAAGTAGACCACAAGTTGAACATGAGTGAACAGTGCAATGCGGCAGCTAAAAAGGCCAATGCAATTTTAGGCTGCATCACTAAAAGTATAGTGTCTAGATCAAGAGAAGTAATAGTGCCACTGTATTCTGCTCTGGCCAGGCCCCACCTGGAATACTGTGTCCAGTTCTGGGCACCACAATTCAAAAAGGACATTGAGAAACTGGAGCGTGTCCAGAGGAGGGTGACTAAAATGGTGAAAGGTCTGGAAACCTTGCCCTATGAGGAATGACTCAGGGAACTGGGGATGTTTAGCCTGGAGAAGAGAAGGTTAAGAGGTGATATGATAGCCCTGTTTAAATATTTCAAAGGATATCATATTGAGGAGGGAGCAAGCTTGTTTTCTGCTGCTCCAGAGAACAGGACCCAGAACAATGGATGCAAGCTACAGGAAAAGAGATTCCACCTCAACATTAGGAGGAACTTCCTGACAGTAAGGGCTGTTCGACAGTGGAACAAACTCCCTCGGAGTGTAGTTGAGTCTCCTTCCTTGGAGGTCTTTAAGCAGAGACTAGATGGCCATCTGCTGGGGATGCTTTGATTTGGATTTCCTGCGTGGCAGGGGTTGGACTGGATGGCCCCTGCGGTCTCTTCCAACTCTATGATTCTATGGCCACTTTTCAGAGATGCTTTAGATATAGATTTCATACAGGGGGTTTGATTAGATGACTTCTAGCATTCCTTACAAATGTACAGTTCTATTATTCAGATTTAACATTACAAGCAAATAACACACTCAAAATAAAACCCTACTTGCACATTCCCCTATAAAGATCTGATTAGATGTGGCTTAAAGCTACCAAATCCCACATCCTTTGAGCTGCATGTTTCACTTTGTGTCTAACACAGGACACAGCATAGGCTCATTTCACAAGATAACAAGAAAAAAAACAAGATAAGCTCCTAATATTATAAAGTCTATGAAATTATTAAAATGCATATATGCAATCTATCATTTGCGATCCACCTATGGATTTAGACAAGAAAGAAGGGGAGACTCAAGCTTATGATATGATC
>NC_056522.1:342367925-342480817 GCF_019175285.1 Sceloporus undulatus | reverse complement strand
CGGACTCAGTCCGTACTAGGGTCAGGGGGGTGCGGAGCCTCACCTCTTAGCCCTAGTATGGACTGACTCCATACTGAAAGGCCAGTTTGTAACGGGCCAGAGAATCATAGAGTTGGAAGAGACCGCAGGGGCCATCCGTCCAACCCCTGCCACGCAGGAAATCAACAAAGCATCCCAGCAGATGGCCACTGAGTCTCTGCTTAAAGACCTCCAAGGAAGGAGACTCAACTACACTCCGAGGGAGTTGTGTTCCACTGTCGAACAGCCCTTACTGTCAGGAAGTTCCTCCTAATGTGAGGTGGAATCTCTTCCTGTAGCCTTGCATACACATGTTCTGGGTCCTGTTCTCTGGAGCAGCAGAAAACAACGCTTGCTCCTCCTCAAATGATATCCTTTGAATATTAAACAGGGCTATCTATCACCTCTAACCTTCTCTTCTCCCAGGCTAACATCCCCAGTTCCCTGAGTCATTCCCATAGGGCAAGGTTCCAGACCTTTCACCATTTTTAGTCACCCTCCTCTGGACACGCTCCAGTTTCTCATGTCCTTTTTGAATTGTGGGCCCAGAACTGGAACACAGTATCCAGGTGGGGCCTGGCCAGAGCGAATACAGTGGCACTATTACTTCTCTTGATCTAGAACACTATACTTTTAGTGATGCAGCCTAAAATTGCATTGGCCTTTTTAGCCTTCCGCATTGCACTGTTATCATGTTCACTTGTGGTCTACTTGGACTCCCAGATCCCTTTCACATGTAGTTTCATTAGCCAGTGTCCCCATCCATATCTGGCATTTCATTTTTCCGCCCTTAGTGCAATACCTTATATTTTCTGTGTTTGAATTTCATT
This sequence comes from Sceloporus undulatus, assembly GCF_019175285.1. Taxonomy (NCBI): domain Eukaryota; kingdom Metazoa; phylum Chordata; class Lepidosauria; order Squamata; family Phrynosomatidae; genus Sceloporus; species Sceloporus undulatus. The sequence continues at coordinate 342,479,969 of NC_056522.1, read as the reverse complement.
TGTTAGTTTTTGGCCCAGCTTTCTAGTCTATTCAGATCATTTTGGGAATGTTGATCCTGTCCTCTGGAGTATTAGCTATTCCTCCTAATTTGGTGTCATCTGCAAATTGATAATGTGCTCCCAATTCTGTCATCCAGGTCCATTGATAAAGATGTTGAATAACACTGGGCCCCAGGACAGAGCCCTGTGGGACCCAACTGGTCACTTCTCTCCAGGCTGTATATAAATACATGGAACAATTATAACTTGTAAAAGTCTACAATCATTCCTGGTGAAACAGTAGTAAAGTCACTACACTCAGTTGGCAAGCTACCAAGCAGGCTCCACATACAATGCAGTGGTTAGGCCGGTTTATAGGCAAGCTTTTTGCCTTTCCAGGGATACCATATTGCATCATATGTGTACTCTTTAAACCACGTTTAAGCAGCTTCTCCCTTCAGGAGGTATATATTTTCTACACAATCCTATTCTAAAAGCATTTACCTCACAAGTGAGTTGATTCCTGTGCCCACCACACCTCTTATTGGTCTAGCATTAGCAAATAATTGCATCAATTTGTAATAGGTTTTCCAGCACCAGCAGTGTAAAAGCCCACATTTTTCTACTTCCCTACATATTTTCAGACCATTGAGTATTCCAGGTATGATATTTCACTGGATCTTAAAGGAAAGGAGCAGGCTGACCAGTATCAAGCAAGGATTCCATCTATTCAGGTCTCCAGATGGAGTAGCATATACCCTATATACTCAACTAAAATCAAACTCATGTATAAATCAAGGACAGTGTTGGGGATCAAAATTATGGATTTTGAAATTAGCCATGGATAAGTCAAGGTTAAAACGTAGGGGCCCATAACAAAGGATGTAAAAATGAAGCAAGAGAAATGACACCAAAGAACTTACAAAATTCTGGCAGCATAACTGATTGTGTTTACCCTAAAGACTGAATGGATAAGAGTAAAGAGAGTCAGTGCTCTCTTTTGGTGTTCCCTGGACGACTAAGCTCTCGCCTTTTGCCACTCACTCAGCAGAATGGGATGGTCCTTTTTTAAAAAAGAATTAAATTACAGTTCTTACATACATATATATTATATAGATGTACTTATATACTTATATACATTACCCATGGATAGGTGATCAAGTTTTTGGGTCAATTTTATAAACTAAAATTCTAAACGTATACATGAAGATATACAGTCAGTTGCTGCAATAAAAACAAAGTGTCCGTGACACTCAGAACATTCCACAGAGTTATAGATGTGTTTTGTGGAATACAGTTGGCCTTTGATACTGCAGGGGATCTGCTCAGATCCCCCACAGAAGCCAAAATCTGTGGAGCTCAGTCCCATTGGCTTCAATGGTGGTGTGTGGCCACTGGCGGTGCCACCATTGAAGACCAATGACACTTGGAAGAGCTGCCTCTGTCTTGTCCTCCTCCTCTTTCTTTTCCTCTCCGCCTCCTCTTCTTACCTAACACCTTCACCGGTTCCCCACACCACTTCCTCCTCCTCCTGCACCTCCTCCTCCTCCCACCTCGCCTTGTGTCTTGCCTTCCTACTTCCTCCTCCCCCCACCTCATACCATGAGCCCCTTCCTCTTCCTCCGCTGTGCAGCACCTCCTCCTCCTCCTTCTCCTCACTTCTCCTGCCTTGCACCACACTGCCTATTTCTTCCCCTCCTCTTTCTCCTCCTCCTCACGCCCTCCCCCATGGGCTTGCCATCTATGGATGCCAGATCCATGGATGGCAAGTCCGCAGCATAAGGAGAGCCCACTGTATTCTTTAGGCTTAAACTAACAACTTTGAACTGCTTCAGAGTTTCTTCGCTATCTTCTCCTATCTGTCTGGCTAGTTCTACTGTCGTATCTACAATTGTCATGTGAGATCTTCCAGCCAATTACTTTATTAGTAGGTTGAGTTCCACAATTCCCTACCCTTTCAGCTGTACCAGTTTGGCAGGGACAGTCCTGATCAGTTCCTGCGCCATCCCACTTTTCCAGTGCTTTTAAAGCCCAGTTTCTCTCTCCTCCTCCTCCTTCATCCTTTGACTTAAACTAACATTCAATTGCTGCAGAGTAGTCAATGCCCTCAGTTAATTCAGCAGGAGGGAAGTTCTAGTTTCTCTAAACTTTGTACAGTATTATTTAATTTGTTTTTTTCTGTTATTTTTTCCAGACTTTCCTGAACTCAGTCATATAAATCTGAAGATATTATAAGAGCATACAGCAAGATGAATATAGCTGCGGTAGCTGCAAATAGCAGCCTATGGTGTGTGATTTTCTTTGCTTGAATCCTCAGTTATATGTGTTTTCTTCCTCATTAGTAAACCTTTCACTTGACCAGTTCTCATGTGCCTGGCCACATTCTTTAGACGATACCTTCATGTTAGACTTGCCACATATCTTATATATTCCACACACATGTCCCTGTTTTCATCTATGAAATGTAACTGAATTTCATTACATTTCTAGTTCTTAACAATAACATAGTTTGTTCTAATGTTTACATAGCCTTCATCCATGTGTCACCTGCCTGTAGCCTGGTGCCACTGTTGCTGGTAAGTACTCAGAGATAAATTATGACACCTTGCATGCAAAGCACATGGTCATCTGGACTGTCCAGAGGACAACAGCCTGTAGTGTCATCATCCTGCTCTAACTGAAAGCACTGCATTTTCACATTTCTGGGTGATTGTTTGGGTGGTGATAATTTTGAGAAAAAGGTGATATTTTTTTCTAATCCTTTAATTGTATCATCATTACAGCTGATGTAGAAACTTGTCTTTGCAAAGTGAACACATAGTTCTAACTTAGTGCCAGGTTGTCAAATAAATAAAATACAATAAATCCAGCATATTAAATTAAAGTTGCTTGCATGTTTTTCCCAATAACTGCATAAAATCTAGCCTTGTTGTTGTATTTAGTGGATAGATGTGTATCTGACACATCACATGACAGTACAAATCTACTGGCTGGGTTGTTATGCCCATGGTAACTATTACAGTATATGTGCAGCTCGTTTGGAGCTGGACATCTGCAAGCTGTTGACCTGGTGCTTTCCAGTCTTAGGTGCCACTTTGCATTGCTCAATGATAGGCTTTGGGGAACTCTTACACAGTAGGCTTCAGTCTGTTTTTATATGCTGCACCCCCCTTATAAGATGCCGTTGCTTTATTCTTGTTGGGGTAAGGGGTAGCAGCTACTACTTATGAGTTTTGCTGTGCTAGCTATTTGGAAAGCTTGCTGTGGTTTAGGTGAGGTAGAGTAGCTAGTCAGTCCAAATCTTTAGTCCAGTCCAAAATACACTGCAAAAAATCCAGTCTGAGACCACTTTTACTGTCCTGACTCAGTGTCGGGAAACCTGGGATTGTAGCTTCGTGTGGCACCAGAGCTCTCTGACAGCAAAGACTAAATGTCTTATAAAACTACAGCGTCCAGATTCCCTAGCATTGAGCCAGGGCATAAAGTGGTCTCAAACAGGATTAATTTATGCAGTGTGTTGGACCACAGTTAACAAACCATACAATATATTTTTAAAAACTAATCAAATCATACTTTTTTGTAGGGTTTTTTGGGCTAGGTGGCCATTTTCTAGAAGGTTTCTTCCTGACGTTCACCAGCATCTGTGGCTGGCATCTTCAGAGAATGCGTGCCTGAAAGGAGTTGGGTATAACATGGCCACACAGCCCGAAAACCCACAAAAACTATGGATGCCAGCCATGAAGCCTTGACTACCAAATCATCTAACATTATGTACATCTTAACACACCTATAAACAAAAATGTGAGCACTTCCATATTGAGAAGTAAGAAAACAACATATAAAATAAAACAGTGGGGTATAATTAAGTGGAACAAATCATTTTAAAAACAGCTTAAAAAGTGAGTTTAAAATTCATTACAAATAAATACATTAAAACAGATCAAATATATTTGACCTTAAAGATATATTAAAACATGAGGCAATTACTAATAAGCAAACTTTTGATATCCTCCTACTCTGGAGCTATGACTCCCATTTAGCACCTCATATGTTGACCTAAAGAGCATCCTTAAAATATTAATGTTTATGGACCATGGGCCTTTGAGTTTTGGCAGCGAGAAAAAGAACTTTTCAATTTCCTCTGTTACCCATCTTCTGTTCCCCTAGCAATATATCAGATACCATCCCAAAGTTCTACATGGCAATTTACTTAAGAGAGGTTAACTAGTCTTAATCTATTGTCGTATAATACGTATGTGAGTTGCAACAGAGGCATATGGTCAAAAGGGGAGGGGCAGCTGTGGGATGAAATGAGTCATTGACTTGTTTGTTTCAGGACAGCAGTTAAAAGGACCTGATCCAATGGTTTCATATTACAAAAAAGAGATTCTGAGCAAATGTAGGAAGAATTAAGCAGTAAGAGCTATACAGCAAATAACTTCTTCACTAGGTAGTAGACTCTCCTACAATGGAGGTTTCTAAACAGAGATTGAGATGGCCACCTTCAAGGGTGCTTGAGATGGGGGTCCTCACTGGCAAGGCTTAGATGTTCTTGGGGTTAACTTTCCAGCTCATGACTCTACTGAATCATATGACATGGATGGGGGAACACTTTGCAGAAGTCATTGTAAAAATGGGAAGTGTCACATCAGTGCTGGCACATTATCCAGCTGTGCCTAGCAGTTGTATTTCCTAGACCAAAGGCAGCTAATCTCTGTGTGATCTTGCCTAGAGCTTGGATGGAAGATACTACCAGTTTGTTAAGTTTTTCCACCCTAAATAGTGAAGAAAGAAGAACATTGGGAGATCTAAAATTTAGCTTACATCTCCAGTACTAAATACATAAGCCTAAGAAGCACAGTAGATTTCGTAGACTTTTGGATGAAAGAAAGGAAGAAAGAGCAAGAGTTTGTTGACATTTGAAGGTCCATTCCCCCTAAAAAGAATAAGCAGAAATCAATTTTATGCTCATCTTTATAATCACCCATCATCATTACTGCCCCTTGTCTTAAATCCAATCTCAAATGGTTGTAGGACTGAAAGAAACATAATGTTGCTTATCACAATTTACAAGGCTATGTTTCATATATACAGATTAGACTGGTGTGTCAGATCAAGTATGTTTCATAAACAGCAATGGAGGGGGAACGCAGCATACTCTTATCAAGTTTTTTTTTAAAAAACAAAGGTATAGCCTGAAATGAGAAATGAACGGATTTTTTTTTTTTGAAAACAAATGAATTCTTCCAGGAAAAGACTAGAAAATTGTTTATCTACTTTATCTCCTTTACTGTTTGTAGTACAGTGCTGTGTAAATCTACCAGCACTATATAAATAAGCCTATAATAATAATATAATAATACTAATATAAGAATAATAATAAATAATCATAATAAAAATAATAATTGTTTAATTGTTGTGAAGCTCAATGAGAATTTAAAATTTTTTATCCTTGTTCATCAGTGGAGAAAGTTTTCATAGATATCACATTGTAGTTAAAAAAAAGCGGCCATGCGTTAAAGCTTATGCATTCAACTTGGAAATACTATACGCGTGCGCGCGCATGCCACACAACACACACACACACACAACTTTATATCCCAGCTTCCCATAATGCAATCCTGCAACATAACTAATACAAATATACAAAATATCTATATATATTTTAGTAGCTTGTTTATCAGTCCACGCCTGGTGGTGTTGGAGGCTGGGATGGACAATATGCCAGTGACAACAAATATGACAGAGACAATTCACCATACGTACCCAAACCATGGTGTGTCTCTGTGTTCAGGAATACTATCCCTTTGGACACAATGCCATCTTTAAGACAGGGAACCGTTCTAATTAAAAATATAATTGTAAGCCACTTGAGCCTTTAAGGCTGAAGCCAGGGTATAAAATACCATAAATAAAAATAATAACCTAATAATAAATAATAATAATAATAAGATAATATAAATATGCAATGTTGACCAAAGGTGTCATTTAGTAATCAGAACAGCCACCCAACTGTTTTTAAACACATATAGTGATTTCATTTGGATACCTACATCTTTGTTTTTACAAGATATTAGAACAATACAATAGCAAACTCATAAAAAATAATGCTTTGTGAAAAATAGAGCCTTACTTGACTATATCCCTAATTGCCTTTAAAACTTCTTATGCAAATCTTTCTTAGCAGACCCTTAAAAATTTTGCGTTTTTTTTTTTAAAACTAGAATGAGAAAAATGTCATCCACATTACCCAGTCATAATAACCTCCAACAATTATCACTTGGAATGCACACTTCCACAGATTTTGTGACGATCTTGGCTCCAAAATTATATCAAAATATGTATACTTGGGAACATTGTGTACAAAAATTCATGTATTATGACAAGTTGCATACACATGTTACATTTGGAAAGGTGCATATAAAACTAATGCATTTTGTCCTTGTTTCATGCACTTTTCCAAAGCTATCACTGGTGCAGAAAGTTAATGAGATTGAATACACTGAAACTAATTGGACAGGATATAAGTTGGCCTATCCTTTCCTTTGTTGTTGTTAAGTGCCCTTGAGTTTATCTGGATTCATGGCGAACCTGTGGATGGACATCCTCAAGATCTCCTGTCCTCCACTGATAGCTCTCTGTCCGCAAACTCGGCCTGTGGTCTCCCTCGTGTGAGTATAACCATCCGGTTTCGGTCTTCCCTCTTTTCTCCTGCCCTCTTCTTCTTCCAAGCATCAGTGCCTTTTCTAATGAATCATGCCTTCCAAGATGTGGCCAAGACATTAGCCTCAGTTTAGTCATCTGGCTTCCAGGGTGAGTTCAAGCTTGATCTATCTAGAACCCATTGTCCGACTTCTTGGCCATTCACAGCATCCTCACACTTTTCTCTTGCACCACATCTCAAATGAGTTCATTTTCTTTCTATCAGTTTCTTCATTGACCAGCTCTCACATCCATACATGGTGATAGGGAATACAATGGTTGGACAATCCTCACTTTAGTGTTCCGAGTTATATCTGTGCACCCTAGGATCTTGCCCAGTTCTTTCATAGTTGCTTTTCCTAGTCCTAGTGTTCTTCTGATTTCTTGACTGTAGTCTCCGTTCTGGTCAATCTTTGATCCAACATATCGATGACTATTTCAATTTTTTGTTATCTAGGATGAATTCTTGCAGCTCTTCCATGGTCATTATTTGGTCAGCATATTTTGTTCAGCATTAAGGCTGCCTTTACATTTTCTCCCTTAATCTTCTTCAATACTTGTTCCAGGTCCTTGTTGGTTTCTGCGAGTAGATTGTGTTCTCTGCATGTCTTAGTTGTAATGTTCCTTCCTCCAATTTAACTTGTCCTTCCTCTGACTCGAGGCCTACTGTGTGCAAAATTTTCTGCATACAGGTTGAAACAAATAGGGTAATATTATGAACTCTTGCCTGACTTCTTTGCTGATTGGAACCATCCCTGTTTCTCCATATAATTCTAACAGCAGCTTCTTTTTTGAGTACAAACTTATGCAATCAGAATGATCAATGTATGGCACCCATTTCTCTAAGAACACCAGCTTTCCCATGGCTGTGCAGTCAAAGGCTTTGCCTAATCATAAACCACATGCAGATTTTCTTCTGGAATTCCCGGTGCATTCCATTATCCTCATATGATGCAGGTGATCTCTAGTACCTCTTCCTTTCCTGAATCCAGTTGCACCTCTGGAATTCCACATATGGTAGGAATCTATAGCTGCAGAATTTCGAGCATGACCTTGTTTGCATAGGAAATTGATGCACTGGTTTCTGTAATTACTTTGTATCACCTTTTTTGTGCATAGGAATGTAGATAGCTGCTTCCCATTCTGGGCCACTGCTTTGTTTTCCATATTTGTTGGCAGATTTTGAGTTAGAATTATACTTGAGTTTGTTTCTGTGGATTGTAAGCAGTTCTATTGGTATTTTGTTTATACCTGGGTTGATTTATTCTTCCTGAGTACTTCCAACTAAAACCTGAAATAGTATCTCTGGAAGTAAGCCCAGAGCCACTAGAAGAGCAAACCTTTTTCCTTCTTTTTGGTGACAGGTAATTGGAATTATCTTCAAACTTCCTTTCACTTTTGTTGTGTCTCCTTTCTGTTTGATCCTGCGGTTAGACCAGCTAAAGATATGCTGGTTCACTTCCTTATCCCATCAGTGTCTTGACAGCACTACTTCCTGGTTGTATGCCTTTTTCTCATTTTCCGTCAGATTTGCAGCTAAAAACAAAAAATGAATGAATCAAGGCCATAAAGGAGTGTCATATCATAGAAGGAGATATTGGCAAGAGATGGTAGAATGCTACTGTATGTGTGGGTTGTGGGTGTGTGGTGTGTTATCTTTCTACCTACTGATATCTTTAAGAACTGGGAGAAGGTGGTCAAGATTAATGGCAGATCACAGGGGATATGCAGAGATCATCTGAATTGTTAAGAAGAACAATCCCATCCTGCAACCTTGCTTCTAGTATACTGTTGAAACAGAGATGTTTTTTGGGGAGCAACCAGTGAGCTCAGAAAAAAATATCTGCTGTTTATTTGTTTTCTGGCTGAAATGTAGGTTTCCTGCCATGCAGGGAACCTGGCGTGGAAGAATAATAAAGTGGTGAAAATTTTGTACAATTTCACATTATTATTAATTATTATTATTATTATTATTATATATTAACCTTTATTTTAAGCGCTGTAAATTTACACAGCGCTGTACATGCAATCTTTTTAGTTAGACGGATCCCTGCCTTGGCTTACAATCTAAAAAAGAACATGCACGAAGGAAGGGAGTGGTGGGGGAAAGGGTAAGAGGTCCAGCATTCCTCTCTACCTCCGAGGCCTGGACCAAGGCAGATGGACATGGAGAGAGGCATGGCTTCATATGGATGGTTAATCATTTTCCAGGGAAATACATACTCTCAAGTAGGATAATGCATATACAGTACCATAGCAATACAGGAAATGGTTTGATAAAAGCACCAAAAGAACATCAAATCGTAAGCCGACAATTAGCAATGCCTGGGAAGGCTTCTCTGAACAGGATGGTTTTCAATCGTTTTGAAGCTGGTTTAAGAAGTGATGGCTCTTGCTTGTGGGGGAAGAAGGTCCAGGAGTGAGGGCAGCATGTGAAAAGGGGCGAATCCGGGATGGGGCAGAGGAAATCCTGGGCTGGACAGGAACTTGACTACCAGAACGGAGGGCCTGGTGGGAAGTGAGGAGAAAGAAGGTCTGTAAGTAAGGAGGGGCCAGTCATGGAGGGCTTTAAATGTCGACAGCAGGAGCTTATACTGAATGCGGAAAGGAGGGGGAGCCAGTGAAGGGATGCCACAACACGGAGAGATGTGGTCAGCGCGGTGGGTGGAAAGTATAATGCGTGCAGCTGAATGCTGAACAGAGATTAAAGGACGGAGGTGAGAAAGAGGAAGCCCAGCTAGGGGACGTTACAGTAATCAAGTCGTGAGATCACTAGGCATGGACCAGGATCTTGGCCAGTAGGGGGAGAGATATGGTCAGGATTTTGGCAATATTGTACAAAAAGAATCTACAAGCCTTGCTGTGGTCTGGTATCTGAGGGATACACGACAGAGAAGAGTCAAAGATAAAACCAAGACGCGGGCTTGCTGGGAGTGGTTTGAATAGGAATGTTGTCCACAGAGACAGAAAAGGGAGTTGAAGGGTGGGTTAGGAGCAAGACAAGAAGCGCTTTCTGGACATGTTGAGCTTCAAACGCCGATGGCGCATCCACTGCGAGACAGCTGTGAGGCAAGATGAACTTGTGTTCAAGCCTTGGAGAAAGGTCAGGGGTGGAAAGATACACGCTGGGTGTCATCAGCCTACACGATGGTAGGAAAAGCCAAACAGAGCTAAGAGTTTTCCTAAGGACATGTGTAGAGAGAAAACAGAGGGGACCCAGAACAGAGCCCTGGGGAACTCCAACAGATAAGGGAACAGGAGAAGAAGTCTAACCGTCAGCAACCACTGCAAAAGATCTGCCAGACAAGTAAGATCTAAACCAGTTGAGAACAGAGTCGAGAAAGAACCCAAGGTCAGAAGTATATTAACTAGAAGAGAGTGATCAACGGTTTGTCAAAGGCTGCAGACAGATCAAAAGGATAGAACAGAGTAAAGGCCATTAGCCTGGCCTGTTAAAAGGTCATTCGAAATCTTAGTGAGAGCTGTCTCAGTAGAATGCCTTGGGTGGAAACCAGACTGAAAGGGATCGCGAGATGGAGTTGGCTTCAAGAACTCAGACAGCGAGATAAACAACTCATTCCAAAACCCTAGAAAGAAAAGGAAGAAGAGAAATCGACGGATAGCTAGACAAAGAGTTCAGATTCATGAATGTTCTGAGAAATTATTTTGCAGAGAAAAAGGTCCGTGTTTTGCAAGAATTTTAGTGCTTCCTCCACAACTCCTCCCTGCCATGTCTGCTTTTGTGCAAGTTGCTGTTTCTATGCAAAACCCATCATCTCGCATAACAAAAAACGTCACACACACAAAACAATCTTGGGCAATAATCGCAATCAGTACCAGAAGAGAGATACCACATGGTTTTTCTTGTGCAAAATTGCTATTTTCTGGTAGAAAAACAAACAAAATTTGGCTGAGAACTGCAGAGAAATATTTTGTTTTCTTACAGTTGGAAGAAAAAGGACATGATTCCACTTGTGAGCATAAAATCACTGAATATAACAGGCCTAAAATAAGCTTTTTGTGACAAAAGCTTCATTCAGTTGGAGAGGTGGCTGGTGGTCCATGTAAGGAGGGCAACTCATGCCGAAATGGCAAAATCTGGCACAGGAGGAGGATTCTGATAGACAACAGGCAGACTTATCTAGCACTTAGGCCGGGACAGACTGCCCCAAGAAGGATTGCCTGCCAGTGGCCTATTTCCCGCGGAGGGAACCCACAGCCACCAAACTGCAGCAGTTTTCTAGAGATAAAAAAAGCTGGTGTTTCGGGTTCTTTTAAGGCGCCAGAGTGATGTTGTGAGTACACCAGTGGTGCACTCATGACAGAAGCACCATGCAGATGCAGCAGTGCTTACGCCACAATGGTGGCACCCGTGTATATGGGGAGCTGTCATTAGTATGCGCCACTCCATACTAGGGTTAGAGAACTGCAGTTGGTGCACAGTCCCAAACCCTAGTATTGCTGCCGCCACACCACAAAGTCCCCATCTGTATTGGGTCTAAGATTTATTTAAATTGAAATAACCTATCCTGAAAGAAGGACAAGGATGGTCAAAGGTATTCTGAATATCTTAGAATATTATCTACATTATTTTTGCTGTCTTTGTTTCATACGACTTGAAAAACTTGGTGTTTTTCCAAGTTTTAATAAATCCCCCCCCCCCCAATTTGCTCCTTCATTACCACAATTTTATACAATTTATTCAGCCTCTCCAATTGGGTAAAGTGTGTTTCTGAGTATTTTTAAATTATGTGCATTTTTATCCATTTGGCATTTTAGTATTGATTTGTGCACACTTTACTTTTTGGCTACACTTTAACTTGGAGATGTGTGAATGCTTGAGTCATGGTGCACCATTTTTTGACAAGTCTCAGAATGTGTGGAAATGCTACTTTCAGCAAGACTGTCAAGTCCACACAAAATTTCTTTCATCCTTAGTCTGGTACTAGAAAGATCAATTTTATACTTTTTGTTTCATATTGTACTTCAATAATGTATTTCATTCCTCTAATTTTTTTGTGTGAGGTTACCCAGAGAATAAATATTATTGGGTAGCCATAGTTAATGGTTGAAGAAACAGTGTGTGGACGTGGAAGAGTCAGGGAACTGACTGCACAGTGTCAAGTGATTCACATAATGCCACAATTTGTTGAAACATGTGTTCTACTGCAGTATAAAATATGGATCACAGATGGATGGGGGGTCATATTCAACCATTGCCTTCTACTCACTTCTAGTCATTACGAACCTTATCATTTGCTGTCTGGTGAAATTGGTGTTTCTAATGCTTTTCCTTATTGAAAATAACAAATATTTACCAGAATATGATTGGAGTGGATAGTATGTACAGGAAGGGAACAAATGAAAAGTTTGTGGAATGAGGTGGATGCAAGTGGGCTACAATAATTCAACTGTGTGTATGGGTGTGTGTGTGTTATTCACAAGATTATGACAAGTTTTGGAGGGCTGAGAAAGGTCACACTGGAGTTGTATGGTAGTGCTTGAGCTGCAGAAATGGGAGAGCAGCGAACTTCTAGTATCCCTCCGGGAATCAGCAGTGATTGAAAAAGGCAACAGCAGGCAGCTCAATATGGGTGGGTTGTTTTCATAGCTACAATCATGATAATATTTCTTTCCGTGCTCCACTGCCTTGTTCCTTTTTCCCCTAGAATGAACATTCTGCTATAACTAGGTCAGGCCTAAGTAGGTCACATTGCCTCCCTAAATGTGGTAAATCTGGAAGTGAAGCGAAGAAGAATGGCCTGTAAACAAAGGAAAGAGGATGGGCCAGTCTCTCTCTCTCTCTCTCTGCATTGAGAAAGGCAGGGGTGGGGAGAAGTGGTGAACAAAATTTGCATGTAGAAAAGCATGTCAGCTCTACAGCATGGAGAATCTATGATGAACAAGGAAGATGGGAGAGGAAATAGAAGAGAATGTTGGAGAACATATGAATGACTTAAGGCTACCTGAGATGTTGGTTAACATTTACGAAAAAGAAAAAGTCATGGTCCAGCTGAGTTTAGACTAGAATTCTGTGCAAATATTTTCTCTAAATGCTCTAACATGTTTTGTCGACAGAAAAAGTAGTGTGTAGTGCATTTGTGTGGTGGGACCATTTCATCAAATTGTTCAAGAGGAGAAATACTGTAACTTTTTTTTTTAGAGTTGAATATACACACTGGTAGTAGCAAGCCTGTTTATTTTCATTTTCTCCCATACCTTAGAAACAATGGCAGTCTGCACAGATTCAACAGACAATGAGGAAAGGAAATAGTAAAAGTGTTCCATACCTGGGATCACACTGATCAGAAGGGGACTGCAGTCCAGAAATCAGAAGATTAAGAATGGGAAGGCAGCTATGAAAAGAAACTAGAAAAGAAGAAAAGATATACACTGAACACAAAAGTTAGAATCCTAAAAGGCATTGCGTTCTCTATTACCCTGTATGGTGTGAGAGCTGGACAGTTAAGAAAGTGAATGGAGGAAATCAAGTTAATTTGAAAGATGCTGAGGAGTCTGTGGACGCAAAAAGACAAACAACTGGGTCCTGAACAGATCAACCCAGAAATCTCTAGAAAATGGGGGCCGCCATGACTACATCACGACCGCGCTGCCTCTATACGGGCGGCGCGGATGTGACGTCATCGCTCCGCGCCAGGGCGCTTAGTGCGCCCTTTGCATGGAGCAGGAAGGAGCTCTGTTTCGGAGCTCCTTCCTGGTTTGCGCCGCTGGGCGCAGCCTTCACACGGCTGCGCCCAGCGACGCAAAGGAGAAAGGGGCCAAGAGGCCCCTTTCTCCTCCTCCCCGCCGCCGCGGGGTGTCCTTGGGGCTTTCCCCTTTTGCCGCTTCCCCGCAGCCTGGAAAGCGGCGGATCGGGGCCTCAGCGCTGCCGTTCTGGCCGCTGAGGCCCCGATACCCTGGGGAAAGGGGCGGGTACAGGCCGCCGCTTTTCGGTGGTCTGTAATACACCTATGATTCTATATATATTTACATTGGAGAGTCAAACATTTCAGGTTGCGATTGACTATTTATTGAATGTTTCCTAATTTGCTCAAAATGTGAGCCAATGGGCTGGCAGTAAATGGCATGTTAAAAAGTGATTGGCTGGAGCATTTTAATGCTCATTTTACCTATGAGGTTAATTTTCCTGCAGGGACCACACCTGACTGAAAGTTCAATATAAATGTGTTCTCCTTTGCTTCTGTGGTGGAGCTAAAATTACCACTACCTAGGGCTGCCAGAGTGAAAAAGGAGAGGGCTCATGTACCTTTAGTGTGGCATAGTGATTTGAATGTTGGATTAGGATTTTGGAGACCAAGGTTCAAATCTCAGCTCAGCCATGAAGCAAGACAGAGTATGTCTTGGGCAAGTCATACTCTGTCAGCCTCAGAGGATGGCAATGGCAAACCTTCTCTGAAGAAACTTACCAAGAAAATCCCATGACAGGTTTTCTGTAGGATCGCAATAAGTTGGAAATGACTTGAAGGCATACAACAACAGTAACAACAACAAGGGGGAATTTCTGCAGGTGTTACTTGTCATGCAACCACATAATGAGCAATACCTGCTGAAACTGCTTCTTTTTCACAACTTAAGGACCAGGATCTGTCTCAAGTTTTCACTCTGGTCACCCTGCCACCATGATGCCATTTGCACAACAAAGCATCTGCTTCCTCTGCTATTATCCCAGGCACTCTTTGCCCTTGTAGAATATTTCAAACAAATTATTGAGCTCAGATTCCAGACATTGTGGCTGCATTTCTGGCTGCAGTCTTTGATTAAATTTTCAGATGTCTCTACGCATTCCCAAGTCTGTTTGTATCAGCCATACTCCACAGTTAAGTTTTTATGTTATTAGTATTGACAAGCATTCATTTTAAACCTAGGTCAGGATTGAAAACCTGTCTTGTCACTTATCTCTCCCTTTTTATCTTGTTTGTTTCCCCTCGTCATTAGAGATAAATCCTCCCCTTTGTAAAGATTTTAAAAGAAAATACCTTAGGAAAAAGATGCAAAAATGGAGTCAAATGGATTAGCAAATAGAACACATGGCTAAAAAGGCATGGACAAGAACAAGAGGCTTTGGGATTCGATGCTAATGTTATTAATTACCCTCACCTCAGCCCTAGAAATCTCTCTTGGCTAGCCTTAGTAGCAGTGTAATAGTTAACATTGGCCCGGTACGTACCAGCCCTTTGTGGCATCATGGTGACATGCTAGGGTTGCCTCGGGGAGGCGTGTGCACACGCCCTGCAACCCTAACACATCATGGGGACGACGCAGCTGCACAGCACCATCCACATGACACACCCAGCTATGACATCGCAGCAGTGCAGCATCCAAACAGCGCTGCACAGCTGCAATGCCATCGCGCCGTGTCTGGTGGTTTATGGAGGTGCAACCGCACCGCAAAAAGCAGCCACTTCCGCGTGCTCCTTTCTTGCTGCACAGCAGCGTCGCACAACTTGGTTGCTGAAGCACTGCTGCAGAGCAAGGAGAGGTGCCTCCTCGGTGCCTCTTTTTGACACTCTGTACCATTCCATAGGCGCGTTACAGAGTGCTGAAAAGTGGTGCTCTGCCTGCGCCGTCATTAGCTGTGCCAAGAAGCCCCAGCGGCCAAACCGTGAGGCTCCCCAGCGCGGCTAAAAAGAAGCGCCAAAATGGTGCTTCTTCTTGCATCGTGGAAATGATGCAACGAGACGCCAATGGCGCACTCGACGCATTATTTTTGCGACACTACGTGCAGACGCTAAGTGTCCAGCACGTAAAAATGGCTGCACCCGTGTGTATAGGGCGTGGCCATTTTTACGCTCCCGTCACATGCTAGGGGTGAGGCCGGTATGGACGCTAGGTCCTCGGCCAACCCCTTGCATATGACAGGGGCGCCGCATAGGCCCGTGCGGAACGGGCCATAGTTTCCTTTTAGGAAGTAATTTTAGGCTGCATCAATAAAAGTATAGTGTCTAGATCAAGAGAAGTAATAGTGCCAATATATTCTGCTTTGGTCAGGCCCCACCTGGAATACTGTGTCCAGTTCTGGGCACCACAATTCAAAAAGGATGTTTAGAAACTGGAGCGTGTCCAAAGGAGGGCAACTAAAATGGGAAAGTGTCTGGAAACCATGACCTATGAGGAACGACTTAGGAAGCTGTGGATGTTTAGCCTGCAGAAAAGAAGGTTAATAGGTGATAATATAGCCTTGTTTAAATATTTGAAGGGATATCATATTGAGGAAGGAGCAATCTTGTTTTCTACTACTCCAGAGAACAGGACCCAGAACAATGGATGCAAGCTACAGGAAAAGAGATTCCACCTCAACATTAGGAGGAACTTCCTGACAGTAAGGGCTGTTTGACAGTGGAACACACTCCCTCGGAGTGTAGTGGAGTCTCTTTCTTTGGAGGTCTTTAAACAGAGGCTGGATGACCATCTGTCAGGGATGCTTTGAATGAGAGTTGCTGCATGTCAGGAGGTTGGACTGGATAGCCCTTGTGATCTCTTCCAACTCTACAATTCTATGATTCTATGAGTAAGGAATACAAAGAATGGGCAAGATGTTGTACAAAGAAACTGTGGCCAAATCATAGACTAGTAAGAGTTCAGTTTTAGTGTTGATCTATCAATTAATGAGCCGTCACATTTAGATCTGACAACATTTAATGGCACTTTTGTAAACTGAAGCTGTGCTGAACTAAGTGCTGTCTTTGGAGAACAGTGAGGTATAATATAATGAAATAAAGGTTAAAATTGCCCTAAAAATAACTCTTCCCCCACTTAGAACTATCTGCATGTATTGCACTTCAGTTCCTATCAGCTCCAGAGGGCTTGGTTACTGATGAGAAATTAAGGGAGTTGTAATCCAAAGCATGTGCAGGGCAGGTTGGGGTAAGCTGTGAGACTTGTGGGAAGTATCTGGCCACCTAATAACTGAATTAGGTAAGATTTTTTTGGCCACTGTAACTTGAACAAAAATGGAGAGGAGATCTGGAGACAAAAATTATGATAGAGAGATGTGATGGCGATGAATACTGTTATGAAGTGTTGTGAGAGTGGAGTGCATGGCAGACTGTTTATATCATCAGGGTATTTATCCACCTAGTCCAGCCTTGTCTACTTCACAGGTTCTTCAACTTTTCTCCCTTCCTCACAATATTAGAACCCAGAATCATCCAATGAAGCTAAGCAGTGGGAGTCATAGTCCAACACTCAAACCACTATGCCATGCTTCATGCCACCCACCTCACTTTCTACACATTCTGTTTGGCTCCTCCATCTGTCATATAGTGCCAGCTGAAGGCATCCTTCTCATTGAGGTGGTGAATCAATTCCATTGTTCAGTATAAATGTTAAAGAAGCTGTTCAAAGTGCTGGGCTTATTAGGTGGATAGGGTTTAGTGCTTTAGAGAGCATGCATCTCTACATATGGCACTGTGGGTTAGTAATGCTACTAGCGTTACCAGGTTAAAAACTAAAGAAGGCTCATGTGCCTTTAATGGTTTTGTAGAAGAGGGAATTTCAGCCATACCTTTTAAGTTCAGGACTTATTTTGCATAATTATTCTGCACAAAGTTTATTTCTGCACAAAATTTACACAAAATGTTGTTTTTCTGGACACACACAAAAGCCATGTATGACTTTTGCACAGAACAAGTCCTGAACTGTGATGATTCTTGTCATTCCAGGATTCTCCTTGTTAACATTTCCTGACACTCAGAAACACATTTTTGACCCTTTTACATCAGGGCAAAATGTGGCATACTTTCATTTTAAAAAGGACTCATTTTTAAGGTTTACAATATACCATACATTTGTGGGAAGTAATGTAATGGGATCTCTTAAACCTGAAATAGTTTTTTGGCCTCAGCGTGTTTTAGGTCTAATCTGCACTGTAGAAATAATGCAGTTTGACACTACATTAACTGCCATGGCTTGATGCTATGGAATTCTGGGATATGTAGTTTTGTGAGACATTTAACATTCTCTGTCAGAGAGTTCTGGTGCCACAACAGACTACAAATCCCAGGACTCCATAGCTTTGAGCCATGGCTGTTAAAATGCTGATTTTGAACTCCTGTTCCCCAGCTAACAGTAAGAAATGTAGGGATGTGCATTCCAACAATATCTAGAGGGCCAAACAGTCTGTACTCCTGCCTTAAACTGTACCTAAGAGCACCCATTTTTTTAAAAAAAAAATTGGACCCAATTATTTTGACTGGAGTACATATTTTCTGACTTATCTCTGTGTGTTGGTTTTCAGTGGGGAAAGCATTTGTTGCTTTTAGCACACTTATGAGTTTAAATAAAAACAAATATATCTGTATTGACTCCCGTTATTATGCTTGGTTTCATACAGCATAAGTGGTTCAAATAAAAATAGATTGGCTAGAGTAAATGTGCATCAGTTCCAATAATAACAGAAGCTGCTTCGAGAAGCACAGGAGCTTTCATTTAATGCACTTTGGATTGACAAAGAAAGGGAAAGAAGCCTGGGTTTAGAAGAGCTTTTAGACTAAATTTTATGGCTAAATGCTTTTTCTTCTCTCTTTTTTTTCCTTGATGCAAGGTGAAAATCTTTGCCAGATTCACAAAACAACACCAACGAATGATTATATATCAGTACATATATATCAGAAGGAGAGTGAAGGTTTCTTTTGCTGGGCCAGACAAGGGAGAAAATGGATGAGCAAATAGAAAACTTGCAAAATTTTTACACTTATTCAACAACAAGCAAGCCACACCATCCATATAGCTATTTACATCAGTAGAGTGTTCTCTGCTACAGTTCCCATAAATCCTAATCACTGGCTATACAGGTCTCATGGGAGCTGGGACCCAACAATATTTGGAGACACATATTCCTCATCCCCATTCTGTACATTAGCATATTTTATTACTCTAAGGGTGTTCATTTGGACTACTTCTCCAGTTCACACCAAATACTGTTAGTGATGCCCAGTCAGTATCGCAAGGCACACTAGTATGCTACAAGAAAGGCAAAAGCATGCTGTGAAAAAATTAAGGTACCATGTTGGATGCATTCATCACTATGTCCTTTGGAATCAAAAGATTTCAAAGGAGGTTGATTTCTCTTGTAATAATATACAGTGAATGGCCAAGGGAATGATGAACCAGGATACAGAGGAAGGACTCCTGGCTGCAGACTCACCTGATGCCAGCAGGGATAGGCATGATTTTAATTCCCCACCATATCCATGAGTAAGTGTAGAAATGAAAGTTTATATTCTCAGCTATGGCATGGGGGGGGGGGGGGGGAGCATTGCCCTGCAGTAATCATTTTCCCCCTCCAAAATGAAATTTTCCTTCAGTCCCAAAATTTTTACCATTGCACACAACTAAAGCTGAGAATTTAGAAATACAGCTTGGGCATCCAAAGAAAAGAGGCAGGCAAAAATACCAAAGGAATACAAACATAGAAAATGTAAGCATTCTAGGTATGAACAGTTTTAAGTTATTCACTCTCTGCAATGCTAGAACTCTGAGGTCTGAAGGAAAAATTTAATGGAGGTGAAATTTATATTTCCAAGGAAAATGCTTTCATTTTACACCCCACCCATGGCTACACCTTTAGGCCCCCATTACTACCATCACCAGGTTTCATTTTCTATTCTCAGTCCCCTGTTCCCTTTGCTGAATTTTGATTGACCTGAAAACACACACAGGAGAAGGAAGAGTACTGCTTTACCACCTGAATCTAATACCTCAGCTTGATCTAGCTCTGACCTAATAGCTCAAATATAGAGATTTTGCTAGAGAGGGGGCAAGACTGGAAAGGGAATGCACGCTTACCTCTAGTTTGTCTCAGGCATGAAACCCTGGAGTAACAAGTGGCGTCTGATTTCTTTATTCTGCCCAAATCCCTAGGAGCTCCCACCCCGTGGGCCATCTGTTTGTCCCCCATGGGCCCATCTGTTCACAGTAAGCAGCACTCACGGGACACAGTGTTCACTGCGACTGGCAAACTGAAGCATGCCAGGAGCTGTGAGAAAGCAACAAGCAGCCTACAAATGTGGGATTTCTATTTCTAGTGTTTGAAGCATGTGTGCCTTCCTTGTTTTTCCATACACCACAACGGAAGGCATTCAGCGATGCAGCCCAAAAATAGAACAACAAAATCTGTCTTGTAGCCATGCTTCCTCTACAACACATTCATTGGATATAGCAAGCTGAGGCAAGCCTAGCTTGTATGAATGGGAATTGTCCCAGAAATAGGCAAAGATACTAACCAAGTATTAACAGTTCCCTAAATGGGAGCTATTGTTGTGTATGTATACTGAGTTGAATGAAATAACAAATTGCCACATGTGTGACTACAATTTGGGGCAATCTTTTTGGTGGTCTAGAACTTGCACAACATCCAGACTAGTGATGAGTAAAACTTTTATTAATGACATGTTTTGATAAAACGACTCCAAAGCTGGTAGACCTTTTCTTAACTTCAACAGATGTTGAACAGAGACTAGTGGAAGAATGTGACCTAGATCCAGTTGCTACTTCCAACTAGTGCAGACCCCTGAATCAATAGAATTTATCTAAGAGCTGATTTGCTGCTCAGCAATGACTTGAATGGGTCTGTAGATGAGACTACCAATTGAATTATTTATTTTTGTTTATATTCCACCCTATGTCTGAGGATCTTAAAAAAGCATACAAAAAATCAATCTAACAGTCTAAAACAGTTTAAAACGGAGGCTTTAAACCTACATTGTCAATGTAACTACAACAATGGAGCGCTTTTATTGTAGTGACATCTGACAATACCACTCTCAAAACTTGTTTTTACAGCCTAGCAGTGCCCTGATTGTACTGTTTCTCTTGCTGGAGATTAGGGCGCGGGAAAATAACATCTGCAGAGCTCTCCTGGTCATAGGGTCCTTGGGAGAAGGCAGCTGTATGGACCGTTCAGGGTTCTGTCAGAGCTGCTTGTCTCAAGGTGCCCTGCAATCAGAAGAGAAGCGCAGATGTAATCTAACAGTGTCCAATCTCTAGTGTCCTACAAACATTTTAGCTGGGGTGCCGCCAGGCTGCAAAAATAAGTTTTGGGGTCTATGTTTGGTTCTTCATGAAATGAACATGTATTCCTAGCAGTTATAATACTTCCAGTTTACAATCTCATAACTGCTGAACAAGATGCCAGCCAGTGCAATTTAAATAGGCTGAAAACATATTAAACAAGCTGACAGGTTAACTGCTTAAAATGAGTTAACAACATATTTTATTGTGCCTTAGTGTCTCTCGGATATAATCTAGGACGCAATGGTCTCAAGTGGTATAATTAAAGACAATTTAAAATCATGCACATGTGAAGATTGGGGGGAGCTTTGAATTAGGCTTTGAATTGCACTCAACTGGTTCAGTGCAGATGACTGAGAATTTCATTTGGTTCAATTTTTTTTTTATTTGAATGCAGTGAAATTATCCATTTTTTTCCCTGGGAAGAACTTGAAATTATAAAATGAGTATGGTAGAAAGTGAAAGTGACAAATGTGTGGCTTAATCCAGACCTTCCCCTTTTAGAAAGGGTAGGTCTTAGATTTTTCTTTTTGTGCTTGCTTTGGCAGCACATATACTAAAATAGGAATAATACAGAGAAGATTTTTTTCATTTTAAATATTGAATGTTTGTTCTAAAAAAATCAAAATGATTGTTAGGTACTACTATTACATGAATTATTCAAAATATATCCTAAAGTTCTCCCAATTTAGGTAGGTTAGCCACATATTTTGTTGTGCCTTAGTGTCTCTCAGATATAATCTAGAACTCAATGGTCCTAAATGGTACAAATACATCATTGTCCACATATATTTATTAATTATATAGATAGGTCTGCTGGACTTAGTAGTAGTATAGAAACACTACAGTTAACAAACTCTGATATATGTTTACTCCATGGTGTGCGCCTGCTTCTTTTTTAAAGTTACCAAAGTTAACAGCAATTATCACATCTTGTGGTAGAAAATTCCATCAATGAATTGCTATTTTCTATAGTTCTAAATTACCCCTCTATGTGCTAGTTGATGTTGTTAGCCCACCCTCCAATATCCTGCATCATTTTGGAGTACAAATATTTTGTTATATTTTTATTATAATAGCAGTTACAGAGAGGCCATAATCATGAATCTTGAAAGATGATCTTTAAAGTGAAATTCTGGTCACAAACCTGAGGACATGTGGAAAGGACCCCCTATAACTTTATGACTGTGAATATTGCTCCTTCCCCACCCCCTGCTCTGTGCATTTCCTCTTGAAGATCACAGACAAAGTTTTGTCAAGCCTAAAATATTAAACCAATCCTTCTGCTAGCTCCCATTGTACTTCCCCACACCTGATCCTGTCCCATACTCCCTGGGGTTGTCCTGATCTTATTCCTGCTTGATTCAATCAATGTCACCACTGCCAACCAAAAATATTCCTTTTGTAACTATGAAGTTAAAAGTATCAACCACCTGGGAAACCTATTGTTTTGTGGAATTCCTGGAAAATCCACCCAACAGCTTCAAGACTCTATAAAAAGCCTGCCTTGGCACACAAACTTTGGCTCAGTCTGGAATGCTGCCAGATTTCATATCAACCCCTCAATACAGGCTAGTCACCCCTCCCCCCCACATTTCAGGCATCCTTGTTGAACTACTGTCACTTCCATCATCCCCTGATTGGAGCTCTAATTCTGGACTGGTATTACCTCACCTCAAACTTGCTACACACTACTGCCTTTAATTTCATTAGTTCTTGTATGTGTGTATGTGTGACTGCTATTGCTTAAACGATGATTTTCCCCTTTGCTGTTAATAAATAAAGCTAAGTTGTACTCTGCACTCTGAGAGTTCTAGTCAGGGGTAGGCAACCTTTTTGAGCCGGGGGCCGGGTTGCTGTCCTTCAGACAACTGGGGGGGCCGAAGCCAAAAAATAAATAATTAAATAATTTTTATTAAATAAATAAATAAACCGGGACAAATGTAGGACAACATTTTCAAATGGTGGACACTTTTTTAAAAAAAGTGGACATGCAAAAAAAATTGCTGATTTTTTTAAAAAATGTTAATATAAATGCATGTTTCTGAGGCGTCTATAGACAATTGCCCCCCCTTGCCCCTGCGCGCGAGAGGCCAAAGGCCCCGGCGGCAATCGGCGGCAGAACCGGGCTGGGGCCGGTCCCAAGGCCTCGCCGGGCCGCATCCGGGCCGCAGGTTGCCTACCCCTGGTTCTAGTTCTTGAACCTGTTCTACGCAGGCTGGTATACCAACTCTCTGATATTAACAGGAGTCCTCTTGCTGCTGTTAATTTGAGCTATTAAAATTCCCCTAATATATATTAATTTCTGGATGCCATCTCAGTAACCTAGCAATTTGAGCAACAATGTACCCATTTTCATTTGTTTCCCATATTGATCTTTGCCTTACTTCACACAGCACTGCTGCTGCTATCACAAACCAAACACTTAGAACAAATGTGGTAAGCAGTGTGCTGTGAAAATATGCCGGGATTCTGGGTGCACTGAGTGGAGCTGAATGACTATGCAACCCTTGGATGTATGATTATAGATGGTTGAATCTTCATTTCAACCAGTATCATTAAGTATCCTTGAGGTATGCTGGTATACAGGACAGAAAGAAACCGGATGATGTTTAATTTTTCTTGCTTATGCACATCAGATCCAATCCTACTAATAAGCAAAATGAGGCACATGTGGGGTGTCATGAAAGAGCCACAAACAGTAGTTTAATTATTTATTAGGTGGTATTACTGCTAGCAGTTGTAGGGGTATTTTCTACCTCATATGCTAAAATAACTTGGTTGGCCCTGTGTATTTTCCACCTTGAGTTGCATGTATACATGGGAGGGGAATACAATTTGATTCTCTATCTCAGGCAGCAAAACATATTGGGTTTTACCTGCTACACCACCATTTGAAAACAGAGCTTATTTTTGTTTGTTAGAGAGTTGCTCTTGTACAAAACTGGCTACTGCTCAGTCCTTTCATAGGCTATGCCATTTCTTTGTATACTAGAAAAAAGAAAACAGCAAGCATTCCTTAGGATATTTAATCCAGCAACACCTACTTTTACTCTCTCTTATTGTACAAACCTGGGAATTTTGCCAATACAGCTGAAAGGGCAGAAAACATGGAGCTGTTTAGGGTATCTGTCAGCAGTGTATAGTTGAGGCAGCCAAAGTCATGGCAATGTTACTCTGGAGAACTGCAATGCCCAGTAGTACCCAGCCAGCATGGCCAGTAGTCAAAGGTGATCAGGGGATTCTGAGAGCTGTAGTCCAAAAAGAAAATCTTCCAAATTCTGGAAGTGGCCTATAAGATCCATATCAAAGCATTAATTAGTTGTATTTTGGTTGTGCAACAACAAACTGGGATGTATAGCTACATATTATACTTCGTAGCCAACCTAGCAGTTTGAAAGCATGCAAATGCAAGTACAGTGGGCCCTTCCCTTATGTGGGGGATCCGTTCTGGACCCCCACCCCACCGCGTAAGGGGAATTCCACATATGCTCAACTCCCATTTAAATGAATGGGGCTCATGCACACAGCGGCATGGTGCAGCAGCAGCGCATATGCGTCATGGGCACATGTGTCATTACCCCTTCCGAGGCGCACTGGTCCTTCTACCACAGCAGCTTTCAGCATATGCTGAAAGCCATGTAAGGTGCACCCGTGTATAGCATAGGCGTGCTGTAGACAAATAGGTACCACTCCGGTGGAAAGGTAAACAGCATTCTGTGCAGTCGTGTTGGCCACATGAACACAGAGTAGTCTCTGACAATGCTGGTACTTCGTAACAGAGATGATCACCACCCCTATGGGCGGACACAACTTGACAGCCTTGTCAATGGGGAATACTTTTACCTTTTTAGTGTACAAAAAACAAAGAGTTGGTGCCCTATCTTGGTGGACGTTACTTTGTATGAAAGCACTCAAATAAACCAGCTCACTTTCCAAATTTTCCTTGGTAGATCAGGTGCATTTTCATGTTCTAACCAATGAATTACTTTGGATTTCTGTTCACCTAATCCTCAGCAGATACTTTAGGGACCTCATATCCAGATGGTCACATTTTATCTCTAGAAGAATCTAAAGCTGCAGCACGTGAGCCTGCTTCTAAATCTGATGAAATGTTTGCTTTCCCTTTGGTGAAAGAGAGAAATCTTTACAACCACTTTTACTGCAGTTTCACCTCCTGACACAATATTATTTCATCATAACCTGTCCGGTAAGCAAATTGCTCTTTGGTCCCATATCACAGCCTCTGTATAAAGCCAGTTGCATTGATTCTGACATCGTAAAGGCTCCTGCGGAGCAATTCCGGGGGATGAGGAATCGGTGAAGGGACAATTGCTGCTTCCCCAATCAGATCTAGGGAAGGCAGAAGAGAACATAAACTGCAAATCAATTAGAACGCAGATGCATACTGGAATCTGACAACTGGAGTGCCCTATAAATTGGAGTAATTATCTGTATATTGGCATCAGTAGCAATAGCAGCAGCAAGTTAATTCTCGAAAGATTAGGTTCTACCATTCTGTGTAGAACTGATACATGGTTAGCTGTTTGACGTGTCCTACACATGGACATACTCTCTATTAAAAGAGGGGATGGGAAGCAACCTGGGAATGCTCCTTGATTTAGCTCTGTCCCTGAAGGCTCAAGTGATAGAAATGATTAGGGCAGTCTTTTACCAGCTTAGGTAGTTTTTCCCCAGGGGTTTTGTTTCCTGGTAATATCTAACCTGGTCACTGTCATACATACTCATTGGTGGCTGGTGGTTCCCATGGGTGTGTGTTGGTAATTCTAGGTTTTAGTTTGCAACTTAAATCAGACTAATCCAATGTTGATGTTGGGGATTTGCAGTGATGTGTTCAAATCTTTTACTCCAAGTCTCTATCTTCAAGTCTCCAATCAAGTCTCAAGTCCTTGCAAGATACTTTTAAGCCTGGTCTCAAATCAAGTCTCAGATATGAGAGCCAATTTTAACAGAAAAAAGGAGATGGTGGGATGTGCTGAGGGGTGGAGTTTCAATTACTTGAAAATCAAGAAGACATGCACAAAGTTAGATTAAGAAAATCTTGGAAGGCAACAACAAACATGTTAGACAATGGGCTTGAGACAGAAGATTGCTTCTAAAACCTTTCAAAAGCTGCTGAGTAGACCTCACTGCCCCACTCCGCCGCTGCCTTAGGCCCATTGCCTAACACATTTCCTGTTTCTGAATGAAGCAAGTCAGTTGCTAAAAATATACAAGTTGCAGTTGAGTCAGTGCATCATTTATTGCATCAAGTCAAGTAACTGAAGTGACTTGAGTATGACTCGAGTCAAGTCAATCACCTCGAGTCTACATCACTGGGGAGTTGATACCTGATGTGGGACAGCAAACAGTGCACCTTCACAGCCCTTATCCATCTCAAAGCATGTAGTCTTGAAACCTGCCCAAGTAACTTAGGGATGAAGCAGACAGGCCAAAAGGAGTAGCCAGAAGCCATTCTGGCCCTGATCACTCTGGGGCTGTGGCGACCAGATGGTCTACTCCCAAAGTGGGCCACCACTGCAGTCCCAAACAGGCTACCAGCAGGAGTGGATTAAATCTGCTCCTTTTGCTGGTGGCTACAGGCCACTTTAGCCAGTCTCAGAGCAGCCTCTGGCCACTTTGAGGGTGTGTATCATTTAAATGCCATTGCCACAAAGCAGCTGGAAGCTGCCTTATTTGGCCCGTCTGTTTCAGGCTTTAGATTACATTGATCCACATTTTAGTGTGCAATTTAAAGAAAGTCACTGAAGATGCTGAACCTATTTAGGGGGTAGTATTCTGAACCTTAGACAATTTTTTAAATTTTTCTTTTATTAAAATCTGGAATGGGTTCACCACACACCTTCATTCATAACTGTACATGACTTTATAGATATTTATCATATACCTTCAATAACCACTGAGCCTATCTTCATTAAACAAGGTTAGCTCTATCATTAGACAAAATGAGGTGACACCATACGCAGTAGATAAATAAAATAAATAAAAAAATTATTTATATACCACTTTTCTAAAAATCAAAGCGGTTAACAACATGTGCAAATACAATCTAAAACCATCAAAATACAAAATCATATAAAACATCAGAACACCAACTACAGCAATAAAACCACATCTCGTGCCAGCTCAACAGTGCTGACAAGGGGGGGGGGCACATCGGGAGTCAGGAGTCAGGGGTATGCCTGCTCGAAGAGGTGTGTTTTTAACCCCTTCTTAAATTGGTTCAGTGAGGTGGCCAAGCGAAGCTCATCGGGAAGCGAGTTCCAGAGATTGGAGGCCGAGATAGAGAAGGCCCTCCTGGTGGTAGTAACTAATCTGACCTCCGGAACTCTTAATAATTGCTTCCCGGTTGATCTGAGTGTGCGGGGCGGATTGTATGGAGAGAGGCGGTCCTCCAAGTACCCTGGGCCCAAGCCATTTAGGGCTTTATAGGTAATAACCAACACCTTGTATTGCGCCCGGAAGCGAATAGGCAGCCAGTGAAGGTCTTCAAGGACTGGTGTTATGTGGCTGGTCCTAGGTGTATTAGTGACCAGTCTTGCCGCCATATTCTGCACCAATTGCAGCTTCCGGGTATGGTACAAGGGTTGCCCCATGTAGAGCGCATTGCAGAAATCCAATCGAGAGGTTACCAGAGCATGTACTACCGTTTCAAGGTCCCCCCAGCCCAGGTAAGGTCGCAGCTGGCGTATCAGCCTAAGCTGATAACAGGTGCTCCTGACTGTCGCATCCACCTGAGATGTCACAAAAGATCAAGTAATATCTCCTAGCATTTCTTGCTCTGTTTTTGTTTGTTTGCTTGCTTTTTCTGGCTAGAACTCCTTGGTGTTTAGGCCAACAGTATCTGTAAGGCTGCAGAGTTCCCACTCTTATTTGGAGGGTCACACATTCTGATGTATTTGTTGCCACCAGCATGAGAAGCAATGAACATTGGAACATTATAGTCGTCCTCTGGGCAGAACAATGCAGGGCAGGCTTGGTAATCATGTGGTCCTCCCGTCATTGTCAGACTGCAACTCCCAACAGCCCCAGTCAGCACAGCTAACTCTGAGGAAATCTAGGAATCACAGTCCAACAACAGCTGGACGGTCAAACAATTCCCACTTTTGATACAGCAAGAAGAAACTCTCCCCAGCTACCAGCCAGATAATGAGCAGCTGTAAGATGTTTGTTTTCTCCTGCCAACCAGAAAGAATTCTATTCTAATTTCCAGTTGCTCTGGAGCTGCAGGGTTACCCTGCCACTGGCCAGACGAAAAGGAGATGGATGCTAGGTTGTTGTTGTTGTTGTTTTTCATGGTTCTGATGTGTTGTAAGTCACTCTGGTCATCATTTGACCAAAGAAAGGTTTTATTTTTTAAATAAATAAATAGAGAAAGAAAGGGAGTCCTCCCTCTAGTCCATCTCATACCATCCGGCCTCCGAGGGAGAGGCAGGCCCAGCTCCATCGAGCCTAGCCAGTATAAGAAAGAGAAACCTTCCTCCAGTCCATCTGTCTTGGTCCAGGCCTCAGAGGGAGAGAATAACTGCTGGGCCTGATCCCCTTCCCCCCCCCCCACCACTCCCTTCTCCTTTTGTGTCATGTCTATTGAGATTGTAAGCCTGAGGGCAGGGAACTGTTAATTAACCATTTGTAAGCTGCTCTGAGAGCCTTTGTGGCTGAAAAGCAGGATATAAAGACTCCAAATAATAATAATAATAATAATAATAATAATAATAATAATAATAATAATAATATAGCTATTGAATACCTACCAGTCTTGTACTATAACAAAACATTGTAATTTAACAGATGGGAATATTCGTATCCTGACCTTAAGCACCCTTAGACTGAAGCAAGATCAACTGATAATCATATGTTTGGATCTGATTTCCTAATAAAATTGCTGAAGAACAGGGTATGAGATGAAAAGAAAGAGATGCCAATGGCGTTTACTCAGAAAATGTGTTGCATGGAGAGTTAGGAAAAGACCTAGTTTCAGGCTTCTTCTAAGGGATCTCAATATTTTTCTGTATTTTTGCCACCTTCCTTGTTGGATGTGTTCAAAGGGAATTGATTTTGTTAATATTTGTAAAGTTCTCTAAGAATTCAAAGTGCCATGTTGTAGTATTACCACAATATTCATTTCAATTGCTTCAGTAACTGATTCTGTGGGCAGATTGGTTGCCGAGGAGACTTCTCAACCTATTAAACCCCTGAATTTGATTGAGCTTCTATAGTATTTGTCAACCTTTGCAAAGGCTGCATCCATACTGCAGACTTAATGCAGTTTCACATTGCTTTAACTGCCATGACTCAATGCTATGCTATGGAATACTGAGATATGTAGTTTTGTAAGATATTTAGCTTTCTCTGTCAGAGAGCTCTGGTGCCACAACAAACTACAAATCCCAGAGTTCTGTAGCATTGAGCCATGGCAGATAAAGTAGTGTCACATGTATTAATTCTGCAGTGTGGCAGCAGCCCAAGAAAAGCACAAAGCGTCTTGTATTCTGGGAAAACCGTGACAGGCTAAAAAAAACTGAAACAAAACTAGAGCTTGAAAATGTTATGTTTTAGACTACAACCTCCCAAATGCACCAGTCAGCATAGACTCTTTCAACAACATTGGCCATGCTAGTTGGGGGATTTGGGGGATTGTAGTTCTATCTTTCTCATGCTCCAGCTAAACTACACTCTCAGTAATGAGTGTCTTCCAAACAAAAGAACTGCAAGGTGTAGGACAATCCCCTCCAGCTCCTCTAATCTGGTTAACTGCATCCAATGTGGAAAACTGTGTGCAAAGTGGAGGTGTTTGGTAGACTTAGCACATGACATGGGCCCTCTGTTGTGTCTTTGTTTGTAGGTGATGCTTCATCACTGACACCACTACACTGTTTATTCTTCCAGCTTTATAGTATTGTGAGAGGAGTAAATCTGAGTGATTTATTGTCTAAACACCTGGTGACAGGCAGACACTTTTCTGAGCTGGCACAGCCAGGCTAAAGCATTTTCTCTCTCCTCCAATCCATCAGCAAATGCCTCCAAAGCATGCAGACTGGACGGAGGAGGTGTGGATGGTGCCAAGTGAAGGACTTTGAAAAGAAATCACTTTTGCAGCAGAAATCTTATCACACTGGTGGGTTATTTTAAAAATTCTTTCAAGGAACCCAATGCCACAGCTTGGAAATACTACTTTTTTGAAATACAACTCTCAGAATCCCACAGCCACCATGCCCACTGGGTATGCTGGCTGTGGGGTGTTTGGAGATGTCATGCTGGCTGGAAGATTCGGGGAGTAAGTTTTCCAGGCTCAGCCCAGGACATGCCAGTAGGGTTCTCGCACTTTGTTCTTTCCAGAGTCTTGTGAGATTGGTTAGGTTAAGAAACATTGATCTGAATTCTAGTCTTACTCTCAACTAGAATAGACCCATTGTATCAATGGATTCTACCTACGTGGGTATTCAACAATAATTCAGTGGTTCTTCTCTAGTAGGAACTAGATAATAGAATGCAGGCCATTGATTATTTAATTGTTTTCCACTAGTTCAAACTATCCAATCTACTTTAACTAATCCAGCATTTAAAATTACCTTCAGTCTTGTCAGTCTAAAGACTGACTATATGTTCTGTGCTTTCTACTTGCAAAATAACTTTTCCTCTTCTTTAGATCACAAGGCAAAATGGCATTGAGATCAGTTTCTTCCCCACCACCACCTCTGCATTCTTTCTCCTCATCTAATTTTTGTAGTAAGTTGTAGCAACTCGCCTGGTGAAAAGATCTGCATCTCAAAAGCTTGCACACATCTTGGAGATTTTGTTGTTGGCCTCATAAAGGTATTGCCGTAAAAGTAATTTTTTATACACACACACACATGGCCAAATACTTCTGCAATATCTGATTTTGAAGTGACTGGCCATTGTGCTTCTTGGCAAAAGAATTGTTGATGATGATGTTTGTTAGTTGTTACTATTATTGCTGCAACTGTTTTCTCTAATATTGACCACTGAGCATTCATTCTGACAAAATATATTTTGTATATTTTATATTGATGTGGTTTCTCCTGTATAGTTATAAAATAAATGTTAGTGTACTTCTTAGCATTCAAAGAGATAGCCATGTCAATCCGAATCAGTATGCATAAGGATTTTGTAGCATTTTTGAGATTAACTGTAAGAAAGACGTTGGTAGCATAAGCTTTCATTGAGGCTTATCACACTTGCTGAATCCTGCACAAAAATGGGATTTTAAAAGTAAAAAAACGCAAATGCAGGATGTTTTTCAGATGCATTTGCACCAAAGAGCAATAACATGAAAATAAAGTGAATGAAAAGTTGACAAAAATGACACTCCCAAAAGCAAAAAGGTATCATTTTTGTCTACTTTCTGTCCACTTTATTTTTGCATTATTGTTCTTTGGAAGAAATGTCATCTGAAAAATATCCCGCATTTGAGGGTTTTTTCTGCTTTTAATTCCCGTTTCTGCCCAGGATTTGTCTAGTTATTAATCTTTATTTATGAAGTGCTGTAAATTTACACAGCGCTGTACATACAATCTTTTAGTTAGACGATTCCCTGCCCACAGGCTTACAATCTAAAAAGACATGACACAGAAGGAGAAGGGAGTGGTGGAGGGAAAGGGTAAGAGGTCCAGCAGTTCCTCTCTACCTCCAAGGCCTGGACCAAGGCAGATGGACTGGAGGGAAGGCTTGGCTTCATAATGGATAAGATCCATAGACTTAGGTTTACTTCATCAAGTGCCAAGAAACAGACCATTACAGCAGTGAATGTGCTGGTTGTAATAGCAATAGAAATGCAAAGCTTGTGGGTATGGTGATGATCTAATATGTTCTGAGGACAAAGGGAGGAGAAAAGTCATGGTGAGTAGATAACCATATAAATGGTGGAAGGCATTATTGGAATCCAGTGTGATGCTGGCTGGAAACCAGAAAAGAGATGTGATAAACTTGCCAAGAAAGCGCTCATGAGGCTGGAGTGTTAACTAGTGTTATAACATGTGTATTGTGCCAGGAAATCATTGTCTCTGTTCAACCGACTGTTGATGGACTGGAGTCTGTGGTTATATTTTGCTCTTCCTCTTTCCAATCTTCCTTTGTGTTTTGGTTTTTCTTGTTGTTGTTAAGGACTGCTAGTTTTTTTTCATATGTGGTAGATTTGTAAGAAGGCAAAAAAAAAAAAATACTGATCTAAAATATATATGTTACTCCAATAGATAGATAGATAGATAGATAGATAGATAGATAGATAGAGATAGAGATAGAGATTAAAGTAGACTTTGTAATATTACCAGAATATTTTTGTTGGGTATTATGAAGAGTAAATGTGGATTACTTCTTCAATATATAACAACAGCAACAAAAATATTGTTTGCTCAAACTTGGAAACAGATGGAAACACTGATGAAGGAAGAATGGATTGTTAATGTCACTAAGTTGTCCCAAATGGTTTTTAGTAATTTAACAGGATTATTTAGTTAGATCTGTAATGCCGGGATATTGTTTTCCTTTCTTTTTTCTCTTATTACAGCTAAGATTGAGAGATCAGAACCCTACTGTGTATTCTTTCTTTTTCTTTCTTTCTGTCTTTTTATTTTCTGAATGTATATTGTAGGTGGGGTTAAAAAATTAAATAAAAGATCTCTTTGCATACTATATTTCCTAGCATATGTGTGTGGGGTGGCTAAGCTTCTCTAAGCCCACAGTTAGAGCAACTGTTCATCTGCCTCTGCAGACACAAATTCCATATCACACCACACAAGTGCACTCACTTCTCACCACCTATATCCATTAGTCACAAGCATATAACCATATGGTCAACTTAACATCAGTTGATCCATCTCTAAGTTTGGTTATATGTCTCTCTCTCTCTCTCTCTCAATCTGTGTGTGTGTGTGTGTGTGTGTGTGTGTGTGTGTGTGTGTACATACTCCTCCATGTCTTCTCCTTATAATTTACAGGTGTCACATATTTTTCTATTCTAGTACACAAACAAAGCAATTAAATCACCTCAGATAGGCTACAGACAGGCCCAGCTGCTTCTTCACAAGTAATCTCTCTCACTGAGTGGGTTTTAGAAGTATAATGAAGGAAGGGTCAGGGTCCCATCCTTTGTAACAGATCATGGAAAAGTCACTTTGTGGGCTACAGTCCCAACAATCCGCCAGGAATTATAATTCAAAAAGTGATCCCCCAACTACAAACTCTGCTTCAGGATGAACTGTAATGCCCTACCTATATGCCCATGTAAGGAAAATAGGAGAGACATGCCACAAAACGACTCTAAATCTCACAGGGAGATCTACAGGGCAGCTATGATCCAACTGAAAGAGAGTTAGTTCAAAAGTTGTTTTATGAGAGCTGCTGAACATTTGAACTAAAGACATTGCCCTATTTAACTAAATCCACTTTCCTCAATGGGGTGCCCTCCAAAAGTTTTGAATTACAGCTTGAACTACTCTAAATAAACTCAAGTGTGCAGGGTTACATGAACTTCATCCAAGAGTATTAAAAGGGCTGTCAGATGTAATCTCAGAACCACTGATAATAATCTTTGAGAATTCCTGAAGAAGTCCCAGCAAACTGGAGATCAAATTTTATCCCTATCATTAAAAGGGGAGGGGGGCATACAAATAATTACCACCCAGTCACCCAAATATCAATACCAGGAAAGATTCTAGAGCAGATCATGAAACAGACAGTCTGTAGGCACTTAGAAAAGAATGATGTGATCACTAAATGTCCACATGGGTTTCTCAACAACAAGTCATGCCAGACTAATCTTATAGCTCTCTCTTTTTAAAATAGTCATGAGCTTGGCTGATGAGGAGAATGTTGTGGATGCAGTGTATCTTGATTTCAATAAGACCTTTGACAAGGTCCCCCAGGATTTCTTTGCAAAAAAGCTAGTAAAATGTGGGCTAGACAATGCAACAGTTAAGTAGCTAATACCCCAGAGGACAGGATCAAAATTCAAAATGACCTTAATATTTTAAAGAGCTGGACAAGAACTAACAACTCACCCAGTGGGTTTCCTGACTGAGCTAGAAATCAACCCTTAGTCTCCACAGTCATAGTTCAACACTTGAACCACTATGCCATGCTGGTTTAATTGCTAATTGTTGTACATACTTTCATATTACAGCATTTATTCAATACATCTTTGAACTGTCCCCTTTAAACCAGGTAATGCTCAAGGCAGTTTATAATTCGGGGGGGGGGGGGATCTTCATTAGATTTGTCTCCAGGGTAGTTCAATAAATGAAAAAGAATACAACATAGCATTCAGGAGGGAACCAATGTACACAAAAACATTTTTTTAAAAAAACTGCAACAGTTAAATTAGCTCCTGTTTGAAAGTTCTAGAGCTGTCTTTGGCCTAGAGCTGATAAAATACGAATATCATTGGTAGGCAAGTCTTGAAGGGAATGAATTCCACAAAATGGATGCATCCAATGGGAAGATTCTGTTTCTCTCTCTCATATACTAGTGCCCACCAACACTTTATCTCAGATACAGAAGAAAAGAGGGGAAAGGGGAGCTTTTGAAAATTGAGCCTTTGACCTCAATATGGTATTTGAACATAAATACGAGTCTACCCAGGTTTAAGGTCTTTAGAGGAGGTCTTCTCTCAGTTGCACCATCATCACAGGTATGTCTGATGAGGACTTAGAGGGAGCCTTTTTGGTAGCTACTCCCAGGCCATGGAATCTTCTTCTGATAGTGGCTCGGTTGACCCCCTCACTGCTCTCTTTTCACCAGCAGGTAAACAGAACTTCAGCTTCTAACTGGTTGGAGTAGTGGAACAAGTGTATTGGGATTTACTATATATGTAATACATTTTTTTCCATATCATTTTTATTGAATTTTCCATCCATTATCACAGTAGCATAAATCAGGCCTTACACATATTCTCTTAATTTTACATTATATAAATTCTTTCCATCCACAAAGTTAACTACCATTGTTATCTCACTTCCCTTCCCCAAACTTCTAGAATTTGACTTAACCATTATTATACATTGCAGTTCTTGTGACACTTCTGTGAGTATTATACATTCTCATTTCCTTCCTCCCACCTTTATTTTATGTTACAATGTTCTGATTGTTACTATTATTATTTTTCCCCTCTTTCCTGAGGATCTTCTGTATTAATTGTAACATTAACATCACAAAAACCTAAATGTTTTCCCTTTAACTTAAAGCATTCTTTCTTGTCCCTTTACTTCTCCGTTTTCCTTCTAGTTTTCACTATCATCTGGTTTTGTTTAAATAGATCCAATTACCAGATTTAACAGAGATTTATAAATCTAGACAAAACAAAACCAATTTTGTCTTTTTGGTTATGTCAGATAATTTCCTCAATATTTGAAGCCCAGTTTGCAACGTTACCCCAAGTCTTTTCTAGATATTCCATTACCTTTTTCCAACATCCTCTCCATTTATCATTATTATCATCTTGTAATTTATGTGACAGCAAATCTAATTCCATCATCTCATACAGTTTCTCCCTCCACTCTTCTATTTCTATGTTTTTCTCAGATTTCCAATATTTGGCAAATATTATTCTGGCGGCTGCCAGCATATAAAACAAAATTTTACCATATCTAATTTCATCTTTTTCTTCTAGCATACATAACAACATTATTTCAGCTCTTAATGATAACTTAACTCCCAACATACTATCAATTTCTAGCTGTATTTCTTTCCAAAATTTTCTTGCCATGTTGCATGTCCACCATAAATGATAATAGGTCCCAGTCTCTTTTTGGCAGTTCCAACACATCTTCTTACCCGTCTTGTACATGTTGGCTATTTTAACTGGTGTTAAGTGCCATCTATAGATAATTTTATAATAGTTTTCCTTTACATATTGTGACATTGAATAACACATTCTTTTTGTCCATGCCTTCTCCCATTGACACAATTCGATTGATCTCCCACAATTTTGTGCCCATTTGATCATTGAGTCTTTAACAATTTCCTCTTCAGTGAACCATTCTAAGAGTTTTTTATAGATTTTGAAAATTGTTTTAGACTCTGCTTTCCAAATGATTTCTTCCATGTCATTATTTGAGTTAGAGAAACCCACCTGTTTCTTATCCTCTTTATATCTGCAAGTAAGTTGCCTATACAAGAACCAGCCTATGTCCCAACCTTCCTGTTTTAGCATTTCTTGAGTTTTGATGGATCCATCTTTTTTTAACAAATCTTTATATCTAATCCATGTCTGGTTTTTCTTTGGATCATAACAATATAGAGCCTCATGTGGTGATAGCCACCAAGGAAATTTAGAAGAGATACTTTTTTATATTTATTCCAGACACGGAATATTGAGGCACGAACATAATGATCATTAAAACTTCTGTTGGCTTTAATTTTCCCGTAAAACAAAAAACCGTGCCAACCAAACCTGATGTTTGTGCTTTCTAGTTTTAATAATTTTAATAATTTGTAAAAAAATACATTTTAGTGTGTTTTTAACTGTTCTAAATTAAAGTTTTTGTAAGAGAACTAAATTCTCTTACAAAATTGTATTAAAATTGTTTTAGCCATTTTGCTTTAACATACAGTGTAAGCTTATTTTTCTCCCATTTGGGAGAAAAGAAGGATACAAATTAAATAAATAAATATGTGGCAGGTTGATATGAGGCCTAGCATTTCCTCAAGCACTTGGTTCCTAAATCATGTGTGGTTTCATCGCTGGCCACCATCACTTTGAAATGTACTCAGAAACAGATTGGAAACAGACTCGGCAAGGTGCACTCAGCACTATTTAGTCTCAGTCATCATCCTGCCAGCTGCATTTTGAGCTAATTCCTGTCCCAAATAGTCTCCAAATGCATCCCAACATGGAAGCCATTATTTTATTTCCCACTTGGGAGACTACCTATTAAAGGTTTCTTCCGAGTCTTTGTGCTCATTAAACATAAATTTGAGCAGGAGTTTGCAAATTACTAAATAAGTCTGGTGCAAACAGGTGGGAAGTAGCATGGCAGCACCAATTTTAGTGTTCTAGGATTTGGGAGCATGCACCAACCACACGCTCTGGAACCCTAGTCCGTATGGATGCCGCCATCATGGTGGCCTCCTGTCCACACAGGGGCCACCATGATGATGCAAGCGTGGCACAGCATCTGGACATCACTGGCAGGAAGTGGCGTCATGGCGGTATCCCTTCCTGTTTGTGATGCCACAAAAAAGAAGCAGCTCTAGGCAGCTTCTTTTTGGTGGCGCATCTGTGCTGCACAGACGTGGGGCTTACAGGGCGGCTTCTAGCCACCCGTCTGTACTGCCCCTAAGATTTTAAGTACAGTAATTTTAACACTTTTGCAATCCAGACTTAGATGGATTATGAATTTTTGTATATTTTCTGAGCCAGCACCCTTCCAAGTGTCCATTGTGGGCAAGAGTAAGAAACCAAACTCTGCCATTTTGCACATGCTCTGATGCTGGTTCAAATCTCTGTTGAGGCATGAAACTCACTTCAGGCTAGTCACTTACACTCACACTCAAAGGGGTTTTGTGAAGATAAAAGTAGGAAGCAGGAGAACTGTGTATACCAAACTGACTTAACTGAAAGAATGGTGGACTATAAATGTAGCAAATAAGGAAAGTGGAATATAAATATAGCAAAATAATGTAGCAAGTTAGTGTGTACTGTTGAGAGAATCAGCAGGGTATTTAGTGTCCTATAATGTTCCCTCTCCTGAAATGCCTAAATATTTAGACATTTCCAGTGAGAGATCCTAAAGCTGAAAAGAATTCTTTGCAAAAATCCCTGGTATAATTTCAGTCTCAGAACTGATTTAGCTAAATCTGAGGTACAGTACTTCAGAGAAAAGGAACTATAAATTATGTAGAGGCTACAACGACCAATTTATGAAGAAAGAAATAGTATACTGAAACAGACTGATAGGGGGTCCAAAAGTTTAAAATACACCCTTCTCCCTTTGTGTATTCAGCCACGATTAAAAACAATTAATAAATTAAATTATTGAAATAATAAGCAAATTATTACCAAAGGGAAGCAGAACTAGAATATATTCCCCAAGGATTTTTTTTAAGCAGTGCACTAATGTGAATGAAATATCATGAAGATGATATTAATATTATCTGGGAATGCTTCCAAACTAGGATACATATTCACAAGTGGGTTTTCTGTGTGTGTACAGTATGTGACTCACATCCACCTGGCCTTAGTTGCAACAGAGCATGGATTTCCAGTGGAGATGCATAGAAAAGTAATAGTCTGGAGTGTGTCAAGCACACTCATTATTCATTTGAATGAGCTCCAGTTGACCCAGACTATTTCTAGGTGAGTCGAAGATAATAAAACAGGAGCAATGTCCTTCCCAGCAGACCATGAAGAAATAACCTTGGCAAATTTTATTCTTCTAAGGCCACATTCTTGTGTATGTTTACTTTGGAATAAGTATTGAACTCATCAGGTCTTACTTCCAAATAAATATGCTTAGGAGTGGACTGTATGGCTGTAACTGTGGGTGCATCTACACTGACAGGAAAATCAGGCTTACTTTCAGGTTATCCCAGTCTTCAGCAACCACATGCTTCTCCACACACACCAAGGTGAATTCAGGAGAGCTGTCTACATAGTTCTTGCTTTTGAACACATCTTGGTCCAATAAATTGCAATATGATCACATATGGCCATTCCTGATTTTTTTTTCCCTCTCTTCCTACCCACCATGCATACAAATGTACATATTTTCAGTGGTGTCACCACCCCTAGTGTCCCTGATGAGGGGCCGTGGGGGCAAGGCTTCTGGGGGTAGTGTGCTCGGCCTCCCCCAGTGGTGCCCCGTTATTCTCCTCATGAAGAGAAGGATGAGGTGGTACGGGGAGAGCATGCTCAAGCCTCCCTCTGGGCCATCCCTTTGTTCTCGTGAGGAGAAGGATGGGACGGTATGGGGGTGCACTTGGCCTCCCTCTGGGCCATCCTGCCATTCTCCTTGTGAGGAGAAGGATGGGATGGCATGGGGTGAGGGCCTAATTGAGTGTCACCCCTCTTCTGGGGTGTCACCCAGTGTAGACTGGAACCCCCACACACACACACACCACACATCCCTAGTGAAGCTACTCCGTATTTCTGAACTCCTCCCTCCAGCCTCACACCAACATCACTATGGAGTGTAGTCCATACATACAGAAAGAGGAGACAGACAGACAGAGGAATATCTAGATCAAAACTGGAATAAATCCCCACATTTTCCCCCAGATTAAAGCCAGGAGGTGATGAAAAGGCCCTGTTTCATCCCCAGTCACCCCATATATTGTTTGGACAGTTCTCTGTAAAAAACTATGTAAGACCGTTTTACTTGGCCCAAGTAGACATGCCCTCTGTCTCCAATTGCTAGGGACTGAACCACACTGAAGTACAGTATTTATTTGTTTGTTCTGTATTGCTGGAAGAAACACTCATCTATGCAATGGATTGGGTGAACTATAGCTCTCTGGATGTTGTCGGCCTTCTACCCTCCTCATCTCAAACACTGCTTGTGCTAAGGTGCTCTACAGACTGCCCCTTGTTGCACCGGATCAGGGCCATGGCAACCACATGCCACAGCCCTGATCCAGCCTTTTGAGCGTGTGAAAAGGAGCCACTTTTTGTGACTCCTTTTTGTGCCCTCAAAAGGGCACCATAGCTGCAGCGACGCAGCTATATGGATCTCCTTTGGCACTGCATAGTATGGACACAGTGCTGGAGGAGTGCCATGACACCATGCACCGTGTGGAGCAGCATGCAGCATCATGGCACCCTGGGGGCAGAGTCGGGGCATGCATCATTTGGACGCAATGCCCCAACTCCACCCCCAGGCTGGCCTTTCAGGCCAGTCTGTACAGGGCCTAAGGCATTACAAAGTTTTGTGAGGTATAACACACTTCATAGACTAACACAAGTATCTGTTGGAAAGGAAAGATAGGAAAAAACAGAATTAAACCTAGAGGAGAAAAGACAATTATTGTATTGAACAACAAAAATGGTGGGAGATGCAGCATGCACAGAGATGAGAAAGGTAACCTTGCAGTATATCATTGCACAATATGATATAGAAGCTACTTTTTTTGTAATGGACTGCTGTGAAATACTGAATAACTGCATATGTTTAATGTGTTTATGAAGGGTTTCATCAACTATCTTTGAATAAGGACCCACGTTTATAAAGACCACTCTGACCCAATGCCTATCCCCTCCTTTCCCTCCTCCCTGACATGAATCAGCAGCACTGACCTGATCTTTCTGTATCTGACTCTAATCAAGCATTTAAATGCTGGAAATTAGAGAGTTGGCTAGGCTTCCTTTAAAGGAGAAGCTAGTGAATGAGCCTCTAAGGAATCAGCCTTTATAGAGACAGCCATGCTAAAACACAGCTTATCCAAGATACCATGCAAAGTACCTGCAAATATAGGTGGCTAGTCGGGGAGGAGAAATTGGGGAATCCCAGTGCTGAAACAGAAAATATAAACTACAGTTCAGCACTGAGCTCCTCTCTCTGTGTGTGTGCATGTGTCTATCTGTCTATGTATCCTGCTAATGTTAGTTTTTTTAATTCTCTTGCTCTCTGTAACATGTCCAGAATTGGTGTAGTCTCTTATGAAGCTACCTCTTTTCAGCCCAGTCATATTGACCTCCTCCTTTCACTGATTCCCTTGTCACGGAGAGGTGCATGTACAAGCCAATACCTTGCATATTTACTAAGATTCAGAATTAACTGAGAGTACAGGTCAGTAAAAAAAAAAAAAAAGTAGAGCACAGTCTAAGGAAGTACAATCTGCACCAAACATTGACATGTTAATTTATATATTTTACTATTTATATCCCAGTTGATTAATTTACATGTAGGTTCCCAAAGTGGGTATATAGCTCTATAATGATGACAAGAGCTACAGAGGATTTGAAACACAACAGAAGAAAATGAAATGTGACAGAGGCCATTTTAAGAACAGATATGGTAATCACTTTCTTACATTTTCTGTTGTCATGCCAGTCTCCATTCTATGTGTCCAACTATTAGCCTTTTAGGGCTCTTAGAAATAGCCATATCCCTCAAGTTCAAGGGTAAAACACCGAGATCCCTTAGCAGCAAGTCTACATACAGTGCTTATCCATGGTTAAAAAAAAAATCATGGTCAGACCTTTGCAATATGTTGTTGACAAAACATTTATACACATGATCAGATTAATGTGCCTGCACTACATCATTCTAACAAAAGAACTATGTTTCTAGGAAAAAGATTGACAGTTAGAAACAGACAGTGCCAAATCCACTTTCCCAGGTTCTATATATTAGCCTTTTAGTTTCTAATGTAGAAGCAACAGAGACATGTGGAAGGACTGGCAGTTGTGGTAGTTTCAGAGTTTGGGAAAAGTTACTTTCAGGGCTCTTCCACCATAGTTACATCATCACTGTAACTATGGGAAGACCAAAAAAAAAAAAAAAAGCTGTGGGAGAAAATGAGGAGGAAGTTGGGAGAAGTGGGAGAACAAAGCTGCCATCTCCTAGCCATTATCTCCAATGCATAGATGGGGTTGGGTGAGACATGTCCTCAGAATCATGTTGCCCTGGCAGGGGTGGCCTGAACAAGCACTTCTCATATGGCATAGATGATACTCCAAGCCACTCCACCAGAGCAACTTAGCTCCATGCTTTGAAGAAAATAGGGGCCCAGAGGTGGCAGACTTCTTCTCTCACTGCTGCTCCCATCAGCACCAATACTATAGAATCACAGAGTTGAAAGAGACCACAAGGGCCATCCAGTCCAACCCCTGCCATGCAGGAACTCTCAATCAAAGCATCCCCAAGAGATGGTCATCCAGTCTCTGTTTAAAGAGCTCAAGGAAGGAGATTCCACCACTCTCCAACGGAGTGTGTTCCACTGTTGAACAGCCCTTACTGTCAGGAAGTTTCTCCTAATGTTTAGGTGGAATCTCTTTTTCTTTAGCTTGCATTGTTCTGAGCCCTGTTCTCTAGGGCAGCAGAAAACAAGCTTGCTCCCTCCTCAATGTGACATCCCTTCAAATATTTAAACAGGACTATGATATCACCTCTTTACTGTAACTTCTCTAGTCTAAATATACCCAGTTCCCTAAGTCACTCCTCATAGGACATGGTTTCCAGGCCCTTCACCATTTTAGTCACTCTCCTTTGGACACACTCCAGTTTCTCAATGTCCTTCTTGAATTGTGGTGCCCAGAACTGGACATTCTGGGCCTGAATACAGTGGCACTATTACTTCCCTTGATCTATATGCTATACTTCTATTGATGCGGCCTAAAATCGCATTGGCCTTTTTAGCTACTGCATCGCACTGTTGACTCATGTTCAGGCTACTAGGACTCCTAGATCCCTTTCACATGTAGTCTCCTTAAGTCAGTTGTCCCCCATCCTATACTATGCCTTTCTTCTTCTTCTTTTTGCCTTAAGTGCAGCACATTACATTTCTCTGTGTTGAAATTCATTTGGTTAGTTTTGTCCCATCTTTCTCATCTATTGAGGTCATTTTGAATGTTGATCCTGTCCTCTGGGGTATTAGCTACTACTCCTTATTTGGTGTCATCTGAAAATTTGAAAAACATTCCCTCTATTCTTTCATCCAAGTCATTGATAAAGATGTTGAATAGCACTGGGTCCAGGACAAAACCCTGTGGAATCCCACTGGTCACTTCTCTCCAGGA
The DNA here is from genome assembly GCF_019175285.1 of Sceloporus undulatus. Lineage (NCBI taxonomy): Eukaryota > Metazoa > Chordata > Lepidosauria > Squamata > Phrynosomatidae > Sceloporus > Sceloporus undulatus. The sequence goes on along the minus strand of NC_056522.1, from coordinate 342,437,542 downwards.
TGAAAAGAAGCCATTGTTGAGCATCCATTGGGTTAAGCCAGTCAAGCAATTACAACCACCAATTCTTACAATTACAATTACTTCTTACAAATACAACCACCACTTTGTCCTTTCTGCACAAGCTTGGAGAAAGTGAAAATTGTATAATGGACTAATGTGCATACAGCAAGTATCAATGGGATTCTGGCATTAGTCAAATACCTCCCAGATCCCTAGTGGCCATGTTGGTTGGGGCATTCTGGGAGTTGTGATACAACAAAAGTAACTTCTCCAAGCTGTGGGCAGTTCGATTTCTTGCTGATCCAATTTGCAGTATTGCCCAGATCCTTGAGGGAAGTATCTGGTAAACATTATTGTCACTAGTCTTCTGAGAACTACTATTCTTACTTTTGAAAAGGCTACTTCCCATATTATACTGACAAGGTTCATACTGCTGTTATAGGTGTTAAGACTACATATTGCATTCATGGAAGTGACAAGAAATTCTATCGCTGCTTGTCCAGTGCTTCTTGTTTGTCACTGTTTAACAAGATTATAATTTTGCAGTCTGGTCCTTTAAATTTTTCCTGGAAACTGGAGTGAGACTGTCATAGTGTCCTCCTCAAAGCATGACTCAGTCTATAGATTAGTGAAGCAAGAATGAATGAGCTTCTAGTGTCAAAGGGGGGTACATTTTCCAAATGCAGCTTCTATTTCTTTGCAATGGCACTGGTACACTCATAATCGCCCATGTGTGCAATTTGTGCACTGTCACACCCCAGTAGACCAACACACTCCATTTTGATTCAATTGTACTATCTCCTCCAGTGCTCCTACCAAAGAAATTCTGCAATGCACAACCTCAAAATGACCTTCCAAGGCTCCATTATTTAATAATTTAATAACAATTATAATCCAAGAGCTACAATTATATCCTATGCGGGCAAAAAGAAGAATGCACAGTTGATTACACAATCAAAATGTCTTGGCTTATTAGAAATACAAACAAGCTTCTATTACAGATTGACAGAGAGGGCCAGATTTTCCACTGGAGTAAATGGGCATTGCTCCACACCAATCAATGGGACTGGGTTGCTTTCCACCAGCTTATTTGTGGCCCTTTGTCTTTAAAATAATCAGATCAGCTTCATGCTATACATTGCTAAACAAATCATGCCCAAATATATTTTGTATGCATGTAAATAATACATCCCATAATGACATTGCAAATTGAAAGATTGAGCTCTTCACTGCTGTGTGATTTTTCCTCCTCCAGACCTTTTATATTTACATTGACTGTGTTGGTATTGTTGAATTGAAACTGAATATGGTGGGTTGTCTGTGCCTTAAATGGTTGGTAGCAAACTAATCTTTGGCATTGTAATGGCTGTGGCTGATGGTATTATTGATACTTGGCAGTAGTTGTGGAAGGAAATAGATGAAGATGCCTTTGCTCAAAAGGCTGTGTTCCAAGGCACTGGGCAGGATCCAATGGTAGATTTCTTTTGGTGAAATAGAAGAATCCAGTGGAACTGGGAGGAGAAATCTCCCCTTTCCACAATAGCCCTCCCCACCTGCCTGCCACCAAAACAGGCTAGTGGTTATGATGGGCTGAAAATTCCCCAGCAACTACTTTCAGACAGCACAGAAAGGGAAAGAAGAGACTAAAAGTTCCACCATCAAAATGTTGGATTTATTTCATTCTGAGCCATCTCTTTGATTATGTTTCTCTGTAACCTGTAAACTGATGATGCTATTTGATTATACATATTAATATTCAGGCTGCAAAACATCAGACGAACAAACATGCCTGTTGTATTATGAAAAAGGACATATGGGTGTATACATCATGACTTTTTATTTTCAAATAAACATGAACAGAACCAGAGAAGAATCTGACCTTTGCTCGTATGTCCTTACCATCTTCAGCCTTGTAGCCAAAACAAGGTCTGCCTCTCTCTCTCTCTCAATCTCTTGTTATTGTTGTTGTGTTTCTTCAAGTTGTTTCTGACTTATGGCAAACTTAAGGTGAACCTATCACAGAACTTTCTGGAGCTGAGAGTGTGTGACTCACACAAGGTCAGCCCGTGGGTTTCCATATCAAAGTGGGAAATCAAGTGAGAAATTTCCATAATTGTCATCCAACGCTCCAACCAATATAATACACCACTCTCTCTCTCTCTCTCTCTCTATATATATATATATATATATATATATATATATATATATAGTCACTTGGTCATAGACATCATATTATCAATGGCTCACCCTTCCTTCTTCCTTGACTCCTTTGTCAAAAAAGAGACATTATATTTGGGAAGAAAAGAGACAAGATCTACAACACACACACACACACAATTTTATCACTCTATTTGTTGCCAAGTCAATTGATTAGTGCTATAGACAATGTTGTTAGCTGCCCTTGAGTTAACCTCAAGTCATGGCAACCCTGTGGATAAGACCTCTCCAAATAGCCCTATTTTCCTCTGCTTTGCTTACGTCTTGTAGTGCACACTAATAATCATCTTAATAGTTAACATGTATTCATTAGGAAGACGGCATGAGTTATACATACCTACCCCCCCCCCATCATAACCAGTGACAGTGCTCAAATATCCCTCAGTCTCAACAGGCCAGTAGTGATGCAAGGCCCAGCCTCACAAAAACTAAACTCTAGCCTAGGAATGGGATCTGGCTGGCTTCAAGACATTGCAGGAAAGGCACCATCCCTAACCATCAACCATGCTAGTAAAAATCAGAGATATCATAAGACATCAACCATGCTGGCAGGTTCTAGGCCAGCTAGATCTGGAAAGACATGCGTTCCTCACCCCTGCACCTTAGGGTGATATATTTGTTTGTTTAATTCTACAGCTTCAGCTTAGGAAAGCCAACATATAAATACATACACTGTTCTGAACATGTTGTGAACCTATCTTCACTACTGAATAACTATAGCCATCCTGCACATGTCAACAATGAGGTACTGAACTTCTGTTCTGTTGGTCTTCATATTATGATCCATGTATCTGCAAGCATACTTACCTTAGTTCATCAGTCTTCTTAGAGAGAAACATTTGGTGAGATACATTTGTGTGTGGCTTACTCCATATTGTTTAATTCTCCTGATAATGTTTGCTTCCTGTGACCTCAGTATGGTTTTTTAGCGCAAAACTGGAAGTGACATCAACTAATGTATGTAGATTCATTGTTTTCTTTTGTTTTATTGTTATATTAGTATCCTGTTAATAAACTCACTTTTACAGTATGGAGGAAAAGAAGTCTTGATGTTGGTAACTGCCTCATTTGTTATGCAAATCTGTTCAGCTCATAATACTTGGCTTTCATACAAACTGTGCATAATTTCTTTGAGATGCTCTTGTCCAGCTGAGAAAGTTGAACAAGACTGTGAGCACAGTCAGGATTCAGCAGAGCAAAGTTCAGTTGCTTTGCAGGCAGACACGCAGAAGATTTTTAAGGTTAACACCTGACTTTTGGCTCCATCAGTCCTTATGGGTTTGAGGGGGGGAAATAGCTGGGAAAGTAATATATATAGAGAGAGAGGGGGGGGGGCTTGTTCTAAGTGCTAAATGAGCCAGTTCCAAGGGGAACTAGCCTGTTATGAGTCAAAAGTGATGATGCCTAAATAACCTTGACCTCTAGATCTCTTTTTCTAGAAATTAGTCATGATTATGCATACTTCCACTGCAATGGTACTAATGGGCATTAATTGTACATAACTGTACTTTGGACAGTGGCCAAACTGTTTTAATGGAGACAGGCCTGGCAGAGTAGGGTGGGGGAGAGACTCATATAAGCATAACGTTCAGGTCTGCCTCTCAGCAGGGCTACAATTTTGCTTCTGATGTTGCAGGTGCACTTTTGTGTTTACTGCTAAATGCAGGATCACAATCACAGGCACAATTATTTAGAATCGTAATTGTCCCTTTTAATCTTCCATCTGCTGGAGTGTGTGCAATCTGGTAACAAGGTACTGTTGCAGATGCTAAGAATGCACCATTGTCCCTCATATCTAATTATAGGGATGTTTTGGGTTTTGTTTCATTTGGCTTCTTGTTAGCTACTCAGCAAAGGAAATTCTGTTTGAAAATGTGTATACAAAAGGTGCCCCATTTTACCTTTCTTGGCAGTTAGCTTTCCAGGCCCAATCCTGAAGACCATTAGGGCTACTTAAAACAGGGATGCAAGAAACACCCCAGCATACCCCACTGTTCCCAGCCGATTGTCCGATAGGCTTGGCTCACACACTGTGGTTTCCAGGCAAATTTCCATTTGGTGTTCAAAGAGCTGAAACTTTTTAGATTAATCCCAGATCTGTCAGCCTCCATCATTTTCAAGCAGGACTCCAAGCTGCAGGGGAGTGAGTTTCTTTCTCGAATGCTGAACAGCCAAAAGCTTCTCATTCTTTCTGTGAGTGGACAGCTCTTTCCTTCCCCCCCCCCCCCCTGCTCCCATGATAACCCCAGAGTTTTCACTGGCTTGAACTTGACTATGATTCTCAAGAGAAAGAAATGACGAATAACTATTTTATTGTGTTCATGTTGGTCGCAGTCTAACACAGTTAAGATGACAATCTTTTATCCCCTTTAGCCACCACAGCCCTTACATACACATTCACATTATCTCTAAAAATATTTTTGCTTTTTTTCACTGTGATACTTACTTCCTAAAATCTCTCCAATGTAAAATGAAACATTTCATATTTAGAAACTCCTTAGGAAATGCAGTGTAACTTCTCGGTTTAACTTTGCATGAGCAAAGCATGTGCAGTGTGCAAAACAGCATTGTCCAATTGGTTGCTGGCATTATATTATACTTGCATTATATGCAAGGTTTGTTGGGTATGTTTTGTTATTCAATTTATTTTCATTATTAAAAGCTTAGGCCTGAATCCAAGAGCTACTCTTAACTAGAGTATATGCACCAAATCAAAGGGATTTACATTCAACAATTAATTCAATGGATGGACTCTAGCAATTAGATTTAAATCTGAGTTTTGCTTCTATTATATTTGTTTCATTCATCATATTCTTTCTTTCTCTCTGCATGTGGTTTTTTCCCCACTATCAATGATGGCAGCTGCAGATCTGGATCCATCAGCTGCTCATGGAACTCCCAGAAGCAATATTACTCTTGTGAATTCTAAGGCAGAGGATGAACTGCTGGACCCCCTAGAAATCCTTATTGATGCACCATGATTTCTTAAGAATGTCTTTGGCATCCTGACCAAATAACAAGGCAGCTACCAAAGCAGCCAGCACCACTAGAGAAGGGTAACCCTGCACCCAGTTTGGTATGATTGGGATAATGAAAATAAAGTCAGTCATATATATCATTTACTGATCTTAGATTTTATTCATTTAATAATAAATCGACTAGACACCATTCAGTTCAATTTTGCATTCCCACTTTTAAAACACAGTGGAACTCAGGCTGGGATAATGAGCTACATGAGTCACGCAAAAACTAAATTCATTTTAATTTCTTTGCATATTCTGCAAAGCATATGAAGTGTGTACAACAGGACAATGAATGAGCTGATATTTGAACCCAGCAAGCCTGTATGAATCAGCAGCTCAGCCTCAAGAGTTATTTTCAATGCCAGGAAGACTCAGCCTCTGTAGGTATGATGAAGGCAAAGAGGATGTCTGAACATGAGCAGGGATCCTTTTCTGTGCTAATAAGGTATCAAAGAAGACTGCAATACAAGTATTATTATTATTAACCTTTATTTATAAAGCGCTGTAAGTTTACACAGCGCTGTACATCAAAAACATCAAAAAAAAAGTAGGTGGATTTAATCAAGGAAGCCACAGCCTTTAGTTTGCAAGATTTGACCAAGTACGTTGATGACAGGGACTCAAGGAGGTCTCTCATTCATAGGGTTGCTATAAATGTAATTTATCTTCATAGTGATTAACAACAACAGCAACAATGAAATAGAAGCCTGCTTTTACATTTCAGATTGGATTAAAGAGAAATTGAGGAATGTAGCTTCCAAGATCAATATATCCTGAGCACCTACTGTATGCAGTAGAATGCAAGTCTCCCAGATTTGAGCCTGTGAAACACAATAAACTTCATACCTGCTGTATGAATCAAGTCTTATTCAGCTGGTTTTATTTTTAGTTCACTTCAGTGAGGTATTTATAGTGAAGGAAAGGCCAGGCCAGTTTCTACATTAATAACTGGGCACCTGTAGAGAGTTATGAACCTAAGATCATGCATGTTCCTAAATCCTGAGTATTAGTACAGAACAGAAGACTAACTGGTGCCCATCTCTCTGCCAAAAGGCAGGAACAGTCACCCCTAACTCATTATTTGTAGCGCATTTCCCAGCCTCCTCATAAGAGTCAATATTTTCAATCATGCCAAAGCGAGATGGCTTGATTATTTAGTAGGCATCAGCAGTGAGAATTGTCTTCCATGTAATGTGGGATATAACTTTTTAAAAGGCTAAACTGGACTTAATAAAGTTTTAAAATTGCTAAGGGGTAAATTTTCCACCATTTATGAAATTATGCAAAAATAATGAACTAAATGAGTTCCAGAAACTGGAACTCCCTTCCCAGAGAGGTTGGACTAGCATTCTCCCTACTCTTGTTTTGCAGATAGGTGAAGGCATTTCTGTTTCAACAAGCTTTTGAGTATTAAGTGAGCAAGGCCCATACCACCTAAACAACATGCTGGACTTTCCATCTGCTAATTTATTGTGTGTGGGTGTTTTAATGATTTATGTTTTTAACTGGTTTTAATATTTTTGATAGTTTTAAACTATATTTTGCAAATTTTAACTACTGGGTTAAAAAAAAAAACACCAGGAAGTCCTCGTTTTTGTTCCTGATCTTTCCTATTTTATTTTGGACATCCATATACATTTTGTGTATGCCAGAATATTCCCTGTCAGCTTCCGGTATGATCTGAGATATTTTACACCAAGTCCTCAAGTCAGTTTGTTTTAACCCAGTATAAAATCAGAATGAGCAGAAACAGAATCTTGGAGTTTTTGATCAGTCTGGATGCACCCTAAGTGTTTTTTAATTTGTTGTAAACTACCTTGAACTCAAACTAGGGAAAAGGCGGGGATAAATAAATATAATAATAACATTGGTCTAAAAACAGGCAGCAGTGAGGGAAAGGTTCTCTCAGTTCTGCTTTCATCAAGCAATTATGCACTACTCTCCCTTGATGTTTCTCCAATTTGCATATGTTAAAATTCCAAGCACTAAATATGGCTAAAATAGTGATGTAGTATTGGCTGGGGTGTTACCAGCATTGAACAGCAACTTGAGAGAGTCAGGGTTAAGTCACCAGTGAGACATGAAACTCACCGGGTGACTTTAAGCCAGTCATTCTCTCTCAGCCTGGCCTACTTCACATGTTTGTTGGAAGGAAAAAGTAGACAGAAGGGCAGCTATGTAAGTAGCCTTAAGTGGAAGGGCAACGTATAAATGGAAATGATTTTTTAAAAGTCAAACAAAAAGAATCCTGCAGGTGTCAAATAGTTTAATGGCAAAGTGTGTATTTTGCTGGGCAGTTATACCAAGGTGTATCAATTTGCATTCTGCTAGTGGAAAGTGAAGCCCCCTATTTTTCTTGGTGCTCCCTCCATGTTAGACTTTATTCTTTTCTAGCAGGTTCCCAAATCTACAAAAGCACCTTTGGGGGATTGAAAAAAACTGACTGCCCAGATTCCCCTCCATGGAAGTGCTTTTCACTAGTAGAAAGCTACCTGTGTATTGTGATGATTTTGTGCCCTCAAGTCACCTCCAAAGTATAGTTACCTTATCCTAGGGTTTCCTTCACCAGATTTATTCAGTGGAAGTTTGCCATTGCCTTCCCCTGAGGCTGTGACTTGCCCAGAATCACCCATTTGTTTTCCATAACTTGATGAAGATTTGAACCCTTGTTTCCTGTAGTCCTAGTCCAGTGCCACTACAGCATGCTAGCACAGTACACTCCTTGTTGTGCACTTTCAAGTTATTTCTGACTTATGGCATTCCTAAGGTGAATCTATCATTGGCTTTTCTTGGCAAGATTTGTTGAGGGGGAGGTTTGTCTTTGCCTTCCTCTGAGCACTGTACACTACCTATTAAAAATAACAGTAATAGTCATAATAAACACGATGCCCACTGTTGAGTGATCAGAGCTCTTCCCACACACTCTCCCTTACAACAAGGAGGGCCAGCTGTAGAGGCAGTGGGGCCAATTTAAATCTCTGTACCAACACACTGCAGTTTGTACCACTGTGTTGTGGTGTGCCAAAAGGAACATCTTGTCATTTCTGGTCATTTTGGTCAATTTTCAGTCATTGGCTTTGCTGCTGCTGCTGCTGCTGCTGTTTGAGGATTTATGGGAGCTTGAAGAGGTGGAAGCAAATGGCTACATTTCCTGTGTTACTAACCTACTTGCACAATTCTCATTGCCAATGGGTGAGGAGAGCTGCCTAGAATCATTGAATCATAGAGTTGGCAGAGATCGCAAGGGCCATCCAGTCCAACCCCCTGCCATGCAGGAAATCTAAATTAAAGCTCATGTGCTTTGATTTTGTTTGCTTCTGCACTGTATAACCTTGAGGAGTCTATCTTCAATCCCAATTCTGACACTGAAAATTCTGCTTTTCCTGTTTGAACATTAAACCACAATATTGTATCAACAGTATGCACCCTTGGTTTTATTTATATGTATAGCATGTGAAAATCAAATTTTCGGACTGCAGCTCCCCAAAGCTCCCAGCCAGTGCAGCCAAGACAACAGTACTCATAATCTGCCACCCAGTTTGGCCACTGGCCATGTTGACTGGATGGTGCTGGGACTTCTGAGCCTGTACAAACTAGCTGGGGGATTCTGAGAGCTTGAGACCAAGAAAGCAGTTAGTGTTGTGGATGCTGTTGGCATTTATTATAACAAAAATACAAAAGATGAGCATTAGAATAAAACAGAACTGTTAACTGTGGCTGAGATTCTAACTCAGCTATTTAGTTATGTAATTACCTTATGCTGCAAGCAGTGGGGGTCTGTTCTCCTGTCAACTGGGAGGCAACAGATGGACATTTCTACTCCCTCCAGCCAGAAATGTCCAGTGCAACACTCAAAAGCCAGATCCTCCTTGAACTGGAGATCACTCCTGGGATTTGATGGAAACTTCAGTCAGCTGCTTTTCAATCAATAAGAGACCAGGCCTCTGTCACTTGTAATGGCTGCTGTCTAGTAAATGAGGGCTGGAGGACTTTTATGGCCCCTACATATCCCCTGAACTAGTGGATATGTAGGGTTCATGAATACAGATCAGTCAGGAATACACAACTCTTGGTTATTCATTCATAAGTGAATAAGCAAATTGAAGCTGATAGTAAAACAAATTAAAGCATACACTTTTAAAAATGATAAAAAGGTAAAATGTTCAATTCCCCCCCAACCTCCTTTAATATAACCAAATATAATATAACCAGTGTTGGAACATGTTGTTTTGGTCCAAAATGTTTGTTTTAGAGAAATCAAACATCCTTGTACTGTAGTTTCTTTTAATTTTGCTGCAAAAAGTCTCATTCTCTACCAATACCAGAAATTATTTTCCTATTATTATTTTTGGAGAGTAGCAGGAAGTCTACATCCTTCTTCATCTCTGAGAGGTAAAAAGATTATCAGGGCCAGTACTGCAAGTTTCCCCCTCCTTCCAATATCAGGCAGTCTATAGTTCTATGGATAAGACAAGGGGGTAGTGGAGTATGTTTGTGTGTGCTGTTTTAATCATCATTACTGTGCTTACAAGTGAACAAAAATCTAGGGCAATCATTCCTGCCTTGCTGAACTTACATTCAAAATCATTAGTGACAAGCAGCCATCCTACACTCCAGATCTCCAGTGTAATGGTGTCTGTGTAGAGAGTCTGACTTCCTGTGTCATTACAGAGAATGAGTGAAGCCTGAAGTCATGCTACTTACGTATGGACTTGGACATTTGAGAAGGCTGCTAGAGCCTGAAAAGCTATGGAGCCATTTGACCCAGGGTCATCATCTTATTTTTCTACCAAAACTACTGTTATAGAAACCCATTCCAGCTAACAGCTAAGGACGGTGAAACATGGCACAGAACAATACTACAGATAATAGCTGTGGTTTTCCATTCCTATCCATTTTCTGGTCTACAAAATGAAGATTCTGTTTGTTAGCCTATACAGAAGCAGGTTCTGGCATCATCAGCAAAAGGCTATCTTCAGTGAAGAGAGAGATTATTAGAGCAAACTATTTGTCTGGGAGAGAAAATATACCTCTGACTACATGAGAAACAGAAAGAGGGGAGGAAAGGACAGAAGTGGACAGGAAGATGTGGTATATTAGGTACAGACAAAAAGAAAGAGGGAACACTACGTGTTCTGGAGGGACATAGCCACCGGTGCAAGGATGCTAGTCCATTTCACATTTCCAGCACTATGGTAACTTCTTCCTGTAATGGCATTCTCCCTTATAGCAGGGACGTAGCTAGGATTTTAGGAAGGGGGGGGGGGGTCCAGACTAAGTGCCACCATTATAATGGGGCTTGAGTGAGGCAGCACAGCAGCACACACCATTCATTTTTCTAATGGAAGGGGGGGGTCTGGACCCCAAGAAACCCCCCCCCCTTGGCTATGTCCCTGCTTATAGCAATTCAGGAGCTCTCTAAGGGCATCTGGCCCTTGGAAAGTAAGGATCTCTGACTTTAATAATAATAATAATAATAATAATAATAAAATTTATTTATATACCGCCCTTCTTAGAATCAGGGCGGTGTACAACAAAAGGCATACAACAATATAATAATACAAACATAATTTAAAAACAGTACAGTACAATAAAAACAATAAAATTCGTCCCAACTTGACAATGCTGACGGACGGGGAGGGGGGGAGAGCATTCTGGGGCGAAATAGTCAGGGGTAGGCCTGCTCGAAGAAGTAGGTTTTCAGCCCCTTCTTAAATTGGGCTAGGGAGGTGACTAAGCAGAGCTCAAGGGGCAGCGAGTTCCCCTTTGTCCTTGTCTCTGTACCTGCAGTGTTGTCTGGTAGGGATGGATGAGAATTTAATGAATTTCCAAAATATACAAATGTCTTCCTCTTTGGGATGGAAAGGATTTGAGAGTTTGAAAATTTGATACTAAATGATCATGTAATTAGGAAGCAAGTTTTCCCCCAGGATCTGCAACTTCTAGGCAGTCACACTCTCCATAAGAATTATTAATTTGCAACATTAGAGTGAATTGTCCCTTGAGGACACATTTCTAAATGCAAGTCAAGTCATCTTCTATGGTCTAGGGTGCATGCATCTACACTGCAGAAACAATGCACTTTGACTTCACTTTAACTGCCATGGCTCCATCCCAGGATTTGAAGTTTAAAGAATTCTGGGATTTGTAGTTTTGTGAGGCACCAATAGTCTTTGGTTTTGTTGTTGTTAACTGCCCTCGGGTTGAGCTCAACCCATGGTGACCCTGTGGATGAGACATCTCCAAGACTTTCTGTCCTCCACTGCTCTGAAGGCTAAAATCCTAATTTAAAACTCCCAGGATTCCACAGGTTGGAGCTACAGCACCTAAAGTGGTGCCAAACTTCATTCTACATTATCTCTAAGATGCACCCTTAGTCGTCTTTGATATACATGTACAGACATGGGGCGCATCCTTCCTTTCCCAAGTTCAGACGTCAAAAGCATCTTGGCCTTTGCATCCTCCTTGAAAAGCAAGAGGAGAGCTCCTTAAGATACCACTTTCACTGTTTAAGCAATTATCCTTTCTATAAATACCTTTCCTCCTCCTCCTCCTCACACATGCAATGGGCAGAGAGAGATTCTAGCACAGAGCTCTGTGAAAAGAATTTAACCCTTCTGCATGCAACCAATAAATCCCATTATCCTGACTCTTTTCCTGAATACCTTCCGAGAGGCAGCTGAATCAATGTTTGACTTGTACGAACAGCCGCCCGACTGCTATTTGGAAGGGATTCAGAGGGGGATTACAGCAAGGCAGTGGATAAAAATCTATTACATGGTGGTATTTATTCTAGATCCCCAGGCACTTGAAGTGAACTCCTGCAATGCACCTCATCATCATTTAGTGAAACACTTAAAACGCAGGGGATCACAAGAACCTGGCTCTAGACAGGGAGAAATAGAGGCAGGGGCAAGGAGCTATCCCAGTACTTCACATGCCAAAACAAAACTCTTTGATCCAAGGTGAGACGACTTTTGTGTAATACATAACAGTATAAAAAAGAAACTAGTTACTGCCTTGGAATTAATTTTTTCCAAATAACAAAGGTATCCCAACTCACACAATGACTGTGCTTTAATGAGGAATAGTTTTACTCATTTTGTAGCATAACTAACTTTTAGTTCCTTTTATGATTATTACATGGTGGAGAGAGAAAATCACTGGTTCAAATGCTGGTTTATGATGAGCCTTACGCTGCTACCTCATGTTCTGTTGTAAGTGTTGAAGTGATGGCAAAGTGGATGTAAAGAGAGCTTGATGCATAAGAGTTTTTACAAAATATTTTATTGTTGTTTTGTTTTTTTTTTGCATTTTACATATAACAGATAATTACAAAAAATATTATAAACTATATTCCCAAACCATAATGGACTGTGGATCTTTTTTAGGACTTTATTGCATGACCCCCATTCTTGCTGCAATTACATTAATGAAAGGAAGTGCATACATAATAATTTGGGAGCACTCTCTACCGCACATCCCTTCATTAGACTTCATATAAAATGGCAAAATCAAGACTTGCTTTTTGGAATTTTTAAAAAAGTATTTTCAAGCCTTGGATAGTTGAATCTCTGGATGCAGAATCCATGGATATGGAGGGCCAATTGTATTTAATTTTTTGGAATAACTTCCAAAATTTCTCTTTCTCTCTCTCTCTCTCTCTCTCTCTCTCTCCCTCTCTCTCTCTATATGTGTGTGTGTGAGAGAGAGAGAAACATGCTAGCAGTACTTTGCTGGAAAATGGTCATCCATCATAGTTGCTTAAAGGTAAGTCCACCATTTTCTGAAACCGTTTAAGAGGGTACTCCCCCCTCAAAAAAAAAGTTGTTGTTCTGAGCCTTCAAGTCATTTCTGATTTATGGCACCCCCTGAGCAGAACCTATCACAGGGTTTTCTTGGCAAGATTTGTTCAAAGGGGCTTTGCCTTTGCCTGTCTCTGAGATTGAGAAAGAATGACTTCCCCAAGTCATCCAGTGGGTTTCCATGGATGAGTGGTCTCCAGAGCTGTTATCTAGCACTCAAATGACTACACCACACTGGTTCTCTAGGATTAATATAAGTTTCTACTTCTTCCTCATCAGTATCATAATGGCAACAACAATATTATCTGGAAGTAAAGCCTCATGGTTTCACATAGGTCAAAGGTGGAAATACAACCAATGGGAAAGTTGCATGATCACAGCTAAGATTATTCCACACACTGTGATTAGAGAGGGCTTATCCCATGAATAACCAAGGAATAACCAGCAACAAATCATTCACGGTATTTCCCCGTGAATGATTTGTTCCTGGTTATTCCTGAAATAAGCCTTCACTAACTGTGACATCACTTGATAATATTAGCCACAATCATGCAACTTTCCCCTCAGAATGCCTTTTGAATTCCTAAATTTCTCCCATGTGATAAAGTCCCAGGTTTTCACAGAACCTTTATTAAATTTTTGTATCATATAACCCTTCTGGTTACCTGTGACTCCACTAATCAGCAAACACTATGTCTCCTGCAGGACACTACAACAATTTAATTAAGGACACTCCTCATCCCTTTCTTGAGTACCTAAAAACCTTTCTAACTTCCCCTCACAGTAGCCTATCCTAGCCTCACCGGCTCTTCACTCATCAGGCCACAATAAACATCAATCCTTCTCAAACCTCCTCCTCCCTCTTATATACTCACTCTTGAGAGCAATTCCCACCTTTCTGACTTTGCTCCTATTGTCTGTTATCAAGGTTCTAATCTGCCTGTTGTCTCCACATTGGTCTAGCCAAATACTATTGTACCCAGATGACAGATGACCCATACAGAGGATGGTTTTCCCAAAATCAATTGCACCAGGGTTTTACAATTTAAATGCAAACCTTTCTCATTCAAGCAACTGTAGCAATTCAAAATCCATGCTAAAATTCAGTTCTGGGTGGCTTCTAGTGAAGGTAGACTAATGTTAAAAGAGAATGTTACAGCAGGCTGTTCATTACAGTATGTATTCCATTGGCATAACAGACACATGTACCAAATCTCTATCTGATGGCTCAGCTGTCACTCATTCCTTTGCTTTTGTTTCAAGATGAGCTGCCTACAGATAGAGACAGAGATATAATTTAGAAGTTGAATAAATGCTTGTATTTATTCATGTTTGTGTTCACCTTTCCCCTTCAGCAAAAAAGCAAAACAAAACAAAAACCCTGGATTTTTTGTAAGAATGTCAAAATGGTCCCAGGAACTGGAGGGGACAGGTATGTTGGTGATGATGTCATCACTGCTAGCCAATAAGTGCAATCCAAAGTGTGTGAAATTGCCCCTCTCTCTCACACAGACACACACTTTTGGATCCATTTCTCTTCTCCTCTAGGCTTTTCTACCATTAGAGAAACAGGGTTTGCCAAATAAAAACTGGAATAGGCTCCTGTACTTTTGATGGTTGTGTATAAGAGGAAATTTCAGGAGGTGCTGCTTATTACCTTGTTGCATGATGAGCACCACCTCTGAAACTCTGCCTTTTACACAGCCGATAAAGGTACAGCAGCCCTCTTTAGTTTCCAGTCTGGCAACCCTTTAGACAAAAGATGCAAGGACCTGTGCCTTTCTGTGTCTTGGAAGCAAAAGTTTACATGTGGAATTCTGACTGGGACAATAACTGAAGAGGAAGGTTTAAGAAACTTCTCCCCTGCTGTTTTTCTCCTCATAGTGTCACAACTAGTTTTCATTTAAAAAAGAAACCAAGGAAAAGCTGAAAACAACTATATGTAACATACAGTGGCTGGCATCCTCTTGGTTAGTCCTAACTTGAGTAGATGTATTCAATCAGTTATTGAATGGTGAATCAACATGTAGGTAAATATTTATTCAATTGTCTACTCTAATTAAGAGTAACAACAGGATTTAGGTCAGTATGGCTTTCAAATGTGCTCTAAATCTAAGCACATAGTATAGTCGTGTGAACATTTTCTGTATTGCACTCTGGTCTGTATTTCAAAAAGGACTAATGTTTTGGGTGGATTGGCACACTGATATTATATACAAATGTTAACTTTAAAGATAGCCTATTAACATATTTCTAGATGAGTATGAGGGCATGGATTAGGGGAGAGAGTTAGGGGGTTGAGACTGATGTTCATTGCCACTCTCTAAGTTGTGTACCATTTACTTCAGCTTTGTCCTGCCTGGTGCCCTCCAAATGTTTTGGAGTAAAACTCTCAACATTTCTGATTATTGGCAATGCTGCCTGGGGCAGATGGGATCTGAAATCAAAAACATTTGGGAGTATCATATTAGAGAAAGCTATGCTTTATACAGTTAATACAGAATCAGGTGTTATATAGTAGTGAGTACATTTCCAAGTAAACGTATCTGAATTCCCTTACCACTTCTACCATGAATTGCAAGTGGCCCCAATACACAGCCCAGTGACAGATGAGTGACCATTCTGAGGATCCCTCAAAGGAATTCCTCGGTCCCTGTAGGCTAAAACCTGATTCCTGGAAATCACTGCTCCATGCAAAGAATATGCAACTCTGACTTCTTTTTTGCTGCTCTTCTGGGGAAAAAAGGGGGGGAAATTAACACTGTGATATATGCCATTGCTGCTGCTATTCCTGTCATCTTTGCAAGGTAGGGAGTGTAGCAGGAGAGACTGCCATGGATTAACAAAGCCTTTTTGTTTCTCTGGTGCACATCACAAACAGAATGGAGAAGTGAAGGTGGGGGCAAGGGAGATGACAAGGGAGTGTCTCAGCCATGCTGTAAGACATGACTGGCTTAACCCAGTGTGACAGGACTGTTTGGCAGAGAGAAGAGTCAGAGCCAGCCTCTTGCCTTGACATAGGGAGGAGAGGCCCATTAGGACTAAATCGCCTCTTCTGCAGATCTGTGACTTCCTTGCTTGCACCACTTAGATTTAATCCACATAATATACACAGGGAGATGGAGCCCATTCTCAGCGGCTGCTGTTGGCTTCCATGCTAGTAGGATGGTAAGTCTGCTTCAAGTTTTAGGGTGAATTTTATAGCAGCTATGTTAGGCTGCTGCCACACTGGAGAATTAATGATGTTTGACACTGCTTTATTTTTGTCATAGCTCTATCCTATGAAATCCTAGGATTTGTAGTTTGTTGTGGCACTAGAGCTCTCTGACAGAGATGGCTAAATATCTCACAAAACTACAAATCCCAGCATTCCATAGCATTGAGCCATGGCAGTTAAAGCAGTGTCAAACTGTGTAGATGCAGGCAGAGCTGCTGAAACTGATTGGAGAATATGGTTCAGCACCTTGGATAGTGCTTTTAAATTTCATTTTGCTGCTTGAAGCAGAGCAGCAAATGCCACCTCTAGCTTACTAAAGCCAAGGTGTATAAAGTAGCCAAAGCCAAAAAGTTATTTTGGCATATGAGGTAGAAAATCCCACAAAAAATTCTCCCATCCTGAATGTAAAAAAAAAAAAAAATCGACAAAGTAAATCATTAACCATCTGCTTCCCTTTTTTTTCACACCAAAAGGCTGGAATCATGGATGGCAAAGCATAGCATAGTAGTTCCACATGCAGCACCATAACACAACTGGCTATTCATCACCTCCCAGACCTATCATTGAGCTTCTGCAGTCTTCGCCTTCCACATTTCCTGGCTGGAGCAGAGCAGGGCTGGTTGGAGAAGCACTTAGCTATGTCCCAGATCCAGACACAAAATGATTACATTCTGATCACAGAGTTGGAAGAGACCACAAGGGTCATGCAGTCCAACCCCCTGCCATGCAGGGACACACAATTAAAGCACCCCTGACAGATGGCCATCCAACCTCTGTTTAAAAACCTCTGAAGAAGAAGACTCCACCACACTCTGAGGCAGCATATTCCACTGTCAAACAGCTCTGACCATCAGGAAGTTTAGATTGAATCTCTTTTCCTGTAGCTGATATCTATTGTCCCTTGTCCTAGTCTCTGGAGCCATGGAAAACAAGCCTGTTCCCTCTTCAATATAACATCCCTTCACATGTTTAAACATGACTATCATGTCCCCTCTTAACATTCTTTTCATCCGGCAAAACATTCCCAGTTTGTCCTCATAGGGCATGGCTTCCAGATCTTTCACCATTTTGGCTGCCCTCCTGTGGATGTATTCCAGCTTGTCAACATCCTTCTTGAATTGAGATGCTCAGAACTGGACACAATATTCTAGATGAGACCTGACCAAAGCAGAATACAGTAGTACTATCACTTCCCTTGATTAAGACACAATGCTCCTCTTGATGCAACCAAGAATCAGGTTGGCTTTCTTGGCAGCCACATCACACTGCTGACTCAGTGGTCCACTAAGACTTCTAGATCCCTTTGACATGAACTGTTGTCTAGCCAGGTGTCTCCCATTGTCTGCTGAGATCTGCTGAGCTCCTCCATAGGTCTCAGCAAGTGATATAATCATTTTGTATCTCACTTCAGGTTCATGGGAGATTGCTTCTCTCACTCCCCAACTGTAAGTTGGCTTTGGTTGTTGCAGAGGAAAGGAATACCAACCTCCACAACAATCAAAAAAGGCATACCCAGGTATAAAGTAGATTTATGCCTGCATATGCCACTAACAGGATGCCAGCCAAAATCTAACACCTAAAGCATTGCCCTCATAGAGACCTCCTCTCTCTGTCTAATGAGATGCTAGAGAACACTGGATAAGCTCTGGAGGGGTAAGGAAGTAGGGCCACCTGTCTCCGAAAATGTATCCTTGGTGACGTGAAAATGTTCTGAGGTGAAACTTCATATTTTGGCACACAGTAGGCACAAATGGAGGGTCTTGGTGTAACAGTTTGAGTGCTGGACTAAGACAGATGCAAACTGATCTTTGAATCTCCACTCAGCCATAGAACCCCACTGCATGACTTTGGGCAAGGCACATTTTCTCAGCTGAAGAGGAAGGCATTGGTAAACATCCTCCTATTTTACCAAGAAACCCCTAGGATAAGGTTGCCATGACTGGGCATCCACTTGAAAGCACATAACAACAAGAGCACAAATGCTATATTGTTTTTATCAGAGCTTAAAAAATCACTTTTTCCCCCTGAATCCCACAGAACTGTGAGAGTTGTTGCTTAAATGGTAATTTTCTCTAGCTCTGGACCAATATGTACAATATGTGTGCTTACAGCATGCCAAAATATTGTCAAATTTTTGTCAATTCTTTTTCTCCTTCCAAAAACATATGCCTTCTATCAAATCAGCTCATCTAACTCAGTATTATTTACATTGACTGGCAGCAGCTTTCCATGATTTCAGTGTCATTTCCAGATGTTTCTAGAGATGCTAGGGACTGAAACTGGGACTTTCTGCAGATGACAGATATGTTTTTACTCCTGACTTATGGCCTTTTCCTCCATACCCTCCCTAGTGTGCATTGGTGAACTTTGTCATGTTATCAAAGCTAATAAAGGTACCACTAGATTTCCAATGAGAGAAGCTCACCCAACATACAAAATCTAATTCTGAATTAATGGCACAGAACTAGTTTTTTCCCATCTATCAGCTACACATTACTTGATGTTTCTCAGAGAAACATAGGGGAACATTTTTTTTCCATTGATGGGATTGCAAGGGGGGAGAACTTAGGGCTGCTATATTTAGACGCTTCCGCATTTTGTCGCATTTACTTTCTAAAAATATCTAAATGCACTTCTTATTTTAATGTAAGGGAAGAAAATCAGCATTTCTGACTTTTATCATCCGATTATCCTGGTGACGAGAAAAGCAGAAAATTGCAATTTGAGATTCCTTGACAGTTCCCTGCAAAGTGTTAAGCTCTTAAGTTTCTGTGTCTGTTGAATTAATTTTTTTTAAAGCACAACAGATAAAGAGTAACTAGACGGGTTAAATCAGTGGGAAGGAAAGTGCTCTTTCTCATAGCTAGCACAGCAAAAATAAAAAAGGAGGGGGGGACTAGAGGCAGATCACCTGGCTGAATACCAAATTAATCCAAATATTTGAATACCTGACCTAGTTTGATTGGCTTTATTTTCAGCTCAGACTGGGGTAAGACTTATAGAGAAGAGCCTGAAAGCCCAATTTTATGTTGAGCTGTATTGACTTTGGAAACATTGTGACAGGGCTGGGGAATATATGGCTTGCCTTTCCCATTGGCTGTGCTGAATATGGATGGTGGGAAGTCCAGTTCAACAACTACCTTGGGGTGTGTGGTGGTTTGTCACATGTTACCCAGTCCTTCTGTAAGATTACTTAGCTTTTTTTTTCCTGCTCAAAGCATCATTTTAATATTGAGATGCTCTCACAGGATACCCCAACACCAGTACATATGATAAAGGTATATGGGATTTTCATTGCAATATATGCCTTTGTTTCAGCCGTCTTGAACACTGCCACTACCACTAGGAAATTCTTCCATCTGAAGTGCCCTAGCACCTCAAGTTTCATGTGAAAATTTTCAAATGGTCAAAAATACTGTGATTAGACTGTTGACCAGGCCTGTTGCAGCAAGCATGAGAGTCCCTTGTGATTGTGAATAGTTTCCTCTTTGTAGGCACATAAAGTCCTATGTAGCTTGGGTAGACTATCTGAGGAACCACATTCTTCCCTATGAGTCTGTCGAGGCCTTGTGGTCATTGGGGAGGTCATTTTCTTAGTCCTATCACCCTCAGAAATTGTTAGTAGGGACACAAAAAGAGGCTTTCTCAGTAGCTGAACATAGGCAGTGGAGTGTTTCCACTGTTCTTCCATTGATTTTTTAAAGAGGGAATTTGAGCAACTGGATGGCTACTAAAGAAGAGACTTTTAATATGTGAGTGTTGTACTTTGTATATAAGTGCCTTCAAATCTCCTGTTTACTTACAGATACTCCAGGAATTTTATAGGGTTTTCTTAGGCAAGGAGTACTCAGGTGTAGTTTGCCACTGCTCTCCTCTGACAGAACCTGGTATTCCTTGGCATCTCCCATCCAAATATTAACCAGCCGGAGGCTGGTTATCTTCCAGAATTAGATGGGGTCTGGGGCCTTCAAGGTATTTAAGCCAACTTGTGTTATACTCTATTTGTGTGTGTTTTAATTGCTTTTAATCTGATCGCATTTTAATATTATAATTTAATTGTTTTACAACTTTCTGTGTTTTTTATATTTTCTGTGTTTTCTACCTTCAATCTCAGTTTTGGGACAAAAGTAGGATATAATATAAAGCATACATACACATCTGTGCCAAAGGGTTTTTTTCTGCCATACAGGGGAAATGTAATGCCTCCATGTATTTCTACATTTTTAAAAAATAATCTGTGCATAAAGAACTGGAGGAGTTCCACCCTTAAATATGCTATGGGCTACCACAAATCATATTTCTAAATCTCTGGGTCACTGAGTCACTTATATCCCTTAGAAGTTCATCCCTTCAAGATATTCCTCTATTGTGCCTGGCCCAATGATTTGGCTGGTGTTTATTTGTTTGTTTGTAAGAGACCCTCAAGCAAGGTGATACTGGCATACCAAACATTGGTTTCCATGCAAAAATAAAGCTTTGGATCACCCACAAATCATATCTACCATCATCACTAATGCTAAACTATCATCTGTGAAATGGCCTACACTGTGTCTGGTCCAAAGCTTCATTTTCATGCAAATGAGCAAGAATCAGCACCAACTATTTTACTCTTTGAGGCAGAGCAGCAAAAGTGGATCTCTTCAACTAAGTCTCATACATGGTATAAAGGTAAAGATTTCCCCTTTGACATGACTGTCAAGTCATTTGCAACTGTAGGGGGCAGTGCTCATCTCCATTACTAAGCCGAGGAGACCAGTCAAAGATGACTCCATTGACATGTGGCCAGCATGACTGCATGAAAAGCTGTTGCCTTTCCACCAATGTGGTACCTATTTATCTATTTCCACTTATACATGCTTTCAAACTGTTAGGTTGGCAGAAGGTGGGACTAGTGATAGGAGCTCATTCTGTTATGCAATGCTTGGGTCTCGAACTGCTGACCTGCTGATGTCATGATCATCAGAGTCAGTGTCTTAACTGCTAAGCTACTACATTCCTCGATACATGGTACTCACTCAAAATCTGTGGCCTGAATCAGTTGCCTTCCTCTGCCAAATGGTAGATCCAGCATTGGTAAGAACTCAAATTCCTTTTGACCCCTAGAGTCATTATTACAATATTCCAAATTCATCAATCCCTGTTCCACATATGTTTGTGTGTGTGTGTCTTCAAGTCACCTGTCAACTTATGGTGACTCTATGAATTTCATAGAGTTTTCTCATGACCCCACTATTACATCAATCATATTATATAAAATTGTTCAAGGGAGTCAAAAAGTTAACCTGTATAAAACAACATGCACACCGCAAAATCTTTCTTTGGAAAACTCCCACCATATTTAATCTTGTTTGAATAAAGAATATTAATGAATATTAATGAATGACTACGAATAATAGTAAAGTAATCTTGCACATTGTATACATTGTGGTTAACATGATACTGTTTTCCTTTGTGATTTCACGTTAGAAGAATACCTGCTACTACTGCACCATTCAAAGTCTGTGCATTTTTAGTATGCATGTTTAGGTTGGAAAATGGCCTTGTCCCTTGTAGTCTCATGACCACAATGTGGGTTGAACACAATCCCTGCCATTAGGCAGATGGAGGCAATTTCCACAGGCAGCATGAAAGGGCAGCACAATATTAGTTGTTCTATTTGTTATTGTTGGCTAGAATCCCAACTAGAGTAGGCCAAATGAAACAGTTGTTGAATAGTGAATCAATATATACATGCATATAATTGATTCAATGGCTCTAGGCTAGTCAAGACTAACCATAGGGTTTAGGCCTTTGTATTTTTACAGTCAGAGATGTTGATAAGGAGACAGATTATTTGTTTTCTGTACCAAAATAACATTGTTAGCTTTGGGTATCATACAACTTTACTCAGGTGGGTGTGGGGCACCATTGATTACTTTACTTGCTGTTCAGGAAGTATCATTGTAAATATCTTACACCAACACAGATCTTTGATGAGGACACAATGATAAAATAATTCACAGAGGAATGTATCAATTGGCAGGGATATATGATTCAAGACTTATTTCAAGGGGCAAAATCTAATTTCCTAATGATGCTTTGTATCAGCAGGGGAGGGGATCACCACTTAAAATGTATATTTATGACTACACTTAGTGCATAAAGAGGGAGCAGCAGTATGGTGCAGCTTTACAGATCTCCTTTGAATGTACCAATATCAGGGGTATGTCAGGGTGTGGCCAGAATTTGTGATCCCACCCACCATATCTAGGAGCAAACCTAAAAAAAGCTAAGAGCTTATACATGCAGTAGAAAGAATCTTTTAAAAAATAATCTGTTCTACTTGTAGTCTGAAATGCAGTCTGAAACGATCCATTATTTTAAAACAAGCATAGCAAAGATAAATGTTCTAACTCACTGTTTTGCTGCAGGTGTCAGTTCTTCGATGTTCAGGGAATGTTTAACATAGGGTAAAGTTCAACAATCTTTCTCCTACCTGGAGAGGCTTTCAAGAGATGTCTGTTCTAACCCACTTTCCTAGCATTCTCCCATCTCATCCTTGATAAGTTCTTGATATGGCATTGTAGAAAAACAGGCAGAATAATCAAGCTCTGTTTCCTAAAAACAGAGGCTTCTCCCTTTCAGTAACTTTTATTTAGGATCATTTAAGATCACTCTGCACATATAAACCAATCCTAAAAAGAGCTGGACCTGGGCCTGAATTCTATTAGTTAATCCCAATTAGAGAAGGCCCATGGATTGAATGGGTGTGTTCCAATTAGTATTAAAAGTAGGATCTATTCACTTGACTAGCGAGAACACATTGAACACGCTGTCATAGGGCTGGAAACATGCCTCCCAACAAAAGTTACCAGCTCAGCAATATCCCATCCCCTAACCTTTAAGTGATAAAACCTAAGACAAGGGGATGGGTACTTGTGATGTGATAGGGTGGGGAGGCTAGACGTGTTGCCTGCCTGGCTCCCTCTTTGCACAGCCTCCCTCCAGCTGGACATCCCCAAGTCCCTACCTTCTCTTGGTCACCTTCCCCCACCAAAGCCCCCTCGGCCAGCCACAGCCCTCCAGCTCCCAGGGAAGGTGAGGGCAGCACCGCAGACAGGTGGAGGAAGAGGCCAGCTTCTCCTGAGCCCAGACCACCTTCGTCTTTGCCTCCAAAGTCCAGCTCTGGCTTCAGCTCCAACTGTTGCTTCTGGTACTACTATTGCAGACTCTCCCAGCTTGCTTTACTTTAGAGAGACTTTCTGGAGGAGGGGAGGAGGAGTGTGTGCATGTGCTTTGGGTTGTGTGTGTGTGTTGCTGTTGTTGTTATTCTCTGTGTGTGTGTGTGTGTGTGTGTGTGTGTGCGCGCGCGCGCGCGCGTGCACCTGCCTTGTAGGAGGGGGGGCTTGGAAGGAAACTCAGGGCAAGGCAGCCCTTCCTCCAGGTATATATAAACTACTATAGTGTGTAGGTGGGTCATGATCTCACTAAGTGCAGAAGATTTTCCAGGGAGTAACCCCTTCCTTGTCGCTTCTCTCCTCCTGCAACTTGTTGCAGACATGTGTGTGTGCAAAGACAAAGAAGGAAGAGGAGGACCAAGATCTCCTCCTGCTGCTTGCCCTCGGAGACACCCATGAGATCTGCACAAACCTCCTCCCCACTGATGATGCAATATGATTGACAGCGGCACATATCAAGTGGGAACAACAATCGTGTCCAAAAAAAAAGACATAAATTCATAAAATGATGAAATAATACGCTTCTATAGTGGGAACTACACATTGGCCTGAATCATTTCAGCCACTCTGTGTTAATGCGACTCACAAAGTGATTTAATTGCAAGTGGAAATGGCCCCTGAAAGTACAAAACTTTAATCCTCAATCCATCATCTTGAAGGATTCTCTTCTTGAGCATTATAGTTCAGGGGAGTGCTAGAGATGTGTAGCAGAGAATTCACCACAGTTAAAGTGGTAACAAACTGATGCTAAATAGTGTAGATACACTTTCAGTTTACTACAGGCAGCGTACCTGCTAGGTGGGTAAACATGACCTCCTCCAGAACTTGGGAAGTTGTTTTAAGAACTAATATAATGCTATGCATCTGTAACTCAGCAGTGGTAGGAGAATGTTGTGGGGCTCAGAAAAGCATCTGACCACTGATCAGTTTAACACTTGCTGGAAAGAGTTCTCTACTACCCACCACAGCTGCTTTTGAAATCTTCCTTGTTTGTTTATTCAGTGTGTGGCATTTTGTGTACCCCCATCCTTTGTAATTTAGTAAGATGTGTGTTCATGTCCTCCTTGTCAGTTGTGTGAATGACACCGTCATAGCTATACTTGTCTTTGGGGTTGTACAGCTTGGCAAGTAAAGCTGATGTATTAGTTTCTCTTTCTGTTGCTGATGTGACTCTTAAATGGAATGACAATGACAGAGAATTTGCTTTATCATGAAGCACGAAAAATGGTTACTGATGCAAACAGAAAGGAAAATAGGAAGAGGAATTTGTCTAGTAAATGCCACATAATATAATGTGTGCAAATCCACCCAGATAAATAAGTTGCATGAATTCAAACGAGTGGTAATAAAAATCCAGAGAGTCTTAGCTGTATCCTTTTATACATATGCCTCAAATATCCCACCCTCAAGCTTCACATAATTCTTTGAGGGACTTCAATTACAAAATTTTTAAGTACATATTACTTAATCTGTATCTATTTCTCAAATTTGCCAGAATATTTCTCTGTCTGATTCTGCAAAACAAACAACAAGGAAAATGAAATTATATTTGGCTATAAACCAATCTCCTTGAGTGCACTGCTACATCATTGCATGATTCTTGTTCATTTCAATGGGGCTGGAACAAGATAATTTTCCAGTGGATTATGTCAATCTAAAAATGCCAAAGCAGTGCCTTTGGAGTCCCCAACCTGGCGTGCTTTATGTATTAGATTCTCCTCAGCCTCAAATAAGATGGTCATTGGTTTTATTGGTTGGGATCTGCACTCTAACACAGCTGAACAATGCCATGTGGGGAAAGGCTACTCTACATCATGCTGAAAGCAATACTCTGAATTTTAGCATTTTTTATTATATTTCTAAAGAAAAGTTAAAGGTTGAAAAGCTGCAGTCTAATGCACACATACCTGCAAATACATACACCCTCCCATTGGATATGTGATACTGAATTCATCTTGACAGTACATGGGAACAACAGCAAATAGCCAGACACCTTGTGAAAGCTGAGGAACAGGACATGAGAGCAAAATCCCCGAACCCTCTTTGCATTGTTTGTTAGCAGCAGCTTCACAGCAGAGCCTAGAAAAGCTCCTGTTCTAGACTACAACACTCAAGAGTACTCCAGATATGTTCCGGTATGGAGGATTTTAAAAAAAAACTTGTTCTGCCAACTCTGGCTTTTTCTTTCACTAAGGAGAGGGCCAAAATGACTAACACATTGAGTATTTTGCTATCTGTACATTACCTAGAGCAGCTTTCCCTAGCCTAGTACCTTCCAGATTTTTGGGCTACAACCACATCACTCCCAGTTAACACAGGACACATCTCAGGGCAACAAGTTTGTTGAGTCAGGACAAGAGCCACATAAGTCCCTGGCACATGGGCTATGCCTGTACCAATACCTTGCCAGCGCCTGTGTGAATCAGCACCTTTTTGCAAGAGCTTAGCTAGATAAGGGAGGATGGCTGCAGTGCTGTGAATGGACGAGGTCTGAGTGCATGTGTGCCTGCCTGCCCGTCTGCTACAGACTCTTTTCCAGTCTCTGGCCTGTGCTGTCTCTCTCCCAGCAGCAACCACCTCACTTGCTGCCGGCTCTGGCTGTGCCCCTGCTGCTCAAGTTAATTACAGTAATTATACCTGCTTGCTCCTCAGCTCCAGCTCCCTTTTGTTGCTGTTTTCCTGCCTGCTTATTTGCAAATCTAATCGTTCAGTGTTATGTTGGATTTTTTTTAAAGAGAAGAGCACAGAGTGGGATGGGAGAAGCAGAGAAAAGGGGATCAAAATGGGCAGTTTTCAAAGCAGCAAAGCCCCAGTAATCAAGAAGCTTTCAAGCAGTGACAGGTGTTTTCACTTCATCCCCTTTCACCACACTCCATCACCATCATCACAGCATTTACTGATGGGGAGACCTCTAATAGCTCCCTGGCAACATGGCTAGAAAAGAAAAGAAGGTCTTATATAATCTGGCCTCCTTAGAAGTGGAATAGGAGACAGAGACATACACACAGACAAAGGGTGGGGGAGAACATGTAGCATTTTAAATGTATGTAATGCTCATCGCATATATTCAGTTGCTGCTGGGCTAGCCATCCAACAGTGCAAATCTGCCAAGCAAAGGCCTGCTGTATACTAGTGATATTTAAACTTTGTTCTTCTAGATCTTTGTGACTTCAGTTCCCTGACCATTGGCCATATTGGCAGAACACATCATCATTACTGTCTTGCATTCTAGTGCCTCAGAAGTTCACCTTTGGTGATGGGGCATGGCTTAAAACATAGGTTTTGAGGCTCTGCATTGGGAAATATAACTACAGAGACATAGGGGGAGTTCCTACTTGCCAGATAAAATGGATTATATTGGAGCGATTCTGAATCGGATTATGTTGTGGGAATAATTCAAATTTTTTCCATCGTTTCCATTACCAAAAGGGGCAAATTACCTTGATTCATTTAGACCCTGTTTTCGTTCCCATTTATTTTAAATCGCTTTATTTTAAAGCGGATTAACTTGCTCCCCGTTCCCATTTGTGTCCACAAGCTGTCAATCAAGTGTGTAGGCTTCAGACATCACAAGTCTTGGGGGGTTTTTTTGGGCAGGGCAGCCAATGAAAATCGGCTGCATCCAAGGCTTTTCTGTTGTGTCTCCCCAGACTAGGCTTGGCAAATCAGATCAAGGAGGAGAAAGCAGCGGGCTTCATTATTGGGGAGAGAATCTTTGGGGAAGAGAGAAGATAAGGCTCGATTTCCCCCCCCCCCCTTCAGATCCCTGGGCGTCCAGGCTCTCCATTCCCCAAAATCGCTTTGCCTCCCCCATTGCTCCTTGGGCTGTTTGGAGGGTGATAAAGCAGGGATGTCCTGCAATGCCCATCCCATAGTTCCTCTGGAAGGAGCCTCCTTTCCCAAAATCGCTTTGCCTCCCCCATTGCTGCTTGGGCTGTTTGGAGGGTGATCAAGCAGGCATGTACTGCAAAGCCCATCTGCTGCTCAGGCGCTGAGGCAGAGGTGAAAAAAGAAAAAAATAGTTTAAAATGGTGTTCAATGTCTCTCCTCACACATCGGTCTATGAATGAGGAGCAGAGGGGAGGCTGCAATCCACCGGGGGAAAGTCTATGCGAATGGAAGAAAATGGCGCCGGCGATGCAGAAAGAGAACAAAGAGGGTGACACCCCCAGGCCAGGCCCTTGAGCGCTGCTCCTCCCATCTCCAGGTTCCCGAATCAGACACCCTTTCGTTCCCATTCGGATACAGCGAATCGTACCCCACTTTCAGAAATAACTCGCGTTATAACCTACTATTTTTTTAGACCAAATTATAGGCTGATAATCCGGTTTAAACATTTTAATTTGATTCTAATTCAAGATGCTGTGGGAACAAATGAGGGGTAATGGAGATTAAATTCGAGCTTCAGTGGGAACGATGCACCCTAAATTCGGATCATGACCCGCTTTATAGGTAAGTGGTAATGACCCCATAGATATCTTGCCAGAGCTGCATTTCCCAACGCAAAGTCTGAGCCATGGTGTAACTACTCATTTGCTGTTGGTGCTTTCCCTGAGGCAGCATTTCAGACTACAATATTTGATGGTTTGACTATTTCTGTTCTAATTTTGCCTTGAATAAACCTGTTGTGGACAAAACATCCAGACCACAATAGATATGACCCTTGTCACATCAGTAATAATCGCAACTGAGTATATGCCATGCTTCCCAGCAATGATGAAAATCACATTAAAATTCTGTGCTCAGTTGATTAGATTTCTGCATCAACAAAAGGTACAATCTATCATCTTTATGTAAATTGAACCAACTTTCAGTTTTTTCTTCCATTTTGTTTATTCTGCAAAAGCCTTCCTTGAAAAAAAAATGCAGGATCAATTCCATAGAACTATATGGGTATAGTTTATAAACTATAACTCCCATCCAGCTCCCATCCAGCTGTAGCGTATTGTGGAAAGATATCCATCTTGCTGAATCTACTCTAATCTTCAGAGAGTGATTAAAGAGGATTAGAACAAAAATTACAATTATACTGTAACCACAAAATCAAACTTCAAATAATAATTAAAACAAACTAACCTCATCTAGCATGAAAAAAAATCTATAACCACAAAACAATGCAGGAAAATGCAAAGCAGAAACAACTGTCTGCCACAAAAGCATAAAGGAGATATCTGTATCTATATGTATATCTTGGAAAATAAAATATAGAGCTTCAAAAGTTAAAACTCTCAGCCAGTGCTAGCTGAAAGATTCTGAGAGTTATAATCCAAAAATGTATCTTGTCTAATATTTGAATATAACTCTTTATGCACACTCACACACCCAACAACAGCTAATAAAAAAACTTTTGTCAAAGACCATGCAAACCTATTCATTACAGAGACTGATCAGAATTACCTAGGAAGGGCATTCCACTTGGGCAAACCACAACTGAAACATTTTAAAAGGATCAGGCTGAAGGTGAAAGCAAAGATCTCTAACTGGGCCCCTGGAGAGCTAGAAGTTTCATTATTTTTTGTTTCTAGAATATTTCTCTTATGGCTGAGCCAAATGTTTTCATAGGATTTGAACTGTGCAGGGCAGCAAAATCCATGACCCATGAAATAGAGGGCCATTTCTCTAAACTTGTGGAGGCATGGAATTCAACGCCAGGGACCACATGATGGGGGTGGGGGAGCTGACTGCTAGGAGCAGGGGTAAGTGACTTCTTTTTCCTTCTTTCCTCTGTAAAATGATATCTTGTCCACACTTTGTCTTCTCCATAATGCTCCAGATGTAGCATTGTTCTGGGACATGGCAGAGGAATGGCCAGCAACTAATGTGACTTTTTAAAAAATGTATGGCAGTATATTCTCCTTATGTGGTTCAAGGAGAATATACAGCCATAATAATAATAATAATAGGAAGACCTCAATGGATAACAGATAAAACACTTCAAGCAGCTGAGTACAGAAGAGAAGCAGAAGAGAAAGGTGATAGAAATAATACCAGAACCTGGAATGCAACTGTTCAACAACTTGGGCACAGGGATAAAGCAAACTACTGTAATAATCAATGCAGAAAAACAGAAGCTGACAACAAAAAAGCAAAAACAGTAGACCTTTTCAACATGATCTGAAAATCAAAAGACAATTTAAACCGGGAGTGGGGGTGTTAAACACATTACATGACCAAGAAGCAACAGAAAGGCAAAAGAAACTGTGAAGTCGAAGGCTTTCATGGCCGGCATCCATAGTTTTTTGTGGATTTTTTGGGCTATGTGGCCATGTTCTAGAAGAGTTTCTTCTTAACATAGGGTAAAGTTTCAACATCTTTCTCTACTGGGAGGCTTTCAAGAGAGTCGTTCTAACCCACTTCCTAGCATATCCCATCTCATCCTTGATAAGTTTGATATGGAATTGTAGAAAAAACAGGCAGAATAATCAACGCTCTGTTTCTAAAAACAGAGGCTTCTCCCTTTCAGTAACTTTTATTTAGGATCATTTAAGATCACTCTGCACATATAACCATCCTAAAAAGAGGCGGACCTGGGCCTGAATTCTATTAGTTAATCCAATTAGAGGAAGGCCCATGGATTGAATGGGTGTGTTCCAATTAGTATTAAAAGTAGGACATCTCTTCACTTGACTAGAGAGACACATTGAACACGAACTGTCATAGGGCTGGAAAACATGCCTCCCAACAAAAGTACCAGCTCAGCAATATCCCATTCCCTAACCTTAAGTGATAAAACCTAAGACAAGGGGATGGTACTTGTGATGTGATAGGGTTGGGAGGCTAGACGTGTTGCTGCCTGGCTCCCTCTTTGCACAGCCTCCCTCCAGCTGGACATCCCAAGTCCCTACCTTTCTTGGTCACCTTCCCCACCCAAGCCCCCTCGGCCAGCCACAGCCCTCCAGCTCCCAGGGAAGGTGAGGGCAGCACCGCAGACGGTGGAGGAAGAGGCCGCTTCTCCTGAGCCCAGACCACCTTCGTCTTTGCCTCCAAAGTCCAGCTCTGGCTTCAGCTCCAACTGTTGCTGCTGGTACTACTATGCAGACTTCTCCAGCTTGCTTTACTTTAGAGAGACTTTCTGGAGGAGGGGAGGAGGAGTGTGTGCATGTGCTTTGGGTTGTGTTGTGTGTTGCTGTTTTTTATTCTGTGTGTGTGTGTGCGCGGCCGCGTGCACATGCCTTGTAGGAGGGGGGCTTGGAAGGAAACTCAGGGCACAGGCAGCCTTCCTCCAGGTATATAAACTAATCTAGTGTGTAGGTGGGTCATGATCTCACTAAGTGCAGAAGATTTTCCAGGGAGTAACCCTTCCTTGTCCCTTCTCTCCTCCTGCAACTTGTTGCAGGACATGTGTGTGTGCAAAGACAAGAGAAGGAAGAGGAGGACCAAGATCTCCTCCTGCTGCTGCCCTCAGAGACACCATGAGATCTGCACAAACTCCTCCCCACTTGATGATGCATATGATTGACAGCGCACACATATCAAGTGGGAAACAACAATCGTGTCCAAAAAAAAAAAGAATAATTCATAAAATGATAAATAATACGCTTCTCTATAGTGGGAACTACACATTGGCCTGAATCATTTCAGCCACTTTTCTGTGTTAATGCGACTCCAAAGTGATTTAATTGCAAGTGGGAATGGCCCTGAAAGTACACAAACTTATCCTCAATCCATCATCTTGAAGGATTTCTTCTTGCGCATTCTAGTTCAGGGGAAAGTGCTAGGATGTGTAGCAGAGAATTCATCCCACAGTTCAGTGGTAACAAACTGATGCTAAATTATTAGATACACTTTCCAGTTTACTACAGGCAGTGTTACCTGCTAGGTGGTAAACCTGACCTCCCTCCAGAACTTGGGAAGTTGTTTTAAGAACTAATATAAGGCTATGATCTGTAATCAGCAGTGGTAGGAGAATGTGTGGGGCTCAGAAAGCATCTGACCACTGATCAGTTTAACACTTGCTGGAAAGAGTCTCTACTACCCACCACAGCTGCTTTTGAAATCTTCCTTGTTTGTTTATTCAGTGTGTGGCTTTTGTGTACCCCCATCCTTTGTAATTTAGTAAGATGTGTGTTCATGTCCTCCTTGTCAGTTGTGTGAAGACAGTCATAGCTATACTTGTTTTGGGGTTGTACAGCTTGGCAAGTTAAAGCTGATGTATTAGTTTCTCTTCTGTTGCTGATGTGACTCTTAAATGGAATGACAATGACAGAGACATTTGCTTTACTCATGACACGAAAAATGGTTACTGATGCAAAACAGAAAGGAAAAGATGGAAGAGGAATTTGTCTAGTAAATGCCACATAATATAATGTGTGCCAAATCCACCCAGATAAATAAGTTGCATGAATTCAAACGCAGTGGTAATAAAAATCCAGAGAGTCTTAGCTGTTCCTTTTATACATATGCTCAAATATCCACCCTCAAGCCTCACATAATTCTTGAGGGACTTCAATTACCAAAAATTTTTAAGTACCTATTACTTAATCTGTATCCTATTCTCAAATTTGCCAAGCATATTCTCTGTCTGATTCTGCAAAACAAACCACAAGGAAAATGAATTATATCTGGCTATAAACCATCTCCTTGAGTTGCACTGCTACATCATTGACTGATTCTTGTTCATTTCAATGGGGCTAGAACAAGATAATTTTCCAGTGGTTATGTCAATCTAAACATGCCAAAGCGTGCCTTTGCGTCCCCAACCTGGCGTGCTTTAGTATTAGATTCTCCTCAGCCTCAAATAAGATGGTCATGGTTTTATTTGTTGGGATCTGCCACTCTAACACAGCTGAACAATGCCATGGGGAAAGGCTACTCTACATCATGCTGAAAGCAATACTCTGAATTTTAGCATTTTTTATTATATTTCTAAGAAAAGTTAAAGGTTGAAAAGCTGCAGTCTAATGCACACATACCTGCAAATACTACACCCTCCCATTGGACTATTTGATACTGAATTCATCTTGACAGTACATGGGAACAAACAGCAAATAGCCAGACCACCTTGTGAAAGCTGAGGAACGGGACATGAGAGCAAAATCCCCGAACCCTCTTTGCATTGTTTGTTAGCAGCAGCTTCACAGCAGAGCCTAGAAAAAGCTCTGTTCTAGACTACACCACTCAAGAGTACTCCATATATGTTCGGTATGGAGGGATTTAAAAAAAAAAACTTGTTCTGCCAACTCTGGCTTTTTCTTTCACTAAGGAGAGGGCCAAAATGACTAACACATTGAGTATTTGCTATCTGTACATTACCTAGAGCCGCTTTCCCTAGCCTAGTACTTCCGATTTTTGGGCTACAACCCAATCACTCCCCCCCGTTAACCACAGGGACACATCTCAGGGCAACAAGTTTGTTGAGTCAGGACAAGAGCCACATAAGTCCCTGGACATGGGCTTTGCCTGTACCAATACCTTGCCAGCGGCTGTGTGAATCAGCACCTTTTTGCAAGAGCTTAGCTAGATAAGGAGGATGGTGCAGTGCTGTGAATGGACAGGCCTGAGTGCTTGTGCCTGCCTGCCCGTCTGCTACAGACTCTTTCTTCCGTCTCGCCTGTGCTGTCTCTCTCCCCGCAGCAACCACCTCACTTGCTGCCGGATCTGGCTGTGCCCCTGCTGCCTCAAGTTAATTACAGTATAATTATACCTGCTTGCTCCTCAGCTCCAGCTCCCTTTGTTGTGTTCCTGCCTGCTTATTTGCAAATCTAATCGTTCAGTGTTATGTTGGATTTTTTTTAAAGAGAAGAGCACGAGTGGGTGGGAGAAGCAGAGAAAAGGGATCAAATGGGCAGTTTTTCAAAGCAGCAAAGCCCAGTAATCAAGAAGCTTTCAAGAGTGACAGGTGTTTTCACTTCATCCCCTTCACCACCACTCCATTCACCATCATCACAGCATTTACTGATGGGGAGACCTCTAATAGCTCCCTGGCAACATGGCTAGAAAAGAAAGAAGGCCTTATTAATCTGGCCTCCTTAGAAGTGGAATAGGAGACAGAGACATACACACAGACAAAGGGTGGGGGAGAACATGTAGCATTTTAAATGTATGTAATGCTCATCGCATATATTCAGTTGCTGCGGGCTAGCCATCCAACTGTGCCAAATCTGCCAAGCAAAGGCTGCTGTATACTAGTGATATTTAAACTTGTTCTTCTAGATCTTTGTGACTTCATTCCCGACCATTGGCCATATTGGCCAGAACCACATCATCATTACTGTCTTGCATTCTAGTGCCTCAGAAGTTCACCTTGGTGATGGGGCATGGCTTAACAACATAGGTTTTGAGGCTCTGCATGGGAAACTATAACTACAGAGAACAAGGGGGAGTTCCTACTTGGCAGATAAAATGGATTATATTGGAGCGATTCTGAATCGGATATGCTTGTGCGGAATAATTCAAATTTTTTCCATCGTTTTCCTTACCCAAAGGGGCAAATTACCTTGATTCATTTAGACCCTGTTTTCGTTCCCATTTATTTTAAATCGCTTTATTTTAAAGCGGATTAACTTGCCCCCGTTCCCATTTGTGTCCACAAGCTGTCAATCAAGTGTGTAGGCTTTCAGACATCACAAGTCTTGCGGCGTTTTTTTGGGAGGGCAGCCAATGAAAATCTGCTGCTCCAAGGCTTTTCTGTTGTTTGTGTCCCCAGACTAGGCTTGGCAAATCAGATCACAGGAGGAGAAAGCAGCGGGACTTCATTATGGGGAGAGAATCTTTGGGGAAGAGAGAAGCATAAGCTCGATTCCCCCCCTTCAGATCCCTGGGCGTCCAGGCTCTCCATTCCCCAAAATCGCTTTGCCCCCCATTGCTCTTGGGCTGTTTGGAGGGTGATAAAGCAGGGATGTCCTGCAATGCCCATCCCATAGCTTCCTCTGGAAGGAGCTGGCTGGTTATCTTCCAGAATTAGATGGGGTCTGGGGCCTTCAAGGTATTTAAGCCAACTTGTGTTATACTCTATTTGTGTGTGTTTTAATTGCTTTTAATCTGATCGCATTTTAATATTATAATTTAATTGTTTTACAACTTTCTGTGTTTTTTATTTTTTCTGTGTTTTCTACCTTCAATCTCAGTTTTGGGACAAAAGTAGGATATAATATAAAGCATACATACACATCTGTGCCAAAGGGTTTTTTTCTGCCATTCAGGGGAAATGTAATGCCTCCATGTATTTCTACATTTTTAAAAAATAATCTGTGCATAAAGAACTGGAGGAGTTCCACCCTTAAATATGCTATGGGCTACCACAAATCATATTTCTAAATCTCTGGGTCACTGAGTCACTTATAT
Source organism: Sceloporus undulatus (assembly GCF_019175285.1). Classification (NCBI taxonomy): domain Eukaryota; kingdom Metazoa; phylum Chordata; class Lepidosauria; order Squamata; family Phrynosomatidae; genus Sceloporus; species Sceloporus undulatus. Next base: position 342,402,780 of record NC_056522.1, on the reverse strand, counting down.
CCCTTAGAAGTTCATCCCTTCAAGATATTCCTCTATTGTGCCTGGCCCAATGATTTGGCTGGTGTTTGTTTGTTTGTTTGTAAGAGACCCTCAAGCAAGGTGATACTGGCATACCAAACATTGGTTTCCATGCAAAAATAAAGCTTTGGATCACCCACAAATCATATCTACCATCATCACTAATGCTAAACTATCATCTGTGAAATGGCCTACACTGTGTCTGGTCCAAAGCTTCATTTTCATGCAAATGAGCAAGAATCAGCACCAACTATTTTACTCTTTGAGGCAGAAAAGCAAAAGTGGATCTCTTCAACTAAGTCTCATACATGGTATAAAGGTAAAGATTTCCCCTTTGACATGACTGTCAAGTCATGTGCAACTGTAGGGGGCAGTGCTCATCTCCATTACTAAGCCGAGGGGACCAGTCAAAGATGACTCCATTGACATGTGGCCAGCATGACAAGCTGTTGCCTTTCCACCAATGTGGTACCTATTTATCTATTTCCACTTATACATGCTTTCAAACTGTTAGGTTGGCAGAAGGTGGGACTAGTGATAGGAGCTCATTCTGTTATGCAATGCTTGGGTCTCGAACTGCTGACCTGCTGATGTCATGATCATCAGAGTCAGTGTCTTAACTGCTAAGCTACTACATTCCTCGATACATGGTACTCACTCAAAATCTGTGGCCTGAATCAGTTGCCTTCCTCTGCCAAATGGTAGATCCAGCATTGGTAAGAACTCAAATTCCTTTTGACCCCTAGAGTCATTATTACAATATTCCAAATTCATCAATCCCTGTTCCACATATGTTTGTGTGTGTGTGTCTTCAAGTCACCTGTCAACTTATGGTGACTCTATGAATTTCATAGAGTTTTCTCATGACCCCACTATTACATCAATCATATTATATAAAATTGTTCAAGGGAGTCAAAAAGTTAACCTGTATAAAACAACATGCACACCGCAAAATCTTTCTTTGGAAAACTCCCACCATATTTAATCTTGTTTGAATAAAGAATATTAATGAATGACTACAAATAATAGTAAAGTAATCTTGCACATTGTATACATTGTGGTTAACATGATACTGTTTTCCTTTGTGATTTCACGTTAGAAGAATACCTGCTACTACTGCACCATTCAAAGTCTGTGCATTTTTAGTATGCATGTTTAGGTTGGAAAATGGCCTTGTCCCTTGTAGTCTCATGACCACAATGTGGGTTGAACACAATCCCTGCCATTAGGCAGATGGAGGCAATTTCCACAGGCAGCATGAAAGGGCAGCACAATATTAGTTGTTCTAGTTGTTATTGTTGGCTAGAATCCCAACTAGAGTAGGCCAAATGAAACAGTTGTTGAATAGTGAATCAATATATACATGCATATAATTGATTCAATGGCTCTAGGCTAGTCAAGACTAACCATAGGGTTTAGGCCTTTGTATTTTTACAGTCAGAGATGTTGATAAGGAGACAGATTATTTGTTTTCTGTACCAAAATAACATTGTTAGCTTTGGGTATCATACAACTTTACTCAGGTGGGTGTGGGGCACCATTGATTACTTTACTTGCTGTTCAGGAAGTATCATTGTAAATATCTTACACCAACACAGATCTTTGATGAGGACACAATGATAAAATAATTCACAGAGGAATGTATCAATTGGCAGGGATATATGATTCAAGACTTATTTCAAGGGGCAAAATCTAATTTCCTAATGATGCTTTGTATCAGCAGGGGAGGGGATCACCACTTAAAATGTATATTTATGACTACACTTAGTGCATAAAGAGGGAGCAGCAGTATGGTGCAGCTTTACAGATCTCCTTTGAATGTACCAATATCAGGGGTATGTCAGGGTGTGGCCAGAATTTGTGATCCCACCCACCATATCTAGGAGCAAACCTAAAAAAAGCTAAGAGCTTATACATGCAGTAGAAAGAATCTTTTAAAAAATAATCTGTTCTACTTGTAGTCTGAAATGCAGTCTGAAACGATCCATTATTTTAAAACAAGCATAGCAAAGATAAATGTTCTAACTCACTGTTTTGCTGCAGGTGTCAGTTCTTCGATGTTCAGGGAATGTTTAACATAGGGTAAAGTTCAACAATCTTTCTCCTACCTGGAGAGGCTTTCAAGAGATGTCTGTTCTAACCCACTTTCCTAGCATTCTCCCATCTCATCCTTGATAAGTTCTTGATATGGCCTTGTAGAAAAACAGGCAGAATAATCAAGCTCTGTTTCCTAAAAACAGAGGCTTCTCCCTTTCAGTAACTTTTATTTAGGATCATTTAAGATCACTCTGCACATATAAACCAATCCTAAAAAGAGCTGGACCTGGGCCTGAATTCTATTAGTTAATCCCAATTAGAGAAGGCCCATGGATTGAATGGGTGTGTTCCAATTAGTATTAAAAGTAGGATCTATTCACTTGACTAGCGAGAACACATTGAACACGCTGTCATAGGGCTGGAAACATGCCTCCCAACAAAAGTTACCAGCTCAGCAATATCCCATCCCCTAACCTTTAAGTGATAAAACCTAAGACAAGGGGATGGGTACTTGTGATGTGATAGGGTGGGGAGGCTAGACGTGTTGCCTGCCTGGCTCCCTCTTTGCACAGCCTCCCTCCAGCTGGACATCCCCAAGTCCCTACCTTCTCTTGGTCACCTTCCCCCACCAAAGCCCCCTCGGCCAGCCACAGCCCTCCAGCTCCCAGGGAAGGTGAGGGCAGCACCGCAGACAGGCGGAGGAAGAGGCCAGCTTCTCCTGAGCCCAGACCACCTTCCTCTTTGCCTCCAATGTCCAGCTCTGGCTTCAGCTCCAACTGTTGCTGCTGGTACTACTATTGCAGACTCTCCCAGCTTGCTTTACTTTAGAGAGACTTTCTGGAGGAGGGGAGGAGGAGTGTGTGCATGTGCTTTGGGTTGTGTGTGTGTGTTGCTGTTGTTGTTATTCTCTGTGTGTGTGTGTGTGTGTGTGTGTGTGTGCGCGCGCGCGCGCGCGTGCACCTGCCTTGTAGGAGGGGGGCTTGGAAGGAAACTCAGGGCAAGGCAGCCCTTCCTCCAGGTATATATAAACTACTATAGTGTGTAGGAGGATCATGATCTCACTAAGTGCAGAAGATTTTCCAGGGAGTAACCCCTTCCTTGTCGCTTCTCTCCTCCTGCAACTTGTTGCAGACATGTGTGTGTGCAAAGACAAAGAAGGAAGAGGAGGACCAAGATCTCCTCCTGCTGCTTGCCCTCGGAGACACCCATGAGATCTGCACAAACCTCCTCCCCACTGATGATGCAATATGATTGACAGCGGCACATATCAAGTGGGAACAACAATCGTGTCCAAAAAAAAAGACATAAATTCATAAAATGATGAAATAATACGCTTCTATAGTGGGAACTACACATTGGCCTGAATCATTTCAGCCACTCTGTGTTAATGCGACTCACAAAGTGATTTAATTGCAAGTGGAAATGGCCCCTGAAAGTACAAAACTTTAATCCTCAATCCATCATCTTGAAGGATTCTCTTCTTGAGCATTATAGTTCAGGGGAGTGCTAGAGATGTGTAGCAGAGAATTCACCACAGTTAAAGTGGTAACAAACTGATGCTAAATAGTGTAGATACACTTTCAGTTTACTACAGGCAGTGTACCTGCTAGGTGGGTAAACATGACCTCCTCCAGAACTTGGGAAGTTGTTTTAAGAACTAATATAATGCTATGCATCTGTAACTCAGCAGTGGTAGGAGAATGTTGTGGGGCTCAGAAAAGCATCTGACCACTGATCAGTTTAACACTTGCTGGAAAGAGTTCTCTACTACCCACCACAGCTGCTTTTGAAATCTTCCTTGTTTGTTTATTCAGTGTGTGGCATTTTGTGTACCCCCATCCTTTGTAATTTAGTAAGATGTGTGTTCATGTCCTCCTTGTCAGTTGTGTGAATGACACCGTCATAGCTATACTTGTCTTTGGGGTTGTACAGCTTGGCAAGTAAAGCTGATGTATTAGTTTCTCTTTCTGTTGCTGATGTGACTCTTAAATGGAATGACAATGACAGAGAATTTGCTTTATCATGAAGCACGAAAAATGGTTACTGATGCAAACAGAAAGGAAAATAGGAAGAGGAATTTGTCTAGTAAATGCCACATAATATAATGTGTGCAAATCCACCCAGATAAATAAGTTGCATGAATTCAAACGAGTGGTAATAAAAATCCAGAGAGTCTTAGCTGTATCCTTTTATACATATGCCTCAAATATCCCACCCTCAAGCTTCACATAATTCTTTGAGGGACTTCAATTACAAAATTTTTAAGTACATATTACTTAATCTGTATCTATTTCTCAAATTTGCCAGAATATTTCTCTGTCTGATTCTGCAAAACAAACAACAAGGAAAATGAAATTATATTTGGCTATAAACCAATCTCCTTGAGTGCACTGCTACATCATTGCATGATTCTTGTTCATTTCAATGGGGCTGGAACAAGATAATTTTCCAGTGGGTTATGTCAATCTAAAAATGCCAAAGCAGTGCCTTTGGAGTCCCCAACCTGGCGTGCTTTATGTATTAGATTCTCCTCAGCCTCAAATAAGATGGTCATTGGTTTTATTGGTTGGGATCTGCACTCTAACACAGCTGAACAATGCCATGTGGGGAAAGGCTACTCTACATCATGCTGAAAGCAATACTCTGAATTTTAGCATTTTTTATTATATTTCTAAAGAAAAGTTAAAGGTTGAAAAGCTGCAGTCTAATGCACACATACCTGCAAATACATACACCCTCCCATTGGATATGTGATACTGAATTCATCTTGACAGTACATGGGAACAACAGCAAATAGCCAGACACCTTGTGAAAGCTGAGGAACAGGACATGAGAGCAAAATCCCCGAACCCTCTTTGCATTGTTTGTTAGCAGCAGCTTCACAGCAGAGCCTAGAAAAGCTCCTGTTCTAGACTACAACACTCAAGAGTACTCCAGATATGTTCCGGTATGGAGGATTTTAAAAAAAAAAACTTGTTCTGTCAACTCTGGCTTTTTCTTTCACTAAGGAGAGGGCCAAAATGACTAACACATTGAGTACTTTGCTATCTGTACATTACCTAGAGCAGCTTTCCCTAGCCTAGTACCTTCCAGATTTTTGGGCTACAACCACATCACTCCCAGTTAACACAGGACACATCTCAGGGCAACAAGTTTGTTGAGTCAGGACAAGAGCCACATAAGTCCCTGGTACATGGGCTATGCCTGTACCAACACCTTGCCAGCGCCTGTGTGAATCAGCACCTTTTTGCAAGAGCTTAGCTAGATAAGGGAGGATGGCTGCAGTGCTGTGAATGGACGAGGTCTGAGTGCATGTGTGCCTGCCTGCCCGTCTGCTACAGACTCTTTTCCAGTCTCTGGCCTGTGCTGTCTCTCTCCCAGCAGCAACCACCTCACTTGCTGCCGGCTCTGGCTGTGCCCCTGCTGCTCAAGTTAATTACAGTAATTATACCTGCTTGCTCCTCAGCTCCAGCTCCCTTTTGTTGCTGTTTTCCTGCCTGCTTATTTGCAAATCTAATCGTTCAGTGTTATGTTGGATTTTTTTTAAAGAGAAGAGCACAGAGTGGGATGGGAGAAGCAGAGAAAAGGGGATCAAAATGGGCAGTTTTCAAAGCAGCAAAGCCCCAGTAATCAAGAAGCTTTCAAGCAGTGACAGGTGTTTTCACTTCATCCCCTTTCACCACACTCCATCACCATCATCACAGCATTTACTGATGGGAAGACCTCTAATAGCTCCCTGGCAACATGGCTAGAAAAGAAAAGAAGGCCTTATATAATCTGGCCTCCTTAGAAGTGGAATAGGAGACAGAGACATACACACAGACAAAGGGTGGGGGAGAACATGTAGCATTTTAAATGTATGTAATGCTCATCGCATATATTCAGTTGCTGCTGGGCTAGCCATCCAACTGTGCAAATCTGCCAAGCAAAGGCCTGCTGTATACTAGTGATATTTAAACTTTGTTCTTCTAGATCTTTGTGACTTCATTTCCCTGACCATTGGCCATATTGGCAGAACACATCATCATTACTGTCTTGCATTCTAGTGCCTCAGAAGTTCACCTTTGGTGATGGGGCATGGCTTAAAACATAGGTTTTGAGGCTCTGCATTGGGAAATATAACTACAGAGACATAGGGGGAGTTCCTACTTGGCAGATAAAATGGATTATATTGGAGCGATTCTGAATCGGATTATGTTGTGGGAATAATTCAAATTTTTTCCATCGTTTTCATTACCAAAAGGGGCAAATTACCTTGATTCATTTAGACCCTGTTTTCGTTCCCATTTATTTTAAATCGCTTTATTTTAAAGCGGATTAACTTGCTCCCCGTTCCCATTTGTGTCCACAAGCTGTCAATCAAGTGTGTAGGCTTCAGACATCACAAGTCTTGGGGTTTTTTTTGGGCAGGGCAGCCAATGAAAATCGGCTGCATCCAAGGCTTTTCTGTTGTGTCTCCCCAGACTAGGCTTGGCGAATCAGATCAAGGAGGAGAAAGCAGCGGGCTTCATTATTGGGGAGAGAATCTTTGGGGAAGAGAGAAGATAAGGCTCGATTCCCCCCCTTCAGATCCCTGGGCGTCCAGGCTCTCCATTCCCCAAAATCGCTTTGCCTCCCCCATTGCTCCTTGGGCTGTTTGGAGGGTGATAAAGCAGGGATGTCCTGCAATGCCCATCCCATAGTTCCTCTGGAAGGAGCCTCCTTTCCCAAAATCGCTTTACCTCCCCCATTGCTGCTTGGGCTGTTTGGAGGGCGATCAAGCAGGCATGTACTGCAAAGCCCATCTGCTGCTCAGGCGCTGAGGCAGAGGTGAAAAAAGAAAAAAATAGTTTAAAATGGTGTTCAATGTCTCTCCTCACACATCGGTCTATGAATGAGGAGCAGAGGGGAGGCTGCAATCCACCGGGGGAAAGTCTATGCGAATGGAAGAAAATGGCGCCGGCGATGCAGAAAGAGAACAAAGAGGGTGACACCCCCAGGCCAGGCCCTTGAGCGCTGCTCCTCCCATCTCCAGGTTCCCGAATCAGACACCCTTTCGTTCCCATTCGGATACAGCGAATCGTACCCCACTTTCAGAAATAACTCGCATTATAACCTACTATTTTTTTAGACCAAATTATAGGCTGATAATCCGGTTTAAACATTTTAATTTGATTCTAATTCAAAATGCTGTGGGAACAAATGAGGGGTAATGGAGATTAAATTCGAGCTTCAGTGGGAACGATGCACCCTAAATTCGGATCATGACCCGCTTTATAGGTAAGTGGTAATGACCCCATAGATATCTTGCCAGAGCTGCATTTCCCAACGCAAAGTCTGAGCCATGGTGTAACTACTCATTTGCTGTTGGTGCTTTCCCTGAGGCAGCATTTCAGACTACAATATTTGATGGTTTGACTATTTCTGTTCTAATTTTGCCTTGAATAAACCTGTTGTGGACAAAACATCCAGACCACAATAGATATGACCCTTGTCACATCAGTAATAATCGCAACTGAGTATATGCCATGCTTCCCAGCAATGATGAAAATCACATTAAAATTCTGTGCTCAGTTGATTAGAATTCTGCATCAACAAAAGGTACAATCTATCATCTTTATGTAAATTGAACCAACTTTCAGTTTTTTCTTCCATTTTGTTTATTCTGCAAAAGCCTTCCTTGAAAAAAAAAATGCAGGATCAATTCCATAGAACTATATGGGTATAGTTTATAAACTATAACTCCTATCCAGCTCCCATCCAGCTGTAGCGTATTGTGGAAAGATATCCATCTTGCTGAATCTACTCTAATCTTCAGAGAGTGATTAAAGAGGATTAGAACAAAAATTACAATTATACTGTAACCACAAAATCAAACTTCAAATAATAATTAAAACAAACTAACCTCATCTAGCATGAAAAAAAATCTATAACCACAAAACAATGCAGGAAAATGCAAAGCAGAAACAACTGTCTGCCACAAAAACATAAAGGAGATATCTGTATCTATATGTATATCTTGGAAAATAAAATATAGAGCTTCAAAAGTTAAAACTCTCAGCCAGTGCTAGCTGAAAGATTCTGAGAGTTATAATCCAAAAATGTATCTTGTCTAATATTTGAATATAACTCTTTATGCACACTCACACACCCAACAACAGCTAATAAAAAAACTTTTGTCAAAGACCATGCAAACCTATTCATTACAGAGACTGATCAGAATTACCTAGGAAGGGCATTCCACTTGGGCAAACCACAACTGAAACATTTTAAAAGGATCAGGCTGAAGGTGAAAGCAAAGATCTCTAACTGGGCCCCTGGAGAGCTAGAAGTTTCATTATTTTTTGTTTCTAGAATATTTCTCTTATGGCTGAGCCAAATGTTTTCATAGGATTTGAACTGTGCAGGGCAGCAAAATCCATGACCCATGAAATAGAGGGCCATTTCTCTAAACTTGTGGAGGCATGGAATTCAACGCCAGGGACCACATGATGGGGGTGGGGGAGCTGACTGCTAGGAGCAGGGGTAAGTGACTTCTTTTTCCTTCTTTCCTCTGTAAAATGATATCTTGTCCACACTTTGTCTTCTCCATAATGCTCCAGATGTAGCATTGTTCTGGGACATGGCAGAGGAATGGCCAGCAACTAATGTGACTTTTTTAAAAATGTATGGCAGTATATTCTCCTTATGTGGTTCAAGGAGAATATACAGCCATAATAATAATAATAATAATAGGAAGGCCTCAATGGATAACAGATAAAACACTTCAAGCAGCTGAGTACAGAAGAGAAGCAGAAGAGAAAGGTGATAGAAATAATACCAGAACCTGGAATGCAACTGTTCAACAACTTGGGCACAGGGATAAAGCAAACTACTGTAATAATCAATGCAGAAAAACAGAAGCTGACAACAAAAAAGCAAAAACAGTAGACCTTTTCAACATGATCTGAAAATCAAAAGACAATTTAAACCGGGAGTGGGGGTGTTAAACACATTACATGACCAAGAAGCAACAGAAAGGCAAAAGAAACTGTGAAGTCGAAGGCTTTCATGGCCGGCATCCATAGTTTTTTGTGGATTTTTTGGGCTATGTGGCCATGTTCTAGAAGAGTTTCTTCCTGACAGATGCTGGTGAAACATCAGGAAGAAACTCTTCTAGAACATGGCCACATAGCCCAAAAAACCCACAAAAAACTATGCAAAAGGGACTATCTATAAATGATGAAACCAATACAAAACCATTTGAACAAGAACAAAATGAAGACACACCTCCAGTTTTGAAAAGTGAAGTAGAAGCTACACTCAGAGCACTTAAGAGAACAAAATCACCAAGAAGAACAGCCGGCATATCAATACAACTGCTTCCCTCTACAAAGATGGAAACTACTCTAGTCCTAATGAAAATCTGTCAACAAATATGGAAAATAAAACAATGGCCCACAGATTGGAAACACTCCATATATACTCTGATCCCCATTAAAGGGGCCACCAGAAAATACAATAATCACAGGACCATTACATTAATTTTTCATGCAAGCAAAATTCTACAACAAAGACTTTTACTATATATGGAGTGGGAAATTCCAGATGCCCAAGCTGGGTTCAAGAAGGAAGAGGCACTAGGGATCATATTGCAAACATATTCTAGATAATGGAACATACCAAATAATGTTTTAAAAATCAGCCAGTGTTTTATAGTCTATAGCAAGTCTTTGACTGTGTAGATCACAAAAAATTATGGGTCACTCTTAAAGAATACGTAACCTGCACTCTGGACAAGAGACTATGGTTAGAACAGAATATGAAGAAACAGAATGCTTTCCAATTGGCAAAAGAGTTGGGCAAGACTGTGTTATCATTCTGTTTAACTTGTATGAAGAAAGTATAGTATGTGAAGGAGAATTAGATTCAGAGAAAGGAAGGAACAACAAAAATCTTAGATATTCAAACGATACTATACTACTAGCAGAAAATAGCAAAGATTTGGTGCAATTGTAGAAGTCAGGGTGAATACCATCATAACACTTGCATTCTCTTCATGAGGGGGATGGTCAGAAAAGCATCTCTTTTGTCACGCTAGAAAAATCCATTTGACAAAAGCCATGCTTTTATGACTGTCTCCCTCAGGAACGAGAACAGAAGCACTATGGCGTCATGTGGAGAGGCATGGAGAAAGTCGCAACTCTCCCAACTTTATTTCAGCTTTCTTTTCTCATGTGATAAGACCCTAAACTGAGTCTGTAATTCTTTAGCCATATCATGAGAAGACATAATTCATTAGAAAATTTGATAATGGGGCTGTGCAGACAGCCCCAAAGGGGCATCCTTCAGCCATCCCTTTAACAGCCAGATCAGGGCCATGGCAACCACATGCCATGGCCCCAATCTGGCCTTTGCAGGGCGCAAAAAGGAACTGCAAAAAGCAGCTCCTTTTTGCACCCTGCAAAGGGCACAATAACCATGGCACCGCAGCATCAGAGGAGTGCCGTGATGCCATACGCCATGTGAGGTGGCGCACAATGTCATGCCGCCCTGGGGCGGAGCCGGGGTGTGGTGTCCACATGACGCCACATCCCAACTCCACCCCAAGGCAGCCTTTAAGGTCTGTCTGCACAGTTCCAATGTTTGGTAAAGTGTAAGGTAGTAGGAAAAGAAAAAGACAACATTCCAAATGGATAGACTCAATCAGTGAAGCCATGGTCCTGAGTGTATACAACCCAAGCAGGCCTGTAGAGGACAGGGTGACTTGAAGGTCTCATTCATAGGGTCACCATAAGTGGAAGTCGACTTGAAGGCAGTTAACAACAACAGGTATTCTCCTTAGGCACAAGCATGCACATACACATACAGGATCAGGGTCTTGGAACAATATTATATTTCTGGAATTGCAAGAGAAATACAATGGTGGATGGATAATGAAATAACTTTTCTGTTTTTGTTGCTTCCACCTGTGACAGCAAAAAAGAAAAAGAAATCAGGAAGACCTTGGCTGCTTCTGCTTATATTGAGATACTGTCCTGCTGGTGAATTTCATTACTTTGTCCAAAAAAGAAAATTCCAAAAAATACGCCCTCAAATATTTGCCACCTGTGAAAGAAGCAACAATTTCAGGGGCTATTTGGCTTAATCCCTTGTGTGTGTTTTTAATTGGTTAAGAACACCCCCACTACCATGCTGTAATGCAGGAGTTCTCTAGCAAACTTCTTTTGAAAGTATGAGATCAACCACTGCTTATTTCTATCTTCTCCTATGAAGCTTACCAATTTGCCAACGTTTAAAAATATAAGGTTTATAAGGAATTAATAGCTAAACATTCCTCCCCATCCCCAGCATTGAAGTACAAATTTATTATGCTTTGTAGGGTATGGTTTTCCCTTCTAGCAAGGCTATTCCCTCCCTTCTATGTACAGGATTTCAAACTGTAGAAATTGGATCAGGGCTGTGGCCATTTAAAGTGCAAAGAGGAAATAAGTGTGTTTTAAGTCAGCCTCTTTCAAGTCAAAATACAGGGAGCAACCAGGGGGCAGGGTCCCATCCAAAAGTGTGTCAATACTGAGTGGAACATAGGCTCCATCTAGAGGTGTGCACAAGAGGAATGGTGCATCGGGGTCAGTCTTAAATCAGGGAGGCAAATCACCCAGAAGGGGAAATGTTGTTTTTATTTTTGTGTTGTTTTTTTAAAAAAGTTGTTTAGAATTTCTTGAGTTGAATTCAGAATTAACAAAACCTCCCTTTTTACCAGAATGTATGGACCCTGGACAAATGACTACAGTTTCAGAAGAATATTGACATGTCAATTCTTTTGAGAACTCTCTCAGGACTCCCCCCCACCCCAAGATCTATTCATACAAGGAGGTTAAAAATAAAGTCCAAGAATACTGCATTTAATTTTCAGCAGTGTGAGCAACAGGTAGGATTTGGGGAAGTAAACATTTATATCTGTCAGTTATGCAAATAATTTCATGATGATTTTAGTTCCCCTGCAGAACAACAATCAATGGAGAGTAACCACATAACTGGTTTCTCAAGAAAGGCCTATTTGAGATCTAGGGTTCAGTTTGGACTAACCCTAGAGCATAGTCACTACTCCACTGACATTGAAGTCATCAGCTGCCATCAAGACTTCCTTGCAGTTGCATTCAGAATGCCAAAAGCAGTGGTATACAATTCATGAGACTCTCTGAAGCATTCATCAAGTTAACGGAAGTTTTTAGCCTTCAGGATTCCTGCCAGCAGCTCAAAAATGTGATTGAAGCTTTTCCTAATGGCTGAATCCCAAATTTATTGAAGTCTATGAATCACCCTCAAAAATCGTTTACCGCTTCCCACAATCTATAGAGTAAGTGCACCGAAATGGGAATGGAGCTTTATTTGATAGCCACATCTTGGTATTGCCAGTCTCTGCTATTAGGTAGGTCATGTGTATATATCAAGCTTGTGGGGGCAGGATCCTGGTCCCTCCTATCTGCAGTTGTTCAAAACATGGAGGAAACTTGTGGAAAAGCTGTCAGTGGTTCAACATTTAAAGCTAGTATTATTCTTTTGTCCCATGTATAAAAGAGGGAGGAAAAATACAATTAAGAACCAATGAGGCATCTGTAGTCAGAGACTGTAGCCCTACAGTCAGTCACAAGTAAACATTCATTTCATGGGATACAACCTTTACCTTTTTACCCAGTCAACCTGGTTATAAGGAATTACATAGCAATTGTCACACAAGGATGACATCCAGGATAGGGAAGAATTGGCTTTAGTTACTGATCAGCTTCAGCTAGCATAGACATGGATTTAGAGACCAACAGCATCTGAAGAGGGCAACACTTTCCCAGGCTTAGATTCAGAAGGTACAACAGTCCTCTGTTGACAGCTTCAAGAATGTTGGACAGGAAGCTAGAAAGGCACTTAATTATCTCTCTCCAATAAGAAAAGAGACACAAGAAACTCTGACATGATCCTACTTGTAATCTCAACTAGAGTAGACCCATTGACTCAATGGGATTTCTGTATTGATTCACCATTAAAACAATTAATTCAGTGTTGAATAAATTAGTCTACTCTTGTTGGGACTTCTACTAGGATTCAGGTCTCTGGCTCCAGGGAGATACAACTCAGTTTATTGCTATCTAGTGATTAAATTATGTAATTGCACTGTTTATTTTGTAATCTCCAGGCAGGTTTTAAACTCTGCCATAGATGTCCAGTGTTGGCTGAAGTTTTTTTTAAAATAATTTTTAAATTTAAATTTTGATATTTTTTTTACATTTTCTTTAAAACATTGCATCTTACCAAATTTTCACTTTAACCCCATGAAACCATGTACATGTCAATACATTAAGGCTGTGCATATGATATTGTAATTTAAAGGTACTGTATCATTTTAATTTTGGTAGTTGTTTACATCACCAGCAATAGCAAGCAATAGCAAGTATGTTTCTGTACCACTTACCAGTGCACTTAAGCACTCCCTAAGCAGTTTATAATGTGTAAGCTAATTGCCCTCGACTAGCTGGGTACTCATTTTAGCAACATATGGAAGGATGCCAGGCTGAGTCAAGCCTGAGCCCCTGGCTGGGATTGAACTCACAACCTTTCAATTGTGAATGAGTAAATGCAGTGCCAGCATTTAACTTCTGTGCCACCAGGGCCCTACTATTACCATTACATTCAGTGATATATGGGGATTACAATTTATGAGTAACAGTGATACAAAATAATCACTAAGGATTCTGTATGGTGTGGTATGGGAGGAAGTCAATGCCGGGGGCAGTGACACCAAGAGTTACCACACCAGGTAACGCTAACCCTAGTGACCCCACTGTGCAAGAGATCACAACAGGATTATCTTTTCTATGCAGGTATAACACATCAAAAAAGGAAGTTGGTGCCAAGTTACAAATTACAGGGAGAAATCTAAGGGACCTAGAATTAAACTAACCCACTCTCTTACCCTTTAATCGGTTTTAACCAAAGTATGACCAGCACAGCCATCTAAAATTTCTAGCTTAAGAACCCATCCTCTCCACATTAAGTTGGTCCAAAAGGCACCTTCCTCAAGAAGTAAGAATGTTCAAAGTAAAGATCTGCAAGATACATTTGATGACAAGAAACAAAGGGCTGCTCATGAACTGAAAACATTGAAACAAGTACTGTTAGAAACATTCTGAGCATTAAAATAAACTCTTATTAAATGTCTAAGCCACTTATAACAGGCCTCTATTTAGCCTTCAAATCTTGAAATGTGAACATAGCAATGCCACACTGATACAGTTCCACCATTATAATTACCGGTATGTATAGAAACAGAAGAAAACCAACCCTCAACCAACATTATGAACTTCTTTGGTTCTGTCCAGCATTTCTTATGACTGCATCTCATCAGGAACTATGTATTTGTACTTTCACTTGTGCTCCAGGTCTCTGTTCAGTGGCAGGTTCAGAGCATGAAAGAGTACAATTTTGTGCTGTGAAAAGGCTTTTTGGTTCCTTCCAACTGTCTCCTTCTTCTTCTTTTTAAATTCCATTTTGCTACTTCATGTATTTGCCACCCACTTCTGCTCCAACCAGGCTGAAGACATCATAGTAGCTCTGGACCCAAGTCTTCTTGTTCATAAACAAAGTCAGAATTTTTCAAACACTTGCCACTAGACTTGAAACATTATATGACTTGAAATGCACCCGGTGATGCTTTACATGACATAAAGGATAAACTATAGTGTAGTGGAAGCAGTTGTGAGGGGTTGGAGGGCACAATACCAGCTGTGAAAAGCTGAGGAGTGGCCAGCCTGCATTTCTCTGAAGCAAACTTGCTCCGCTCAGGTATACTTGAAGACATTACATCATTCCCACTGTCAAAGTAAAATTAAATTGGCAATTCATCCAGCTTCTGTATATGAAAGAGGTCACCATCTTGTCCTTTGGCTCTGGCAACAAAATGATTTGGACTGGCCCTCCACTTCTATCCATTGCATTGAGTTTGGTTTTTTAGCCTGCAAGAAGAAAGCAGGAATTTTTCTGGCTCATTGATTATTTTTTCAAAGGGCCTGGACATTTTGAAGTTCTGCAGATGATTGGCAGTAGAACTTGTATTAGCCAGAAAGAAAAATCCTGTGCCAAGCATTCAAACACGGTAACAATTGTAACAGCCTTGATTATGGGCAAATTCTTTGCCTCTTACTAAGGCTAGAGGAAAAAGTGCCTGTAATTATAAAACTGATTCTGCTTTTTCTTCTGGGTTGTAACAAAAAGAAAGAAAGAATGAAAGAGAGGGGAAAAAAAATCGTGTGTGTGTGTGTGTGTGTGTGTATATATAATATCTATTCAGTTATACAGTGGGCCCTTGTTGCCGCTGGGTTTGGTTCCAGGAGCCCCCCGTGCCTACCCAAAATCGTGGTGGCTCACCGTCCCATTCAATTCTAATGGCCTAACCAAAATGTTTTTATGTCCCTTATATTAAAATGGAAAATCAAGGTTTACTATTTGGAATTTATGCTTTTTTGATATTTTCAAGCTTGTAGATGCTGAATCCGTGGAACAACTCCATGGATAAGAAGGGCTGACTGTATATCCTTTAAATAAGGTTGAATCATGGATTATCCAGTAGTATTTTACTTCTCTATGCCCTATAATGTATTGAATATGTTGTAGCAAAAGGTCTGATGCTCTCGCGTGACTGGACGGTTGAGTTGCTGAGGAATTTAATCCACTTGCTTCAGATGTTAAGGTGAGAGAAGTGTCCGTTTGGCTGGGATGAAAAAACTCTATAGGGCAAGGCTGGCATTGGGAAATGACTGTCATGCAAGGTGTGTGGCCAAACGGCGTAATAAAGTTGTTTGTTGTTTTTGTTGTTATTTACTTATTATTGTAATGCAAGGAAGCAACCGAGAAAAGCCATCTGAGGCAGCATCCACACTGCAGGAATAATGCGATGATACCACTTTACGTGCCATGGCTCAGTGCTATGGAAATCTGGGAACTGTAGTTTGCTGTAGTATCAGCGCTCATGACAATGAAGGATAAAATGTCACAAAACTACACTCCCAGAATTCCATAGCTTTGAGCATGGCACTTAACAGTGGTGTCAACCTGAATTATTTCTGCAGTGAAATGCAACCTGTAAGAAAGTGCTGGCCGGAATAGCAACAAGGAAACGCTAAAGATGATATGTACCAAAGGGCCTTTTTTATTGGCTTTATATGCTTTTTGAATGTTTTATGGTTTTTATTTTGTTATATGTTTTTTAAGTGCTTTTTAACCTGTGAGCAGCCTCGGAATCACTTCTGGGAGAAGAAAAGCAGCATATAATGAAAATAAATAATAAAATAATAAAATAATAAATCAATAATAATAATTAATAATAAAATAATAATAATAATAATAATAATAGTGAAAAGTAGCAGAAGAAACATAGGCACGGCATACCTTCGTTAACAAAAACCTCTGACAAAGAAAGCTCCTTATTTACTAATTTTTTCGCTTGTTTTCTGCCCACCAGCCCATTCCTCTTTTCCCTGTCCTCTCTAGCTGGAAGCTTTCCCTCTCTCTATCTCTCTCTCTCCCTCACACCCCACACCACACATCACTGATATTGAGGGTGGTGACAGACTAGACCATAGTCTTAAAGAGCACCCTGGGGGGTGCAAAGTTGCGGGGGGGGGGGGGGGTACAAGAGTGGCGACTCTGATTCCTCTCTCCTCCTTTTCCCAAACTTTTTTATGTGTAAAGTGTTCTGTTAAATATTGAATTTATTAAATAAAACTCTTCTATTTTAACAATGTATTTCCTTATAAAAATGTTTAAAAATGAATACGTATGAATGAGCCTGAAAATACCACACACTAAATAAGCCAAAATATTTTTATTTATATATATGAGTGGGTAGGGTGCACAACATCTGCAATGGATGTAAAGTGGGGTCCCAAGGGTTAAAAAAAGTGTTGTACCACTGGAATAGACAAACAGAAACTTTATTTGCCAAGTTGTAGCAGCATGTCTGAAATAAATAGTGCTTGAGCTGGGAAGAAACATACTTCTCAGTCATTCCTACACTTTATTGCTGGCTGTACGCGAACAGGGCTGAGCATCCAGATGCTCCTAGCCCTAGTTTTGCCCACCCGCACCAATCATGGTGCGTGCCCATCCACTTCAGTGCGTGCCATGATGATGCGCACTGGGTGCCAGCCCCAAACAGCGCTGGACAGAAGGGGTGTCATCCTGTGTTTATGACACCCCTTCCAGGAAGCTGCCCCAGAGTGCTTCTTTTGGGTGGTGCATATGGTGCAGCAGCATGCAGCTGCTGTGGCACCCAATCCTGGGCAGGCGCCAGTCTGTACTGCCCCTGTATTTGCCCTACAAACAGGCCAAAGTAACACGTAGCTACTCTACAAATTCTTACTGAGCATGTTTGTGTGAACAGCAAAAGAGAAAGAAGGGCAAAATGAATTAGCCTTCCGCCTCACCAG
This sequence comes from Sceloporus undulatus, assembly GCF_019175285.1. NCBI lineage: Eukaryota > Metazoa > Chordata > Lepidosauria > Squamata > Phrynosomatidae > Sceloporus > Sceloporus undulatus. Next base: position 342,385,288 of record NC_056522.1, on the reverse strand, counting down.
CTGCCCCCGTGTTTAAAAGCATAACACCTGTGTTTGGCACACAAAATGACAATCATTATAAAAGTAGAGGCTGCTGATAGGGGGAAATTCATACCCTGGAGGCAAAAGATCTATTCGAGAAGTAAGACCACAGCCCTTCAGACACTGAAAAGATGCCTGCTGTATTGTTCTGTAGCTCCCTCACTTTCTTAGGCTTAGACCATCTGTTCCATCCTTCTCAGGCCGAGGTGGGTTAATCATACCTAGTCCCGGGCATTCTGACAAACCTGGCTGGATCAAACAATGGATCTGCTGAACAAATTATATCCATTACAATTGTAGCAGCCTCCCCATGCACCCTACTGCAATACAACCATACTCTTGAACACAATATATGGCTCCCGTTTTCATAGGCCCTCAAAATCAATGCGACTTCTTCTGTTTTTTTAAACCTTTAGTAAGGGGTTATATTCCTGCACCGTGAAGCTCCACAGTTACATTTGTCACCTTTGTTCCTAATCCCAGAGTCTTTTGGGACCCCTGTGAGGCCCACCCGACACAATGAAAAAAAGAGGATGAGGAAGATGAAGAAAGCTCTGCTTTCCTTCTCAGCTGCAAACTCCCATGCCAAAGGTTTTAAAGAGCAAGGGAGACCAGAAGGGAGTTGCAGGGACGGCTGTGGATGGTTATTACAGTCACTGCCAGCATCCCTTTGAACTGTGGTAGGTTAGAATAACATTTTCCTGTTTCAAAAATACACAGATGACTGGGAAAGACAGCTTAGGATCAAGGAAAAGGGATCTATTCTATACAAACATTCTATTCAGTGGCCTCAGGGGGCGAGAGTGTCCCGAGCCATCTGGCTGTCTTTGCAGAGCCTGGAAGAGACAATGCCCTCACAAGGAGGTACTGCTTTTTCACAACATTTTAAAAACACTAGCTCTCTGGAGTCATTGGAGGCTTGCTGTGTCAACGTTCAATGCAGCATCTGTCAATGTTTATATTCTTTAAGTTTATATTCCTGTATATCATTGACTTTAGTTTCTTAAACATATAAAAGGTGGTGAACCAAGTGACCTTCTAGACATTACTGAACCTGATCTTCTCAGGCCTAGGCCTGTTCTAATCACTGAACAAAAATCAAAAGTTACTGGTAGTTGTCAAACAAATGGAGGGCTGCAGATTTTCCCCAATTGGCGGGGGGGGGGGTATTCAGATGGGTGAAAGTAATCTAGGGCCATTCAGACTACGAAAACAAAAGCGCTTTTCAAAGCGAATCTGCAGTGAAGTTCATACTCCACCCCAAATCTCAACAAGCGAATCCGAGGCTTGCACACCCGTTCCGTGGTAATTGCCCCTAGCGCGGTTTTTTGAAACTGGTGCAATACCGTTTCTTTTGAAAAACCCCGGGTCCGGGAATGAGAACTTTGGCCTCGATCACGATCGAGGCAAATTCGAGGGAGGGATAGGTCAGGGGTGGGGCAAAGGGCAAGGCATTCCTCCCTCATCGGAGGGGGGAGGAGGAGGAAAGAGCCCTGGGAAGAAGGGAGCAAGGAAGGCATAAGCAGAGTCGCGACCGGGTAAGGAGGGCCCCTTGGCCAGCACCCGCTTGCCATGCAAAGACGGGCAAGGCAAGGCAGGCCTTTCCCGGGGGAGAGGAGGAGGAGGGAGGGGAGCCTCCAGGGAGTGGACAGGGGATGCTTTGGGGGAAGGAGAGAGAGCGAGCTCTGGCCCCTGGAAGGATGGAGGGAGGGAGGGGGCTTGCGCCAAGGGCGGGGGTTACTTCCCGGGGGGTCCTAGGCCTTGCAGGGGGTTCTGGCTTCCAGAAAGCCCCTTGGAGGCCTGCAGGAAGCATCTGGGAGAGTATAGTCAGAGGAGACCGCGCCCAGCCTCCTCTCCTCCTCCCTGGGAATCCAAGCCTCTTTTGAAATTTATGCGCATGATTTTTGGGGCGTGACATGTCTGTGTGCTTGCTTGTGCTTTATTTCCTCTTGCTCCTGGATTATATCTTATTATTATTATATTATAGTGTTATCATGCCCCAGGCTGGGGATGTATGGGAAATGGAGAGCAGAAGCAGCCTCTTTGACAATTTATGCCACATATTTTTTGGGGTGACATGTCTGTGTGCTTGCTTGTGCTTTATTTCCTCTTGCTCCTGGATTATTAATTATTATATTATTATTGTGTTGTTGTTATTGTTATTGTTATTATTTATGTTATATGCGGATGCTACAGTCAGAATGCCTGCACTGCATTTCCCCTTTCTTCCCCAATTGATTCATGGGGTTAGAGCATTCCTCCTCATCGGCAGGGGAGAGAGGAGGAAAAGAGCCCAAAGGGTGGATGCCACGGGTGACAGGTGGCAAAACGGGGGGGCGGCTGCATAGGCTGGGGGTTGGGGGGGCGATGGAGGAAAGTATGATGGAGGAGGAGAAGGAGGAAGAGGGAAGAGGAGGATTGCCCAGGCTGGGGGATGTGTAGGGAAATGGATGCAGCAGAAGCACGCCTCTTTTTTATGCGCATGATTTTTGGGGTGACATGTCTGTGTGCTTGCTTGTGCTTTATTTCCTCTTGCTCCTGGATTATTATTATTATTATTATTATTAATGCGCTGCATTTCCCCCTTATTCCCAATTGATTCCATGAGGTCACTCCCTCTCAGCCTCAGTGGAAGGCAATGGCAAAGTGTAAGCAGGAGGAAAGGGGTCAGTTCAGCAGAGGGGGAAGCTACAATGTTGCAAAAGACCTCACAATCAATGTTACATTTTTAAACAATTTTTTTTGAGCAAAGGGAAAGCTACAAATGTTGCTTTTAAAAGCATTAAAAATGCATGACAATTCCATCCTTTGCCTGGGACAGATCTGATCCAAATACCCACAGGTTTATAAAAAATTAACCCTGTGCCTGGCTCTTTAAAAAAAGGGAGGAGGGGGAGGACACTTTCCGATGCCCTGCAAAACGTCACCATGACGATCGCTTGATTGACAGCGGCCACCTCGCCAGCAGACACAGAATGCATTCGATTTCAAATTTGCAGACACAGAATGCATTCGATTTCAAATTTGTAGTGGGCACTTGCTAATGGAGCGATTCGGGGGAGGGGCATCCGGATCAGCCCAGTTCCTTCCAGGTCTTTTATGCCAGTCTGAATGGGGCCCAAGTAGAATCTGGGTTGAATCTTTGTTGTTCACATGCATTTTGAATGCATCTGATTAAGGTTTCAGGGGACTGGCAAAAAAAAACCTCCACTTAATCCAAGATAATTGTCAGGGTTTTCCCCTGCGTTTTTCTAAAAGATTCAGATTCTCGGCTGTGTGAACAACCAATGTGAACAGACCCAGGATAAACTGGCATAAAACTCTGTATGCTTTGAATGTGCTTCAAATACATTTGCATCATTGATTCCATCTTTAGTCAAGTGCTGACACATGTGAGCAACCGAACTTGCAGAGATGCAGTTCCATAGTGGAAACAACAAACCTGGAATGCATGAGTGAGATTATTTGCATAGTCACACTAAAACAATATGTGAATGACCCCTTGGTTTATATCTACATATGTGCAAGTAAAGATCTAACTATGGAGTTTTTCACACAGCAAAAAAAAAAAAAAAAAACCCTGGCTTACCTTTCCTAGTTTGAATTCTTTTTTGGGATGCAGTCACATCAAAGGAAATCCAAATTTGCAGGCAATGCCACCAGCCTAAACCCTGCTTTTCAAAGCCAGAAAGCTCCTAGCAAAACATGCTGCCTGTAAATCACCTAGCCTTACTGTCTCAGAGGTGTGGATGCTTCCCTTGCAGCTCCCAAACTATCTATTTCATCTGTTAATCAAGTACCTTGGTACATGTTCTGCCACTTTCAAGCATATGACTGACAGGAGCCATTTGGGGCCATAGAAGGGAAGACACACCACAAAATTAGAAGCCTTCCAGTGGTTGTAAGAGAGTTCTGGAAGCCCAGCTTAGTCTTCCTAGTATGAATATCAAACTCTGTTAACCGCCACTGTAAAATAAAACCCCCAGCATTCCCTCTTTATTTTCTAATTCACCCATCTCTCCCTCCTTCCCTTCCCCTCTCTTTCTTTTGCATATTAATAATATCTTTAAGCAGCGAGGTTTCAGGTGACAAGCAAACAGATCTAGTATCTTTTTCTTTTCTTTTCCTTTTTATAAATTTTTATTGGTTTAAAAAAACCCAACATTATATACATATGTTACATTATACATAACAAACATAAATTACAACATGAAACATATAATACAAAAGTTAGTCTCCTGTTCGAAAGGTTCATTTGGCTGTGCTGTATTGACTATTTCAAATCATTAACACATTTGTGACATAATCAAATTTCTATATGCCGACTATTTTCTTATAAATTATCTTGATATATATTCTTCTCAGAGAAATTTTACTCTGCCAGATACGTTCAGTATAATCCTAATTAATTTTCCATTCCTTCCTAAATCAACAAATAAATTTATCCAATTTTCTTTCATTCTTAATAAATTCTATTAATGGAATCCAGCTTTTTTTCCCCGGTTGTTCCAATCTTTATCTCGTATCAAGCAGGTGAGTTTATCCATCTCGAAATATATCATCAGTTTTTGAAACCAGTCTTCCCACGTCGGAGGGCTTTCTCTTTTCCAATATGCAGCGTAGACTGTACGTGCTGCCGATATTATGTAAAATAGAAGTATACCAAAATTATTTTCTACTTGTATATTCTCTATCATATTTAACAAATAACATTTTGGGTCTAGTTTAAATTGACATTTTAATATGGTTTGGACTTTCCCATGAATTTGATTCCAATACTTCTTTACCGATTCACAGTTCCACCACATGTGTAACAAGGAACCTATTGTTTTCCCACATTTCCAACAGTTTGGATTGTTATCTTTATGCATTTTAGATATTCTAATAGGAGTGAGGTACCATCGATTTTGCATTTTGAAATAATTTTCCTTAATATCTGTACAGGCAGTGCATTTCAATCTACTTTTCCAATTTTTTCCCCATTGTTCCAGGGGTATAGCTTCATTTAGATCTTGGGCCCAGCTAACCATTGTAGGTTTCACCGTTTCCTCATACATCTCCATTCTCAAAAAAAAAACTTATAGAACAGAGAAATCTTTTTAGTATTGTTATAAAAAATAATTTTATCAAAATCTAATGTGGCCAAACAAATCTAGTATCAATGAGAGATTCTGCCAATTTGTTGGCTAATTACTGCTAGTCCAAATGGCAAACTGGAGCCTAGTTAAGACAGGTGCAGGTGCCACATTCCCCGAGAAAAGCTGATAACAAACCGCTACACTACTTGATACACTATTACCACTACTTGGTGCCTCTTACTAGATTTGGTACTGCCTCAACTGCTAGTTTAACACAACCACCCTAAACAAACTATGCAGGAAGCTGGTATTTGGACGCAGCCTTTGTTGCATATTATAATAAATATAATAAATAACTTAGCCAAAGCTCCTGCAGACACTCTGGTTATCTCTAGCAGGAGAAAAAGCCATTTACAACCCAGAGCTGTGACCTTGTTATATATTGTAATGAGCTGACGGGAAAATATTTCTGCCTGATTAGAATTCTTAACGAGTTCCTGGTTATTATAAGAGCAAGCTGGCCAGTCTCCCATTTTGTCCCATCTGTAGAGATAGCAGGATCACTTCTAGCTACCTATTCAGGGTTCTTTGCAATGCTAGAGGTAAGGGCTTTTTCTCACTGTTATCTGCATTCACCTCACACTCCTAGGCTAATTAAGTAGGCATTTGCCTTTTATATGTGTCATGTCCCAACCATATTCCCATTATTTCAATATCAATTTTGAATGCTGCCAAAGACTTTCCAGTAAAATACTTCTCCCTTGTCCTCCCCCACACCCTGCCTACTACTTTTTCAAGTGCACAAGCCCAGGCTTTTGTGTGAGACCTACAAATGTTGGACTGGGATTTGGAATCCTAGGGATCCAGGTTCTGATCCAAAATGAGACATCAAACTTATTGCATACCTTTGGATCAGCCTTTCTCTGCACATGTTTCCTCAGTTTTCCCCTGCCCTCACCACAACTTGTCTTCAAGATAGAGGTCCAAAGCCTGGCTCAACTGCTACTGTCTTCATGACGCGAGGCCAGTTCTGCACCAAATCTGGGCCAGTCTTGCCTTAAACTGGCTTAAAATAACTTACCTGGCACTGTCACCACTGACATGAGTTGCTCCTTATGAGGTCACAGCGAGGCACCCAACAAGGCAACCAACCATATGATTGACACATCGTTTTCAACATCAGAGGGAGCAACATGCACCAGCATCAGCAGTGCCAGGCAGCACAGTGAGACATGTGCCACTCAGTGTCACTCCTGAATGTGAAAGTAATGGGGGGAGGGGGGGAATCAGGGCAGTTCTGGGGCCAGAAAACTCCAAAAGCAGCCTGGAGTATTCTGGTCAGTGTAGACCTGTATTCACTCACTCATTCACTCACTCTTTCACTCTCGGGGCAACTTACCTCAGAGTCCTTGTGAGAATTAAGTGAGAATGAGTCATTGAGAGCCAGCATGGCTTAGTGATTTGTGTGTTGGACTAACTCTGGAGACCAGGGTTTGAATGCCAGCTTGACTATGAAACCCATTGGGTGACCTTGGACACATCACATGCTCTCAGCCTCAGGAGAAGGCAATGGAAAACCTTCTGTGAACAAATCTTGCCAAGAAAACCCCGTGATAGGTTTGCTTTAGGGCTGACACAACAACAACAACAGCATGGATGCTAAACTGAAGGAAAGATGGCTCTCACTGGAGGAAATGTGATATATACATTTAACAAACAGTCCCTCTCAAACACACACATACACACACACACACACACACACACACACACACATCTTCTATGATAACTCTTTCAAACTAATTCTAGGCTTTCATATTTCACACTGTAAAGTAGCTATTTAGAAACTGGGGGCTGCCCTTTCTTGGATTCCATACCAGGCATGTCTCAAGAAAAAGCAAGACTCCCACTCATTTACTTTGCACATCTCTAAATATCAGAAAGATTTGTTTTTTTTAATGCAAATCTCACCTTTTGAAACTGATGAAAATATAGGTGATAGTAAAAGAAGCACACATCACAGTCAAGTGGAAATTACAATATCAAGTGTTTAAAAAATAAATCCTATCATCAGAATTGGCTTGTAAAATGAGCTAATGGGTTTTTAGTCTAGTGGGCAGACTTCCATATCATAAATAGCACCATTGCAGCTGATAGAAATTATCCTTTTTGCTGGCAGTATCAGATAAGTGCACAAGAAGAAGGAAAAAAAGATCCACAGATTTCAAAGTACATTTTGAAAGAGGGGACCATGTGGCTTGAAATGAGGCAGGGGGCGAGGCCTTGTAATAAGTCAGAGATGTTTTCTTCTTCTTTTCTTTGTATAACATCTGAGTTCACACAAAATGTCTTATCACCCTCACTAGGTGTACAGCAAGCTAATGATTGTTCCAGACCCTTTGTACTTCAAGATCCATCTACAGTACCAAATTAGAGTGGATCGACAACAGCTACTCCTGGAGTATTCTGGCCCCATGACTGCCCTGAATTGCCCCCTTTACCTACGCCTTCCAGAGTAACTCTCTATACATGTATCCCACTGTGCACCTAGCACAACCGAACCTGATGCAAGTTACTTCCTCTGAGGTTGAAAATGAGATGCCCATGATCGATCTCATGGCTGGACACCTTGTTGTGATCTCAGAGAGAGTCATCTATGCCAGCAGTAGCGGTGGATAGCACAACAGGATACTGTGTAAACAGTTGCCTGGAGTCACACATTTCCAGGAAAATCTGGAGCAAAAGGTGACTCTTTTTAAGGCAGGGATGTGGAATTAATTTCACATCCTGAAGACAATCTGCACTCAAATCAGGACTTTGGCCCAGCATTGTGAAGACACATTGTGGCAAGGGTAGGGGAAAACTGGTTCATTTCCTCTTACAGATGGCAAAAATTTATTTCTGGGCCAAAATCCTGAAGGAAATGTAGCTACGGCTCTCAGTGCTACCCCAGAACACCGCTACCTTTTAAGCCACACAGCCATTTTCAAATTGCTGAAGACTGGAGAGTGCTAGTGACTCTTCATGTCTCTGGGTATGCTGTGACAGGAAAGGACTAGGTGTGCCGTTACATATGCACCTGCTGTCTGGCAGCCTGGAAACAATATAGATCCAGCATGGGTTAAAAGATGGGCTTTGAAGGGACTTTTGGCTGTTACAGTGGTACAAAGACCATAAAAGTGAATTTCAGTGTTACAAGTCACTCTTATAATATTGTAATTGCTGAACAGGATGCCAGACCAGTTTTATTTTTATTTTATTTTTTATAAGAAAGTACTAACATGTTTACGTTTCTCCTTATTTTAGATGCAAAGGATTTGGGATTTTAAAAATCTGAATTTAATCAAAATTGATAGATCTTTCATCTGGACTGTGAATTTGTGTGCTTAAAAGTTTGGGTGCGACTTCTTGAATATTCAGCCATATTATTGTTGAAATGAGGTGACCAATCGTTTTTTCCCCCCAAGACACACTTCTTCTTTAACTTCTGTATGAAAGACAGATACTGTACATCATCCACTCCATGCTACAAATTTGCACCTGTCACATGATTCCCACTCCTACTCTACACAATATGCTGAATCAAGGCTGACTTGATACATTTACTACCAAGTATAATGGCCAAGAAGGTGCCAGTTCTCACCAGTTTGAAGTGCAGAATCTGACCGGACTAGCTGTTGAATCCTATTGCAAGGATGGAACAGCATGTTGTGAGAGCAACCATAGACAGCGAGCAAATTTAGCGAGTACGGTATAAGACAGACATTACTGTAAGACAGACATTACTTCCAAATCTTGCCACTACTTGTAAACAGTGACCACTACTGCCTGCCACTTTTCTCTGTCTAGGGCCATTTCTGTGCTGAATACTTCATCCATAATTATGAGCATTTGGTGTGATGACAAAGGGGAAAGATCCTTGACAGCTATTTTAGTGGAAATGGCTGAGAGCAGAGTGATACAAATTAGAGATTGTAAAGGATTTTGTTCACACAGAGTTTCCTACATGGTTCTGTGCTTTAGTTTCTTATCCATGCCGTCTCCTCTTGAACATTGTTCTGTTTCTTGAATTCGTGCACCCCCCATCTCCCACTATGGTGCTGTCATTGCTTAAAAGAGATTAACTGCACTGCCACCTCCTCCTAGTCTGTTCCTCTGAAGATTATCATTTCATGCTAGGGACAGATAATCCCATCAACCAATTGGCCAACTGCCACAAACAGGACTGATTAAAATCCTCTGGTTCTCCCATGCACTCCAAGGTCTATCTTTCTCCAGCTCTTACTATCTGATTGGCTGAACAAGTAGAGAGGTGAAGATATGGGTGGTGTTAGTTATATTGAATCTGAATAAAACAGGCATAAAGGAAAATGGCAAGCAAAACAAGTGCCATGCAAACTGAATACCAACAAGGTCTATCAGCAGAGATGTGACTCATTGTTCCATGGTGTCCAGGGACACACACTACAAGTTTGCTTTTTACTGCATATAAAATGAGGCCATCTGAAGCACTGTGTCACTACTAAATTGTGGGCCTTTCTATTCTCTTTGAAGAGGAACCCAGTATTTTAGGGAGCCATCATGTGGACATCTTTAACATGCCAGTAGCCTTATTTCTATAGCTACAACACAAACATCCAGCATAGGATAAAATCAAAATTTTGTTTCATTTTGTTGTATAGCCAGTCCATTTTCTCATTATTCTGGTCCAGATGTTTTCACTGCACATAATATACTTGGGTGGTGGTTGTGCTATAGCAAAGTGGTTTCCAGTTTTTAGCCCCTGGATGCTGTTGAGCTACAACTCCCAGGATCCTTGACCATTGGCCGTACTATGAGTTTGAGCCTTCGGGGAGCTAAAATTCAAAAACATCTAGAGGCCCACATTTGGCAAGCAACATTAGAAATGGATACAGGGGCCATATGTTTAAGTTTCCACAGGGATGGATTTGGGCACTTTTGCCCATGACTCACTGTCTTGTGTTCATCTGTATATTGTGGGGAAAGAGTTGCATGTGTGTTGTTGATGTGCACAGAGATAAACATCCTCAGGTAATACATCTCTACCTGCCCCTTATGAAACTGGTAGTAGTACACTTTTGGTTGTGTGTCTGGCTGTGTGTGCATTTGGCAGACATTTAACAAAATGAACCATATGCTGTAATCCATGTAAAGTTTTACAGGGTTAGTAAGTGAGAGTTCAGCACTTAGGACTGAAGTTGGACAATAGTTTGCTCTGGGTTGGTAGTTTTTTTGGTCAGAGAACTGAAGGCGCCTTGAAAAAGGGACTGTTGCTTCTGAGAAAGGGCTGTCATTTAGGGGCTGTGCAGACAGCCCCAAAAGGGTGGCCTCCAGATCAGGGCCGCAGCTACTGCATGCTGCAGCCCTGATCTGGCCTTTGCAGGGCACAAAAAGGAGCTGCAGAAACGTGATAGCTGCAGCACCATGGCTTTACGGCATTCCTTCGACACTGCATCATGTGGACACACCATCTTTAAGGCCAGTCTGCACAGCCCCTTAGAAGCAGAGCATTGGATTCACATTCAGAACAACACAGGTTCAGTCTGCAGGTATGGCTGGAAAAGATTCACCTTGGTGTTGTCAGTGTTAGTGTTGTCAACTTTAGTGAATTAGAGGGACCAAAGGTGTCATGTACTGTGAGGTGTATGTGTGCACCTGTGTGACAATACACTTAGCAGTTTCAAGTATTGTTTAAAAAAACTTGGAAAACCTGTTTGACAAATAGTGGCAGGTGGTGGGACAAAAGTAATATGTGTATGCAGTGGACATGCAGCTTGTCCCACAAGCTATTTTTAGGAAATTGAAGCACTCTAGCAGAAGTGAAGAAAGTCCATCTTGACTGGGGCAATTTTGTGGCTCCCATGATGCCCCACAACCCACTAAAAATATTTTTAAAGCTATACCCAAATGCACTAGTGCCTTAAAAGGGAAGTGGGAAGCTATTTCGCCATGTTCGCTCCTCACCAGGAGAAATCTTTTTCTTTTCTTTTTTATATGATGTAACCTAGAAATTGACCTCCTCATTACTTCCAGTTGAGGGGAAAAGGCCTTTCCAAAAATGATATTCATTATCATGGTTGGGGAGAATCTCTACTATAAAGATGAGTGTTCTTCCAAAAATGATGTTTCTTTTTCAGAGTATCCTCATTATAAAAATGCTATTCCATTTAAAACATTGCATATTCCGTTTAAGACATTGCATGTTCAAAGGGGGTTGTCTCTGCCTCTCTTTGAGGCTGAGAGAGAGTGATTTGCCCAAGGTCACCCAGTGGGTTTCCATGGCCAAGGAGAGATTCAAATCCTGATAATGTAATGCTCAAACCACTAGACCATTCTGGCTTGCATTGCTCACTATATTTGAAAAACGAAAAGAAAACCTATAGCTGAACATAAATATTTTTTTTCCTCAGTAAATTTCCATGTAATTTACACACATGTTCCTGGGAATTATATGAGGGGTGTTTTTATTTGCTATGTCTCCTTCCCTGTCCTGCTCACCAAAGTATTTCACTCTGCAGAGAGCAGGCTGAGTTTAACAAACTACAATGGATAGCACAGAAAAGGAGAGTAGGAGGGAGGGGGAAGTAGGAAGAGGAAGCAATGCAATACAGTACAAAGCAATCTGATAAATGTATATACAACATAATCAAAATATATGTGATTATGAAATAATATTAATCTAAAATACAAAAACTTTGGAAAATAAGAAAGGTTTGAACTGAGATTTAATTAAATTTTTAGAAGTTTATCATATGGACTTTTAACCCAACTGCACCCTAATGGGATGCAGGCATGATGCAGTAGAGAATTATTGCATATAATTCGCATTTAATTTTGCCGGCCGAGTACAGCCCGGCTGCATCCTGGGGCCCAGCTGCTGCTTTTCAAAGTCGGAAAGCCTCAGGGGAAGGAAATGGCAAATTTCCAATGACCTCTTTAGATGTTGTGTTTTAGGAGCTTATCGCTTGGACAAATAAGCTAGTTTACCTCTTCCAGCTTCAATTCTGGATCCAGGATGCCCCTGGATGTTATCATACCTAAATCACCACCGATCTAGGTGGGATGCTGCTGCCTAGATGCATCCCAGATCGAAGCCTTGCTCAGCCAGCATTTTTTCAAAGTCAGAGTTTTCGAATTCAAAAATTGGCTGGCTGAGCAAGGCTTTGACCTGGGATGCATCCAGGTGGTGGTATCCTAGCTAGATTGGTGGTGATTTAGGTATGATAACATCCAGGGGTATCCCAGATCCAGAATTTAAACCAGAAAAGGTAAACCAGATTATTTGCCCAAGCGATATGCTCATTAGTCAGCTTTGTATATCAAGTTTAGCCTCTTTCTCTAGAACAGCGGTTCCCAACCTTTGTTGGGCTGCAACCCCCCTTGCATTTGGAAGTCCCACCCGGTGCCCCCCCGATTGGTTGGGAGGCCAAGAAGGGGCAGGACTTCTGGCCGCCTACAAGCCCCAGTGGCCTTTGCGACCAGAAGTCCCGCCCCTTCCCAGCCGCCCAACCAATCAGGGAGACTGCTGGCCGGAAGAAGTGGTGGGACTTCTGGAAGCTCCGCCACCTTCTCCTCCTCCAGCGCTGGCCACGCCTCCTCTGGACTGTCGCCGCCACTACCTCCTCTTTTTCCTTATCCCTCCTCCTCCTCCTCCAGCGCCATCCAGGCTTCTTCTGGCCTGCTGCCGCCACCACCATCACACTGAGCTTCTGAAGTCATTGCAATAGTGGCTGTGGCATTGGCGGCGGTGGCTGCATGGAGGAGGGGGAGAAGGAGATGATAGCGGTGGCAGTGGCAGCCCTGCGTGGTGCTGGCGGTGGCCGCGAGGAGGAGGAAGAGGCAGGCCCAGCCCTGCGTGGTAGAGGAGGAGGAGGAGGAGGTGGTGGTGGTAGACGGTGGCGGTGGCTGCGGCCACATGGAGAAGGAGGAGACTGTGGCAGTGGCAGGCCAGAGGAGGCCTGGCCGCTTGGAGGAGGAGGAGGAGGAGGGACAAGTCCCAACCTGGTGACCCCTGAAAAAGGGTCGATCAACCCCAAAGGGGTTGCAACCCCCCAGGTTGGGAATTCCTGCTCTAGAATGACATTGGAAGACCTGTCCAGTAGCTAGAATTTTGTAATAAGATTTAATCTGATAAATCTTGAATTGTATCTGAATTCTGTTCATATGATTACCTTAGTGAACCAAAGCAGTATTCAGTGATACAAAGTTTTATCAAAATGATATCATTATGACCTGCTTTGTATCTTAACAGAGAAAGTCAGAAACCAGAAACTATAAATAATAATAATAATTTTATTCTATCTTCCCACTCTCCCAATGGATTTATTTATTTATTTATTATTTATTATTTATATCCCACTCTTTTCCCAGGATGGGACTCATTGACTCATATATTGCTGATATTGATCAACACTTACTACAAAACATTGCTTTTGGATAAACATTCCTGAATTCTTGAGCCTCCCACATGCAGATTAAATTTAGTATGGCAGATTGGAGTATGGGTGTTCTTTCGGCTTCCTAAGTGGTTATCAAGTGTATTGTAAGAAATCAGTGCCCTTTCTGCAGCATTTTCCTCCCTAAATGTAATTCAACAGAAAGTTAATGTCGGACCTATCCAGTGCAAACTTTCTAGACTGCTGAGGAAATATTGCTTATCTTTGGGGGAAGAAGAGAGAAAAAAAGTAACAATGGCCCGTTACAAACAGGCCTTTTAGTACTAGTCAGTCCGTATTAGGTTAGGAAGGTGGTGCTTCCACACACCCTAACCCTAGTACGGACTGAGTCCGTACAAAATGGCCACCCCATCTACATGGGGGCCGCCATGATGACGTCAGACCATGCCGCCTCTATACAGGCGGCGCAGACGTGACGTTTCAGACTCTCCTGGTTTGCGGCGCTGCTTTGCGTCACTGGGCGCAGCCTTCAGACGGCGCACCCAGCAACCAAGGAGAAATGGGCAAGCGCCCCTTTCCCTCCTCCCGCTGCCGGCGGGTGTCCTTGGGGCTTGAAGCCCCAAGGACACCCCTTTCCAGGCCGCGGGGAAGCGGCCTTTTGCCGCTTCCCCGTGGCCTGGAAAGCGGCGGATCGGGCCTCAGTGGCTGCCGTTCTGGCCACTGAGCCCGATACCCCGGGAAAGGGGCGGGTACAGGCCGCCTTTTCGGCGGTCTGTAATGCACCAATGTAAAGGTAGAAACTTTTACCAAAAAAGCAATGTCAGACTTGATGTCAGAGAACCAATCAGTGTTTAGCTTTGTCTCCCCGCCTTAACTTGTGAGATAGCAAAGCTTTTCCGGACCTGAGGCAACATTTAGTTGGTCGTTCAGATCCCATTCCAATTAAAAACAAATAAAATTCTCATTTATTCCAGGATTGCCGTGCATTCACACAAGCAGAGAGTTTTTTTTCTCAGGGTTTTTCCCTCATGAATCAGTTCGGATAACATTTTGTTTTCTGGTTTTTGCAGAATTCACTTGTAAACATCTGTTTTCATGCCTGCAGGATAGGCTGGTGTTCGAGTTTCATCTGTTAAGCACCTCTGGGCTTTCTTTCTGGGGGTATTTCAGGGCAAAAATATCCATTACTGTGCACCCTGAACATTCACTCCACAAAAGCATGAGCAATAATGTAATGATACATCAAGCTCACATATAAATCATCAAAAGAGGCCATACTCAAGAAAATAAAAAGAGAAATTCATTTAGAACAAGAAAACAGCTGCTGTGACTCCATATTCTCCACTATCTCCTTTGTGAGAGACTATAAAGCTGCTTATACTAGTGAACCATTAGTCCATCTAGCCAAGAGATGTGAGTTGCCCATGGACCAAATAATAATTCCCAGCCTTCTGTACATGCCATCACCAATGGAAGAGAACGTGCATACAGAGGCCTCGGGGTAGTGTATTTCTGCTTATTTATTTTCCTCTTTAAAATCTCCTGTCTACACCAATGTGTGTAATAGTTGTATAGTGGATCAGCCTGGGAGACCAGGTTCTAATCCTTGCTCAGCCTTGGAACCCACTAGGTGACTTGGTTGAATCACACATGGAAGCGGGGAGGGACTGGGTGCAGCAAGGCAGTAAAGGATGTTCAGACTTCCACAGTTCTCACCTCAGGTTGCACTGATAGCAGTGGCTCCTCTGAGATTAAAATAGGCATCTTTCCCAGTCTAGTATGGAGAGAGCAGGGACTGAACTGGAAGTGTCTGCATGCAAAGTGTACTGTCGACTAGTGGCTCTGATACAAGTAAGCTTGTAATTACTTTCAATTTTACTTTGAATTTTAAAAGAGCTGCCCAAGTGTTGAACCTTATTCCCAACAAAGGTTCAGCACACAGGCTAGCTCCTTTAAATTTTGGACTAAAAACTGAAACGGAGTCACTAGCTGCCACTCTTCACACTGGATATGGTCCCTTTACTACAAAGGACATTATCAGACAAGGGAAACTGGAAGTTAATTCAATGGCAATCCAAATGCAATCATGGGGTTTACTTATGCGTGAGAGGTGATCACATGCAATTCTGGCAATGGCAAGCTATTTTCAGCAATGGGAGTCAGTTCAAACGCAGTTCGAATTCACATAAATTCGCTGAACTAGCAAATTCACGTGAATGCGTTTCGGCCCCACTGTTTTTTTCATTCAAAATTAAGAGACATTCTCCCGTGTGATAAACGTGACAGTGTACAAAATGCCACCAGCTAATACTTTGAGAACTCTTGAATGTGATGGGTAGGAAACCTAGATCAGTCATTCTTAGGGATTGTGTCTGAGTTGAGTTGAAGATTTATGAACCTTTTGTATTAAAAATTAGTAACACTTGTTGTGTCCCTCAAGCATTTCCGACTTATAGCAACCCTAGTATAAAAATTTTCTTGCAAAATTTGTTCAGAAGAAATTTTCCATTGCCTTCCGCTGAGGCTGAGAGCATGTGATGTGCCGAAAGTCACTCAGTGGGTTTCATGGCTGAGCAGGGAATTGAACCCTGGTCTCCAGAATCTAGACCAAGATTCAAACCACGTGCCATGCTGACTCTTTAGTAATATGGATAATAAAATAAAAGAACAATAGTGTAATAAAACAGTAAAAAAAGCACCATAAAAAAACAGGATAAAATGTCAGTAGAAAAAACATAGTTGCCCTGCCGTATCCTAGATAAGCATTCAAAGATTCCCACCATCCACGACTTTGCTCCCCGTCCCCCTCCCCATCTAGTGTTTTTGCCATTTATATAAGGGACACACATTTTACTATACCCTTGTTATATGAGATGACCATCCCACTGATGGTATTTCTCAAGGCTTTAGAACCAAACCCCAGAGGATACCAGGGCCCACTGTGCTAGTATAAAAAATTAAGAGGTACATGCCAAAACCTCCATCTGAAATTCAAAAACGAGGTTATTAAGTAAGGTAGTGATAAGGAAGTCATTGTTACTGTTGAAAGACTGGAGTCTGGTCATTTCCATCAGAGGAATTCCTCATGTGCCACACCACTGAAAGTCCCTGACTCTCCCTCCTATGATCCAGTGACTGAGGAATTAGGAACACAACAGACATCCAAGG
The DNA here is from genome assembly GCF_019175285.1 of Sceloporus undulatus. Lineage (NCBI taxonomy): Eukaryota > Metazoa > Chordata > Lepidosauria > Squamata > Phrynosomatidae > Sceloporus > Sceloporus undulatus. The sequence continues at coordinate 342,368,607 of NC_056522.1, read as the reverse complement.
CTGATCACAAAGCCAGTAGATCAAAGGAATGGTAGCAGGTTACTGGGTATCGATCCCTGAACCATTTTAGAGCTTGACATGTTGTTCCTCTGAGAAATTTAAAGCATAGTTCCCAAAAGTTGATTAATGTCATAACCACAAAAAATAAATTTGAAGTTATTGTTGTTTTTACAACTTATGAAACTTAAGGTGACTTATAAGGTGTTTTCTTGACAAATTTTGTTCAGAAGGAGTTTTGCATTGCCATCCCTGAGGCTGGGAGAGTTGACTTGCATGTCCTCATGATTCATGGCCAGCAGGATTCCTGGTCCCAGAGTCATAGCTAATACCAAACCCTAACCACACAAGTAAGGTGTCAATTTCTAATTTTGACACAATTAACATATGATACAGCAGGTGAACAAATAATCTTAAAATAACTTTTAAGTCTGTCATAAAAGTAATCTAAATTGGCAATAGTTCAGAAGGAAGGCCAAAACTCTCACCAAAACACAAGGCCTCTTTGTCATGCCCTCTGAAATTCCATCTTGTCCCCCTGAGGGATGGGCACCAAAAAATGGGCCAACCCCATGGCTGGGAACTCCTACTTAGAACATGCTTCTTTTTGTCTGCAAGACCTATCTATCTCAGAAAGACTCCTTCTCATAAGCGAACATTTCTTTTCGCCTATGAAATTGAAATG
>NC_056522.1:342360509-342367900 GCF_019175285.1 Sceloporus undulatus | reverse complement strand
AAAGTCCCGCCCACTGCCGTGAAATGGCAAGCCTACTTGAAGGCACACAACAACAATAAGTGTAGAAAAACTCTGTAGGATGGAATAATGGCTGCTAAAGTAGCATCATAGCACTATAACTGTGCAGTACGAAAGGGTCCCACAGGATGACTGCCGCAGCAGGACCAATAACCATTTCCTTTCACACTACACAATGATAACACAATGGTACCACTTTAAGTGCCATAACTGCATCCTACAGAATGTAGGATTGTTTAGGAAGATTTTTTAAAGAATTCTTATCCAGATAGCACTATTGCCCCGCCAAACTATAAACCTCAGGCTTTCATAAAGTGTGGCTGTGGCAGCTAAATTGGAATCATAGTGCTATAATTTTGTCGTGTGAATTCACCTGGCCATTCACCTCTGTTGGAAGACAAAATCTAAATACCAGGCAGTCTGCCCTGTTCACAGGCATGATGTATGAGCCATCACTAGTAAAATGCAACTGCTTAGAACTGCAGTGGTTTCTATGTGACATGCTATCTTCTCCTTTGCTTCAGGCAGCTGAATGACTTCATCAGGCCTGACCCAGGACTGATTCAGCATCTTCCTTCCTAGTTAATTACTTTATTGCTCCCTTCCCAAGTGCAGAAAATGAAAGAAATAAAGTGGATAGAAATCCTGTACCTATACTGCACTCATTCCACCTTCCTCAGCTATGGGCTGATTAGTAAGCTGTTTAGCAGAGACAGAATGGAGAGAACAGGTGGCGATCATGACAGGCAGAGGAAAGAAAGTATGTAGCCAGTTCTCAGGGCAAACAACTGTTACCTGTGTTACCTGCTTATTCTATCTAGACCCTGACTTGCCAGTCACATCACCACAAGGCCTAGCTGTATCACTGACAACAGACAAGCTTGTAATTCTATAACTCATATCCTCCAAATCAGGGACGTAGCTAGGATTTTAGGCAGGGGGGGTCCAGACTAAGTGCCACCATTATAATGGGGCTTGAGTGCGGCGGCGCAGCAGCACACACCATTCATTTTTCTAATGGAAGGGGGGGTCCGGACCCCAAGAACCCCCCCCCCCTTGGCTACATCCCTGTCCAAATTGTCCCAGTTTAGCAAAGACAGTCCCAGCTAGTCTTGTGCTGCATAGCCTGTAGCTGTCCCACTTTGGCAAGGACAGTCCCAATTGAACCTCTGTTCCAATGTTTGATCGGTTGATCGTAATAAATAAACTGAATTGAACCTCTGTCCCCTCACTATTTCAGCTGCTTTTAAAATCCTAGTTTCTCTCTCTTTCAGATGGCGCAAAATGAATTCAAAATACAAAAGTAGTTTCTATTCAGTTAACTCAGCAAGGAGGAGAGGAGAGTAGGGGACGGAATCTTACCCTTCCTAGCAAGGTCAGGTGAAAACAAAGTGCTGCAGCCTCTCCTAGCTTGTCTATTCTTACTCATTAGTAACATTTGTCATCTTGACCATATTCTGATGTTACTTAGTCACACATGTCCCAATTTTCATCTGTGGAATGTTGGTATAGCACTGCCTCACTTTCTCAGCCACTTTTGAAATGCCCTAGTTTCTTTTCCCTCTTCTTGCTTTCTTCATTTTTGACTTGCAAACTGAGCTCAAAGTAAAAAAGTAGCATACACTCAGTTAATTCAGCTTGAGAGATGCAAGCAGGCAGAGCCTTGCTTTTCCCAGGAGGCTCGTTTGTTTTTGTTTTAATTTTTCAGGCTTTCTCAAACTCATTACCTATATTCCAGTGTTTCTCTGCTTTTGCCCAGTTGTTGCCTGGCCACATCTTTTGACCACACTGTGATGTCCACAAGTGTACTAGTTTTCATGTTTGAAGTGTTGGAGAGTATGATATTTGAATGGTTTCACTTTTCATTTTTAAGGCTTGGATCATGTGAATGTTCACTCAAAATCTCTGCAGACAGAAAACTTGGGGCTCATTACTTACTCTTTAAACCAATTTCCGATTCACCTTCGTTCTGTATTGGTAATCGATTCCAAAAGGTCTGTTGTTCCCACAATGAAACCAGATCTTTTCATTATCCTTGTGTAATTGCTTCTTTTTTGGCACAATTGTTGTCCCCACTAGTCTGCACCACTTCAAAATCCATGTCAATCATCTGTGCGTCAACAGTGACGTAAGAGGGAACTCTTTTTTTGGTCAGGCATGGATGGGCTCCTCTGGAAGGGTCCTCAGGCATCAAAAGTGCTAGAGTGGGTATGAGAGAGAGGATTTTCCACCTTGGGCCTCCTCCAAAATGAGGGCCTTGTCCTCCCAAATTAAAAATCCTGACACCCCCCCCCCAGTCCCATCAAACATTCTTTCACTCCCCCTGCCTCACTGAAAGTAGTTGCAAGACCAATGAATCACATCTTCTATCAATTTTTTTTTAAAAAAAAATCGTGCACCCATAGGTCACACCACAAGCACAAAGGCAGCGCTGGGGGGGATGGCGGATCTACTAAAAACTGAGGAGGGATGGTAAACACCCCTCTGCTATTAGTCCCTCTCCTCCAGAATGATGTGATTCAGATTTGTCATTCCCACTTGTTGAACACACTTTGGAATCAATTCTTTTCAAAAGAACCACTAAGAAACTACTGTCTGGAAAAATCGGGGTGGTGGTGGTGGTAGTGGTGGTGTTTGCGTCCTTTATCACAACAGGAATCAATCAAATTACAACAGGAACCGGTTTCAAATGAGAACGATGGTCATTTAAACCAATCAGCAATTTGTTTTATTTCATAGTGGGAGCACGCCCTAGATATGAAGGAGAAGGAGGAGGAGGAGGAAAAAAGAAAAGAGACACATACAGCCATAAATTGGACTTACATCTGCATAAGACATTAACAGGCTGCCAGCCAAAAGCCTTTCTTCATTAGCATATCCATCTGAAAAACACTGCTTATATAGATAAAGGAAAAGAATAGGTAGCTAGGCATTATTTTTATTTTAGCTCTTGTGTTGTAATTTGTTGATACTAAGTAGATGTGGTCCTGATAAGTTCGTGGATGAGATGACAGAGTCTCATTTATGCCCTTTTAATCCCTTTCTGGATGAGTGGGAGAGGATTCATATATGCAAAGATGCTTCCAATGTCTATTGGGGTACTGCTAGCAGAAAAATAATGCACTCCTGAATTCATTATAGCTAGTGTTGATTCCCGCAAGTGTTCTCAGTATGCATGACCAGTTACTTATACACAAGGCTGACTCAACCAGTGCCCATTCTAGCAAAGGAGAAAACACTCATAGATATTAATATGTGTTGAAGGATGCCCTGACTCAGAGATGGGGAGGTGACTTAATGGTATGAGTCATCCTGGAAGTCTAGTAGGTATTACAGGATGATTGTGAAGAGGGTCATAGCTCAGTGGTGGAGCACATGCTATGCATACAGAAACTTCTAGGTTCAATCCCTGGCAGCTATAGCAAAAACAAAATTAGAGAAACATCTAGTGGACAAAGGGAAAGATTATGCCTGAAACTTGAAGGGGGCAGAGGGACACAACCTGAGTGTTTAATACTGCACTTCTTGAACCAATACTCTCATTCATCATCTTTTTTCAGATCTGAAAATGCCTTTAGGCTCAATAGGCATTTATATATCTTTCTCTTTTTCTCTTTAGGGCAGGGATGGGGAACATGTGGCCCCTAGATGTGTTAGACTCCAGCTCTAGTCAGCACTAGCCAACATGGCCAGTGATCTTAGTTGAAGTGTGTTAGGATCTAATATTTGGAGGTCCAGTTTCCACACCTTATTCTACAGTAACCAGATACAAAAGAGACAGGAATCGTATGGTAAGTACAGCTACTTGTACACAGGGGCTAAATGCTGCACTTACTACAATTTCTTTTGCAGTTCCTCCCTTCTTTTCTCTTTCTGTTAAAAAAAGTAGGAAAATAAAATCCCGGTGATGCATCAAGGTTGTTTGAGCCATCTTAGTTTGGGACGGGTCAACACATCCTTATGAAACCTGGTACACTTGATGAAAACCAGTAGCATATTGCACTTAAAGACTAACTGGTTGACTGATATTCTGCCCTTTCTCAAAGGAGTCAAAGGCAGCCAATAGCCTACCTATTTTTTATTAAAACTTAGCATTTATGAAATGTATATTAAGTCTCTCTTTGACCTCTGAATTGGAAGGAAAAACCAAGATACCTAATATGCAAGTGGAAAATGTTGGGAAGTTAAGCATTTTAAAGGGACATTTCCTATGGTGAGATTTAGGCCACTTTGATTACTGTAGTTGATAAAATATTGGAACCACAATTAGGTCAAGTGTGACATGTGGATGTCTGTGAGTCACCTTGAGTCCTTCCTGGGAGAAAGGTGGCATACAAATGAAATAAATAAATAAATGTTCATATTTAATAGGAGAAATGTTTCAGATTATGAGAAGAGTCTTGTATGAGAAGTACTGGTCTTGCAGACAAAAGAAGCATGTTCTAAAGTAGGCGTTCCCAGCCTGGGGTGCCCATACCCTCAGGGGGGACAAGATGGAATTTCAGAGGGGCATGACAAAGAGTGCCTTGTGTCTTTGAGTGATGAGTCTTTGGCCTTCTCTTCTGAATCTAATTGCTCAATTTAGATTTACATTTTATGCACAGACTTAAAAGTTTATTTTTTAAAGATTAATTTGTTCACCTGCTGTATCATATTGGTTCAATTTGTGATTCAAAAATTAGAAATTAGACACCTTCATCTTTGTGTGGTATAGTGGTTTGAGTATATGACTCTGGAGACCAGGAATCCTGGCTTGGCCATGGAAATCCATTGAGTGACCATGACAAAGTCACACTCTCCCAGACTCAGAGGATGGCAATAGCAAACTCCTTCTGAACAAAATTTGTCAAGAAAACACCATTATAAGTTCACCTTAAGTTTTCATAAGTTGTAAACAACAACAATAACTTCAAATATGATATTATTTTTGTAGGGTGTATGAACATTAATCAACTTCTATGGGGGAACTATTGCTTTAAACTTTCTCAGCAGGAAGCAACATGTCAAGCTCTAAAAATGGTCAGGGATCAGATTACCCCAGTTAACCTGCTCTACCATCTCCATTTTGAATCTACTTGGCTTTTGTGATCAGCCTTGGATGTCCTGTTATGTGTTCCATAATTCCATTCAGTCACTGGATCATATGGATAGGGGCGAGAGTCAGGGACTTCTCAGTGGTGATGGCACATATGAGGAATTTCCTCCTGATGGAAAATGACCAGACTTACATGTCTTTCAACAGATAACAATGACTTCCTTATTTCAACTACCTTTACTTAATAACCTCCTGTTTTTATGAATTTCCAGATGGAAGGTTTTGGCACTGTTACCTCTTAATTTTTTATACTAGGCACAGTGGGCCCCTGGTATCCTCTGGGGTTTGGTTCTAAGACCCCTTGAGAATACAATCAGTGGATGGTCATCTCATTATATACAAGGGTATAGTAAAATGGTGTCCCTTATATAAAATGGCAAAACCAATAGATTGGGGGAGGGGGACGGGAGTAAAGTCGTGGATGGTGGAATCTTTGAATGCAGTATCTATGGATACGGAGGGCCAACTGTATGTTTTTTCTACTGACATTTTATTCCTGTTTTTTTTATGGTGCATTTTTTTACTGTTTTATTACACTATTGTTCTTTTATTTTTATTATCCAATATTACTAAAGAGTCAGCATGGCACAGTGGTTTGAATCTTGGTCTAGATTCTGGAGACCAGGGTTCAATTCCCTGCTCAGCCATGAAACCCACTGAGTGACTTTCGGCACATCACATGCTCTCAGCCTCAGCGGAAGGCAATGGAAAATTTCTTCTGAACAAATTTTGCCAAGAAAATTTTTTTATACTAGGGTTGCTATAAGTCGGAAATGACTTGAGGGCACACAACAACAGTGTTACTAATTATTTTAATACAAAAGGTTCATAAATCTTCAACTCAACTCAGACACAATCCATTTAAGGAATGACTGAATCTAGGGTTTCCTACCCATCACATTCAAGAAGTTCTCAAAGTATTAGCTGGTGGCATTTTGTACACTGTCACGTTTATCACATGGGTAGAATGTCTCTTAATTTTGAATGAAAAAACAGTGGGGCCAGAACGCGTTCACGTGAATTTGCTAGTTCAGCGAATTTATGTGAATTCGAACTGCGTTTGAACTGACTTCCCATTGCCTGAAAATAGCTTGCCATTGCCAGAAATTGCATGTGATCACCTCTCACGCAATAACGTTAAACCCCATGATTGCATTTGGATTGCCATTGAATTAAACTTCCAGTTTCCCTTGTCTGATAATGTCCTGTGTAGTAAAGGGACCATAATCCAGTGGAAGAGTGGCAGCTAGTGACTCCGTTTCAAGTTTTAGTCCAAAATTTAAAGGAGCTAGCCTGTGTGCTGAACCTTTTGTTGGGAATAAGGTTCAACACTTGGGCAGCTCTTTTTAAAATTCAAAGTAAAATTGAAAGTACATTTACAAGCTTACTTGTATCAGAGCCACTAGCTAGACAGTACACTTTGCATGCAGACACTTCCAGTTCAGTCCCTGCTATCTCCATACTAGACTGGGAAAAGATGCCTATTTTAAATCTCAGAAGAGCCACTTGCTATCAGTGCAAACCTGAGGTGAGCAACTGTGGAAGTCTGCAACCATCCCATTTACTGCCTTGCTGACACCCAGTCCTTCCCCGCTTCCATGTGTGATTCAACCAAAGTCACCTAGTGGGTTTCCAAGGCTGAGCAAGGATTCAGAACCTGGTCTCCCAGAGTCCTGATCCAACATACAAACTATTACACCACATTGGTGTAGACAGGAGATTTTAAAGAGGAAAATAAATAGCAGAAATACACTCACCCCGAGGCCTCTGTATGCACGTTCTCTTCCAATTGGTGATGGGCAAATTGTACAGAAGGCTTGGGAATTATATATTTGGTCCATGGGCAACTCACATCTCATTGGGCTAGATGGACTAATGGTTTCACTCAGTATAAAGCAGCTTCTATAGTCTCTCACAAAGGAGATAGTGGAGAATATGGAGTCACAGCAGCTGTTTTCTTGTTCTAAATGAATTTCCTCTTTTTATTTCTCTGAGTATGGCCTCTTTTGATGATTTATATGTTGAGCTTGATGTATCATTACATTATTTGCTCATGCTTTTGTGGAGTGACTGCTTCAGGGTGCACAGTTAATGGATATTTTTTGCCCTGAAATAGCCCCCAGGAAAGAAAGCCCAGAGGTGCCTTAACAGATGAAACTCGAACACGAGCCTATCCTGCAGGCATGAAAACAGATGTTTACAAGTGAATTCTGCAAAAACCAGAAAACAAAATGTTATCCAGAACTGATTCATGGAGGGAAAAACCCTGAGAAAAAAA
>NC_056522.1:342348970-342360409 GCF_019175285.1 Sceloporus undulatus | reverse complement strand
GAGTGGGGCAAAGACTGATTAATTGACAAATTATTGTAGTCCACTGTTGCTATTTTCCATCAAATTGGCTCCAACTTTGTGGCAGCCTTATGAATAAGAGACCTCCATGATCACCAGCTCAGATTTTGAATCTCAAAGCCATGGCATTCTTCATTGAGTCAATCCACTTGTAATGTGGTCTTCTCTTTTCTTGTAGCCTTCTACTTTACAAACATTATCATTTTTCCAGTGAGTCATGCCATCTCATAATATAGCCAAAGAATGAAAGCCTCAGTTTGTTGCAGCTTATATGTAATATATATTATGCATTGTTTTCGTTCTTATTTGATTATATTGCTGAGATCTTGTACTCTTATTTTGTTGATTCTGAGAAGATAAAGTTAGAAATATTTTACTACAAAAAGTTTTGTACAAATGATTGTCATCAGACAGAAAGAGATTTGTCAGTAGCCCATGACATAAATGACTGTTTTTGGAGAGATTAAAACATCAGCATTCCTTTTGCCCTTCAATCTCTATTTCTCTTAATGCACACAGATGTTTGAGAAACATGCGTACCAGGAATCTACTAATCAGCTGAATATTGCCTTTCAGAGCAATCAGATTTATTAGCTTGAGAAACTTCCACTAGCATCGGCTCACGAACGCATGTGGACATTTAATTCAACCTTTAATTTTAAGCATGGGTTGACTTTAATAATATCATTGCAGTGAATAACCTGTTGTATTCCATTTCAACCTTTTGAAACAACTTGATAACTGAGAATTTAAAAAATGTGGCCTTAAAAATGCCATCCTATTCTACCGTGTCTCAAAGTGTTAGATAAATGGAGGGATAAAGAACTAGAAAGATCCTGCTATGAACACCTGTCAGATGTGTTCTGGAGATGAGACAGATTGCTTATCTTCAGAACACATCTGACAGATGTTCATAGCAGGATCTTTCTACATGCATGTGTGCACCCAACACATATACATATATTATATGACCAGTTTCATGTCCTGAATCTCACACCATTTAGTAATATTGGGTTCTAATATTAAGAGAGAGGAAGAAAATCTTTTTTCTATTGATTTTCTCTACACTGTGGGTAATTTTGTGCGCCTTCTTTTTTCTAAGCAAAACATTTCCTAGATGTTAATAACGTTCTGGTGAGGGAATGGCTTACAGAATCATTGCAACCACAATCATCAAGGGAAGTCCTAGTAAGGGAATTGCCTTGACCATTGTGATTGCTTTTTAATGCTCTTTTTCCAGTTATAAAGCATCATTTTCCAAGTGTTGTGATCTGATGTAGCCATATTGTGGTTTTGTATAAGGGTAATGTAATAGTGGAGAACAGGCATGGTGTAGTGGTTTTAATGTAGGATGACGACTCTGGAAACCAGGGTTCAATTCTTCACTTGACCATGGAAATCTGCTGGGTGGCCTTGAGCAAGTCACACCCTCTTAGCTCCAGAAACCCCAAAATAGGATCACTTTAGGGTTGCCATAAATCGGAAATGATGACAACAACAATGTAATACTGACTATTTTATTTTCCATAAAATAATTCTTTTTCACATAACACCCAATATGGCTTTTCCCTTTTTTACAGCAGTTGCACACTGGGTTGATATGTTCATTGAGCTATCTGCCACAACTCCAACATTCCTTCTCTGCCATCTCTGATGCCCTCAATATATGTTAAGTTAGGTTTACATTCACTTTCATTTTTCCATTTTACTGTCCATTCTCCCAGTTTGTAGAGATTCTTTTCAAGCTATTCACAATCCATTTTTGTTCTCCCCATTCTAAATAATTTAATATCATTAGCCAACCTCCCCACCTCGTTAGTCACCTTTAACATCAAAAGTGTGAAAACTGACCATTAATTTCCTATTCTCTGCTTCTTATTGTTGAATGATTAATCCATATACGGACTTATCTTATCCCATAACTTCTACATTTGCTCAGGAATTTTTGGTATATGACTTTTGCAGCTCTAAGTAAACAATGACTACTAGATCACATCTGCAAAATGGGAACATTAAAATGTAGGAGTTGGATGCTAAAGATAAATGGGAATTAAGTTTGTAAAGTATCTTGCAAAATAAAGTATCCTATATCAAATGATTAATAGTATTTAGTTTGTATTTGTATTTTAAATACAAAGCAAATGATTAATAGTAAAGACAGTCCAGTAATCACTACTTCTTGTTAACTCCGTGACTATATTATGTCCATCAGGTGCCTGTCTTAGGCATAACTAATGTTTTCCAATATTTTGCGTTTGACACTAGTGGTGGCATCTAATTTCTCAGTGTTCACTGCAGTTTTAATAAAGGAACTGGCTCTACATCATTGCTGCTATTTGACCTTTTTCATAATTATTCTCAGTAGCAGAATATAAAGAAGTATTCTTGTGGCTTGCAAAGCCTTGTCATCACCAGGAACTGAGTTTCTGCTTTTCGGAGCTAAATCTGAACCTAACAAAGGCCGTGTTCCCACTGGCTTAGAATGCGTATCAGGATGCGAATCATGGGTGCATCATTCCCATTTAAGCGTGCATTCGATCCGCATTGCTCCAATATCGTTCCCATTGGAATTAGAATCTGACTCCCATGTGATCGAATTATCCTGAAAAAACCCGAATCAATGGTTGATAAACCAGTTTAATTTAACAGCGCTTTTTCAGCGAGTTTTCCTGTGTCTCCCGAGTCTGATTCACGACATACGAATGAGAACAAAAGGGTGTCTGATTCGGGAACTTGGGGATGGGAGGAGCAGTGCTCACGGGGCTGGCCTGGGGGTGTCACCTGCTTGTTCTCTTTCCTGCATTACCGGCGCCATTTTCTCCCGTTCGCATAGTTTTTCCCCCGGTGGATTGGGAAGCGGGGTAAGGCGATCGCTCTACATTGCTCTACATTGACTTCCAAATGCAGTAAACACATTACGACCCCTGCAACCTCCCTCCTGCTCCACATTCATAGATCAACGTGTGTGGAGACTGAACACCATTTTTTAAACTATTCTTTTTTCTTTTTTTCTTCTTTTGCCTCTGCCTGAGCACCTGAGCAGCAGATTGGCTTTGCATTACATGCCTTCTTGATCGCCCCCCGGACAGCCCAGGGAGCAGTGGGGGAGGCAGAGGATTTGGGGGGAATAGAGGCCCCTTCTCTCTTTCCCAGAGGAACTATGGGAAGACACAGAAAAGCCTGGGACGCAAAGGGATTTGGGTAAATAGAGGCCCCGTCTCTCTTCCAGAGAATAGATTTGAGGGGAATAGAGGCTAGAATAAATAGAGGCTCCTTTCCTTTCCTGGGGGAGGGGAAAAGTGCCTAGCGACTGATTGGCTGTGACATCAGTGCTTAGGAGCTTGATTGACCAGCTTTAAAAAAAGAGGTTCCGGAAGGGCACTGGGAACGGGGGCAAAAATAACACATTTCGATTACCACAGGGAAATACCAATCTGGGAACAAAAACAGGGGTAAAAAAACCCGGTCTGTTTGCACCCATTTAATGGGAACGATGGGTCAGTTTGATTACGACTCAGAAAAAAATCCGAGTAAGAATCGCAGCAAATATTGTCGCTTTATATGCCCAGTGGGAATGGGGCCTTAGTGTTAAGAACTATTCAGGCAAACTGGCCTCCACCCCCTCAGTATGTGGAAGGAGTAAACACACCACCACCACCAATTGAGAACTCAGTTCTAGGCCTTTTTATAGGGTAGGAGTAGCAGAATTGAGCAGACACTGGTGGCAATTGCTCCAGGCTTTCTACATGAGGGAGCTATATCAGCACTGACAAGCCGTGGTATATGTCGTGTTTCACACAATCCAGTCCTTTTCATTCCAGCCAGTAACACCCACTGATCATTAAACAGAACTACAGAACTGGGAATCATGTGAGTTCTTTGGTTTTATCTGAACATTCAATTTCATCCATATCTGCAGCAGACCAGCATTTTGAAGATTACTTGGTGGCTAGTAGAATAATCACTACATCCACGGTGTCAGAATATTTTCTGGCATAGCAATAGACTTGATGTTCAGTGTTAGTTGTATGTATGGTTTTGTGTATGGAAAGAATGCTGTACTTCGCCAGTGAATCCAATAGTGTGTGTGTGTGGGGGGGGGGGGGCATGCATCTGTGTGCATGCAGAAATTCAATTTATTCTCAGTTTTTAGCCATAAAATCTTAATATAGTGCTGTGTTTTATTAAACTCAGAAATCAAATATATTTTTAGAGAGAGAGAGAGAGAGAGAGAGATGTTCTTTTATTTGAAGTTTTTCTATGCTACATTTCAGATGTAAAAAGTTCTCCCTACAGGACAATATATTTTGTTATATATGTATTCCAGCTGAGTAAAAAAAAAAATATTATACAGGTGCAGTGAAAAGAAGGGAGACTTTACTGAACATTCAGCTCTCCAAGTCCTGTCCTGACTTTGACAAAAGCTTATAAGCTGTTATATGCCAAAGCAAATCTGTAGTTGCAGTACCATGGAAAGCTCAAAGTGAGCAGTTTACTCCAATGTAGCCAAGCTATGCCTGGATGTTTTTCTGGCATAATAGTGCTTATTTCTTACTTTTCTTATGGATCAAGGCAGGGAACAAGAAACAGATTAAAATTATACCAACAGAACAGACTATGATACCAGTTAAAAACATGTGACACCAGTTTAAATAGCATATAAAACCAGTACATATTAAAACAATTAATTAATATTTTAAAACTTTAATTTAAAAAACCATCTGGATCGGCCTGCTGGAAGAGACTGATCTCTAGTGCTGTCTTAACTCAGATAGCATAGCCAGCTGTTGAATCTGTTCCAGCAGGTAATTCCATAGTTGAGGGACAACTGTAAAGGGTGACATTTGCCAGCCTAGACCTTACTGCCTTATGTAAACATCCCCAGAGGACCATAATATATGTAACTGTAGATCACTCCACTCTCCATATGAGGAAGGTTTTAAAGGAGAAGGCCTTTTCCCCAAAGTCATCCACTTCCTTCCTTCAGACATTCCTTCCCGCTCTTCTGCTTTTTGATGAGCTGACATTGAATCAGCACACTGGGATTGATGGGACAGATCATGGTAAGCCACTGAAGTGCAGGTGACAACATCCTGGTGAAATACCCTCCTAGTGACTAGTGACACTACCCACCAAGGTGGCCTTTGGCTACTCCTGGAGAGGAAGGAGTCCAACAAGGCTCCTTGTTCTAGCTGAAGATTGGTTGAATAACGACTTTTTCTAAGCTTCATCCTGTTTGTACAGTTGGCCCTCTGTTTTTGGGCAGAGGATCAGTTCCGCCCCCCCCCCCCACGAAAACGAAGGCTCAGCATACAAGCCCCATAGGCTTGAATGGGGCACATGCCTGCGAGTGTGCGCAGTGTGCGCACAGCTGCACACCCCACTGGAAACAATGGAGGTCACCCCTCTGTCAGTATTCAAGACTGCAGTTCCGAGATCTGCGCCATTAGGAGGGCGACTGTACCATTGGTTGTTCCTTGGTCCTGACATTTGGCTTGTTCTTGCTCCTATCTCCATGTTATCCCTTGGTTCTCAATTGGCCCTGCCTACTGACTTTATCCCACAGTTCCTAGCTCCCTTCAGCTCTCCCACAGCAAACTCTCGTATGTTGAAATTTGTTTTCTGTTGTTGTGGAGGGAGTCAGTTGTATGGCTTCCAATCTATGATTCTATGTTTTAGATCCGCCATGGTGCTGGACTTGAGCAGCCTCCAACATCTCTGCTTCTTGTGCCATCAGAATCATAGAAAGATGATGAATCTTTGATCTAGTCGATCCCCCGTTGCTAGTCAGACAGTGGCCCTGCTATCCCTGCCTTAACCAAAATTTAAAAGGGCCAGCTCAGGTTCTGTTAGTTTTTGCTAGTAGTGAGGTTAGTCCTATATTTTGACAGGGAGGTGGATAAGTTTACTTTATATAGAATAATGGTAGAATTCTTTCTACTCATTTCTTAGTATGCTAATGGCATTGCAGTCACTCTAGATTTGGTGTGACAATTGGCCTTTGAGTAGGGCTGAGTTGAATTCAAGTACTGGAAAGGTTAGTCAGTCCTGGTCATGTTTGCATTTCATGAAATGTTTTTCTAACAGTTGTATGGACTTCATCAAATGCCATTTGAAAACTTCTATATAATATCTCCTCTCTGTCTCTGTCTCCAAGTACTGTGTTGAATGTCCTAAAACTGTATAAATTGGGGAGGAATCATTTTTTCCCTTTGGCAAAGTCCATGCGGTTCATCAGCATCTATTCAATGAGGTGATTTATAGCTCTGTGTTAATTATTGTTCAGATTGTTTATGTGTGCTGAAGTAATGAGAGCCCTGGTGTGGTTATGTGTTAAAGGTTATTTATTAAAAATGCTTTTATGCACAGTAATGCATAAGCTGTTGTGCTCAGGAGATTGTGTTAAGATTTGACCAACCACGAGGCATACTTTTATTTGTGGGACAGAAACATAACACATAGGATTTATTTTATTTGGTTTGTCAAAAAAATATTACCAAAGTCTGGGTATAATGTCCTCTGTTGGTGCGAGCAACAACAAACAACAAACAACCAAAACTTTATATACCGCCTTCCAGGGTGATCAAAAGCGGTCATCACAACATGAAAATTCATTACAATACAGAGTAAAATACCGTACCAATAAAATAGCATCTTAAAAAACCTCATATGCATCTGATCCAGCATCTAGAAGTAACTCTTTATGAGGAGGTGTAGTTTTCTCAGGAAGAGTCGGAGGGTATGCTAAAGGAAGAGATGTGTTTTCAATGCTCCAGTCCAGCTCAGAGTCCAGCCTTGGATTAATCTGTTGGGGACTACAACTCTCACTAGCTATGTTAGCACAGGGAAATGGGATACTAGTGAAAAGTACCTTTCTCTGTTTAAAAGAATGGATGTGTAACAACATACTGAAGCCCTCTATAACTGAGTAGTAGTGGTGGTGTTCTGGGTTCCGTGCATCATCCTACTATTGCTAATTTAAGATGGCTACAACATGACACATTCTTCTTAAAAGTAAATTTCAAAGGCGTTTATCCATGGGAGGAATTTCTCTAATTTCAAATGAAGAAAGTGGGCAGAACGCATTCACGTGAATTCGCTAGTTCAGCAATTTAGTGAATTCGAATTGCGTTCGAACTGACTTCCACTTGCCTGAAAATAGCTGCCATTGCCCGAAA
The DNA here is from genome assembly GCF_019175285.1 of Sceloporus undulatus. Classification (NCBI taxonomy): domain Eukaryota; kingdom Metazoa; phylum Chordata; class Lepidosauria; order Squamata; family Phrynosomatidae; genus Sceloporus; species Sceloporus undulatus. Next base: position 342,353,213 of record NC_056522.1, on the reverse strand, counting down.
TTGGTGTGATCACCTCTCACGCCTAAACGTGAAGCCCATGATTGCATTCGGACTGATCCCCTTGCCCGAAATTGGTGTGGTAGTCTATACATAATATGTTAACCCATGATTGCATTCGGATGCCCTGGATTATACTTCCAATTTCTCTTGTCTGATACGTCCCCAAGTCTGGAACTACTATTGCCAATTGTGGGCTAAGGCTGATGGCACTTACAGTCCCACAATGTCTGTAGAGCCACAATTCCCATCAGTGATCCCAATGACTTGAAACTGAAAAAGAAATATTTAGTGTTATTGAGGAGAGTTCATTTCTGTGGAATTTCACTTTGTAGTTAACTAACTTGTCAGATTTTTAAAAGGTTAAAGACATTTTTGTTCTATCCCATTAAGAGAGCTCATTCACCAAAATGCCAAGTGCCAAGCGTATCTTGGCACCCAGAGTGAGCATCCTAAGATGGATACAGTGGTGTGCAGTAAGCAAAGATCAAGACAATAACTCATTCATTTGGCAACTGGCCTGAGGAAGTATGGCAGCTTTTCCAATCTAGCTCCTCATCCTCTCCCTATCCTCTCCTCATTCTACCCTCCTCTCCCATGAATCAGTAATACTTACCCACCACTCCCCTGGATCGAGGTGGGAAACAACAGCAAATGACAATACACAACATCAATTAAAGCAATTACTAGAGATGCAATAGTGTTAAAGGACAAATAGGCATACACATTCTAAAATAATCCATATTTCAATTCATCATTTAAATTTCACCTGTAAAAAATCTTCTGGATAGCCGCTGGAAGAGACTGGTTGTAGAGCTGTTTTAAATTTGGGTAGAGTATTCACCGTCAACTCTCTTCTGGCAGACATTCCACAGTCTGAAGCAGCTGAAGAAAAGGTCCTCTGGCTGACAGTTGCCAACCTAATCCTGGCAGACTACAATAAATGTCCTCCAAAGGACCTGGTGTATGGGGTGGATTATTGGTATGAAGGTAACCTGGGCCCAAACCATGTGAGGGCTTTAAAGTAATAACCAACACCTTGTGCCTTGCCGGGAAACTAATTGGCAGCCAATGGAGTGATTTTAATAGGTGTAATTGTTCACTCCTGAATGTCCTGGTATCAATCTGGCTGCCGTGTTCTGACTAAATGAAGTTTGCAAAATTGGCACAATTGCCCATGTCCAGTGCATTGCAAAAGTCCAGTCCTGAAGTTACCGCACATGCACTATCATCTTCAGGTCTTCCTACTCTAGGTAGGGTGCAGCTGGAGTAATTGCCAAAACTGTAGTAAGCACTGCTGTCCTTGTACCTATTTGAGCTGTCATTTGGAGCACAGTCCAGAAATACCCCCAAAAAGCAACATGTCTTTCAGGAGGAGTGTAACTAAGTACTGATTGACATACTACAAACCCTGTTAGGATCCTTGACAGTAGAGCTTTCTGTCTTGTTTGGATTCAGCTTCAGTGTTTTTCCTTATCTGCCCATTACCTCCTTCAGGCATTCATTCAGAGGAGACACACTATCCTAGCTGGGCTGAATGTGAAGGCATAGAGAAATATATTTGGTGTCATCAGCAGACTGACAGCTCCCCACCTATGCCTCTGGATGATCTCTCCTAGCGGTTTCATATAGTGTTGAATAGCATTGGGGATGAGTGGACATTTTTGAGAAGCCGTTATCCTCAGGCACCACCCTCGGAACTGCCTGAGAGATAGGACCAGAAGCACTGAAGTACAGTGCTTCCGATTCCCAACCCCCAGGCATTCCAGGGTACCATGGTTGATGATACTGATGCCACTGAGAGGTCATCAGCAGTTGAAGATCAACTCAGATCTGCTCTGAAGCTGGTTTGAATGGGTCTAGATAATTTGTGTCATCTGAGGACTGTCTGGAGTTGGGAGGCAATTACCCTTCAATTACCTTGCCCAGAAAAGGGGATTTGTCTATAGTTGTATAAGTCCAGGGGATCCAGGGAGGGCTTTTAAAGAAGTGGTCATACCACGCTTCTTTTAAACAGATGGAAAACTTCTCTCCTCGAGAGATGGATAGTAATACATTGTGATTTAAATCTAATTGCACCTCCTCCCTGGATGACCAGCCAGGATAGGAAGGACAAGTATCTTCCTATTTGCCCCAACAGCTTGTCCACATTGGTGGTACTCACCAATTGGAACTCATCCAGGATAATCCTACTGACAGATTCTCTAGACATCTATGTCAACTTTTGCTACAATGTTGGCATCTAGTTGGCTCTTATCCATATATTTTATTTGTGATGAAATCATTGATAGCATCACAGCAAACGCTGAAAGGTCTAGAATTTGATTCAGGAGGGATGGGTTTCATATTGGTTGTACCACAACTCTTGTCATCTGCAGGAGTTGTGATCCAGACATGTGGTGGGCTTTAGGAGAGACAAGCCTGGTGTAGGAAATTGTTTGCTTGGCCTCTTTGATTGTGTTTTAGAACTCTTTGCTGTATACCATTGAGATCAGGTGATTTTTACATGGCTAGTTTGCCCATTTGTCCTGGCCATTGGGAGAATTTTTTCTTCTTATTGTGCTTCATCCTGCTTACATTTTATATACTGTATTTCAATTTACGGAAGTCAACATTTCATCTTTATTCTGTCTCTTCAAAAATTCCTATGTGTAACCAAGTATAGGTACATTCCTTCAGCCTTCTTTTTAATAAAATGCATTACAGAAGAAAGAACAACTTGGAGATAAGGTAACTTATGAATCATTTGCAAAGAGAAAAAGAAAGAGAAGCTCAATTGTACACTACATGTTTTAACACATCATGTAGTTTAGCCCCTCAGTGTATTTGACACCTGAATGACATATAGCTACAGTTAGTCTTTTACACTTTTGTTGCAGCATGAGCCAAAAGCAGAGACCAGCTAAAACTCCACTGATACATTTCTATTTAAATTAAAATGCATTAATATAAGCTGATCATATTTCCAAAAAGACATTTTTATATAAAATAAAAATACAAAATATTTGTATGACTATCTCTATGTACTACCCTTCATTCTTTTTTCCTTTTCATTCTATGTAATTACACTTTAGAAAAATCCCTTAATACATTTATCTGTTTCCCTGAAAAGATTTTTTTGCAAGTTGTTCTTGAGATAGCTTTCTCATATTTTCCAGGTTTAGGGCTACATATTACATTACCATTAGGAGAAATTTTGTTTGAATCATAGTCATAGCGTTGGAGAGCCCACAAGGGCCCTCCAGTCCAACTGGCTGTCATGTAGGAAATCTCAATCAAAACATCCTCGACAGATGGCATCCAGCCCTGCCTGAGACCTCCAGGGAAGGGTACTCCACTCACTCCGAGGGAGTGTGTTCCACTGTCGAACAGCCCTTATGTCATGAAGTTCCTCCTAATGTTGAGGCAGCTTCTCTTTTCCTGGGCTTGCATCCATTGTTCCATCCTAGTCTCTGGAGCTGCAGAACACACAGCGTACTCCTCTTCAGTATAACTCCATGAACAACTCCTTGTTGTGTTCATTCTTTAATCTCCCTTTTATTAGAGGGATGGGGCAAAATGTGACTTGTGGCATGATTAAATTTGCCAGAAAACTGTGGTCCAAGGCTGAAATGTCCAAGATTTGTATCCGACTAAAAAACACTATAGCAAATGCATACTTCTCAGCTGCCCTGGCCCCACTGGGGATAGTTGTGAGAAACTTAAAATTCTCGCAATCACTTCTTAAATACAGCGCAAAAGAACATCTGGCAGAGAGTGCTAAGGATCTCACCAAACTACAATCCCAGGATTCATAGGATGAAACTATGGCAGTTAAAGTGGTTATCAGTGCTATAACTGTAATAATTAAGAATCATACCTGTGCTACTCTATTTCTTAGCCCAGCTACTATTGTGGAAGCAGCTTGTGAGAACCTTGTGTTGCCCAAAGTCATCCAGTGGGTTTATGGGCTGAGTTGGGGCATCAAACTCTGGTCTCCAGAGTTGAAGTCCAGTCTATGCTAGCGATATTGAATTCAGGCCCTGGTGAAAAAAAAGGGGTTCTACATCCTTATAGTTGAAGCTGATTTTTCTTCGTTTGTAATTGCAGTCAAGGTAGTACTGGAAGTAAAAACACGACACAAACATTTTTAAACTTGCATTTGAGGAAATGATCAACACAGAGGTCCAGCCGAGTGTGTTTTAGTCTCTTGGTCAACTTTATGCCTTTACATGCAGCCTTAAGTGTGTGCACTGGCGTATTCATA
>NC_056522.1:342347485-342348945 GCF_019175285.1 Sceloporus undulatus | reverse complement strand
GACAGTGGAAGACACTTCATCGGAGTGTAGTGGAGTCTCCTTCCTTGGAGGTCTTCAAACAGAGGCTGGATGGCCATCTTTCAGGGATGCTTTGATTAAGAGTTCCTGCATGGCAGAATGGGGTTGGACTGGATGGCTCTTGCAGTCTCTTCCAACTCTATGATTCTATGAGTGGAACATGCTCCCTCAGAGTGTGATGGAGTCTCCTTCTTCTATGTAGCACCTTTGAGACTAACTGAAAGAAAGGAATTGGCAGCATGAGCTTTCATAGACTTCAGTCTACTTCCTCAGATGCATTTGGTGGAGTGGAAGCCAAGAACGTGCATATACAGTGCACCCGCGTCATACGCTGAAAGCTGTATAAACTGAAAGTTTATAAAACATAAAACCCTTGTTGTACTCCCACCTTGATCCGCAGGGAGAGGTGGGAAATATATAAATAAAAACTGTAATTATTTATATAGCACTGTAGATTTACACAGCACTGTATGTACAGACAATAAAATCTATAAAAATGAAACCTGCCAATGGCGTACGTTCTACAAAATACAAGACACATGCCATGGGTATGTGAGGATGTCAGTACAAACTACAAGCTCTTTGTGTATGGAAATCAAGTTGCAGGTCCAATTTTAATGGTCGTTAGTGCCCAAAGGCATAGGAAACGGGGTTTTGTGCATTGGGATGAAGTGGCAGATCCAGTTTTGCAATGGGACTATCCTGTGGTGAGGGGAATAGATGAATGTAGGGCGCCCCTATGAGGATGAGTTGGATAGGGTTGAAGTATGTGAGGCGAGTCAGGAAACCATTGTCTTTCTTCAATCCATTGCTGAGGGACTGTAGTTTGTGGGTGAATTCCAATTATGCTTTTTCTCTTTCCAATCTACCTTTGTGGTTCTTTTGTTCAAGGACCGCTGTTCTGAGGTCTGAGATGGAAAGCACAGGGAGGTTGAAATGCTCTGCCACTGGTTTTGGTGTATTCCCATTCCTAATGTCTGACTTATGTCCATTTTATCCTCTGGCGCAGGGACTGGCCTGGAAGGGCATTGCTGACTAACACGGCTGTGTCTTTGAATTCTACGGAGGTCTTTAAACCGAGGCTGGATGGCCATCTGTCACAGGGGTGCTTTGACTTTGATTTCCTGCATGGCAGAATGGGGTTGGACTGGATGGCCCTTGGGGCCTCTCTCTCCCAACTCCATGTTTCTATGCCCTTCGTTTGCCCAAATCTCTCCCTTCCAATCTTGCCTATTTTACATTGATTCTAATTTGTATTTATAGTGTTGGCATTTTAGTTTTAAAGTTAAGGATCATAAGGGGGATATGTAATTATAGTTATGTATTGAGTTTGATGTATTCTGTTGTAAACCCGCCTTGAATCCTTCTGGAAAGGCGGGATATAAATACGAAATCTATTATTATTATTATTATTATTATTATTATTATTATTATTATTATTA
>NC_056522.1:342341053-342347460 GCF_019175285.1 Sceloporus undulatus | reverse complement strand
TGAGGTAGGCTTAGGTCCTCTGCTTGAGCACATGGTCTCAGGGCAGGATAGCTGCTGAAGAAGTGTCAGAGACTTGGATGGGGGAGGGTGCTAGCAGTCCCTGGATTGGCTAAAGGAGCTCTGCTAACACCAACACGTGTTTTGGCTTTTTTATGAACAGTTAGCAATGGAGGCTGGAGTTCTGTTCCACGTTATTTAAGATTACTGAATGAATGTGAGGGAGTTTTGTTCACCTGCAACAGCTGTGCTTTTTTGTGTTCTTGCTGAGTGATATGTGGGTAGCTTACACTCGTAGCAACTGCAAGTGGGGTTACCCTGCTGGAAGAGAAGATCCAGCAACTTGAGGCCCATGTATCTACTATTCAGCCTCTTAAGGAGGTTTCTTGGACAGAGTGCACAGACTGTTCTGGATGAGGAACACACAAGGGAGATCCTTGAACAGGAGGTCAGTTCCCCAAACACAGAATGTAAACTTGGAGGAATGGACCATGTGAGGGATTAAGATTCATCCTGGGAATATGGAGCTACAGAATTGATTGTGAAGCTCTCCCTATCAGTGAGACAAGGAGGTGAAGCAAGAGTAGTTTCAGTCCTCAAAGAATGTGCAGGTGAGCTTTGGAAGATCAGCCACATGGAGTGACCTACCATCCTCAGAGGACATGTATGGGTGGTGGCAGGGAATTTCTTGCTAAGGGGACAGAAGAACAGTGGGTTTGCAGGCTTATCTGGATGTCTCGAGAGGTGTGCTGCCTCCCTGGAGCAAAGATCTATCATAAACAGAGAGGATGACAAGACTCATCAAGCAACTGACCATTACATTTCCTTTGGGTCCACAGGTGGACCAATGTCACTGCAAGGTATAACGTTAACATATCACAGAATTACAAGGCTCTGAGTAGGAAGGCGGAAGGACCTTGATTCACAGTTGTCATTTATCTTTCCTCCCAGTTGAGGACATGGCCCAGAAGGGTATAGAAATAGTGTGAGGTGAGCAACTGTTTCTGCAGATGGTGCTGCCAGAAAACAATTTGACTTCTTGGGCCATGCATCTGCAGTTTCGTGAGAGGGACTTTGGCAAGGGATGGGTTGGATCTCACAGATGTTGGCAGGAATGTTTTTGCTAAGAGTCTGGAAAATCTTATAGGGGGGCTTTAAAACGAGTTATGTGGAGGAGGGAGACAGTATTCTGGAGGGCTGAGTTCTTCAGGTGCTGGAGATAATAACCTGATCTGTTTAGAGAAGAACAAAGCAAATAGTCAAAGAACCCAATGTGCAAGGAAAAACATTACGCAGGCAGCAAGTCTTAGATGCCTCAGAGCATTGAAACAAATAAGATTGAATATGAACTCTTGAACAAAGCAAAGGAAATATAATAGGTATCACTGAATTAAGATTTAAAAGAAACATGTACAATAAATAGAAAAAGGGGAAGAGAAATTCAAACAAATAGCCAGGACATAGGGAGAGAAAGGGAAAAAGCACAAAACAAGCTCAGGCTTGCTAGAGAAGTTAAAACATAAAAAGCTTTTTTGTTTGTTTGTTGTAATGTTCATAGCAAAAGGAAAAATGGTGGGCACTGCATGGAGATGATATTTTGCTAACAAGCTAGCAACATATAGGGGAGAGAATTCTCTACTGTTAGGTGGATTGGTATTGATTGGAAAATCAGTCAAAGGGCGCTCACACAATGGTTCATCGCATTTATCATGGAGAACAGAAAATAATGAGGTCCCACAGGGTTCTGCCCTGGGCCCAATGTCTTGAATGATGGAATAGAGGGCATGCTAACAGATTTGCAGATGACACCAATTAGGAGGGATACTATATCCCAGAGGACAAGATCATAATTCAAGATGGCTTTAACTGATGAAAAACTGGGCTAAAACTAACAAAACAAATTTCAAAGGAGAAATATAGGTTCTACACTAAGGCAGAAAAATGAAATGCACAGATATAAAATGAATGACACCTGGCTTGACAGCAGTTCACAATAAAAATCTTGGTAACCACAAACTGAACATGAGTCAGAAGCGTGATGTAGGTTTAAAAGCTGATGCAATTCTAAGCTGCATCAATGGGAGGATAGTGTCTATTCAGCGGGACGTGATACTGCCACTTATTTTCATAGAATCATAGAATCATAGAGTTGGAAGAGACCACAAGGGCCATCGCATCCACCCCCCTGCCAGGCAGGAACTCTTAACAAAGCATCCTGAAAGATGGCCATCCCGCCTCGGCTAAAGACCTCCAAAAAGGAAACTCCCACTACACTCACCGAGGGAGTGTCTTTCCACTGTTGAACAGCCCTTACTGTCAGGAAGTTCCTCCTAAGGTTGAGGTGGAATCCTCTTTTCCTGCAGCTGGCATCCATTGCTCAGAGTCTGTTCTCGGAGCAGCAGAAACAAGCTTGCTCCCTCCTCAATAGTGACATCCCTTAAATATTAAACAGGGCTATCATATCACCTCTTAACCTTCTCTTCTCCAGGCTAAACTTCCCCAGCTCCCTAAGATCTTTCCTCATAGAGCATGGTTCCCAGACCCTCACCATTTTAGTCGCCTCCTTTGGACACATGGCTCAAGTTTCTCAATGTCCTTTTGTAATTGTGGTGCCCAGAACTGGACACAATATTCCAGGTAGGGCCTGACCAAAGCAGAATATAGTGGCACTATACTTCTCTTGAGCTAGACACTATACTTTTTTATTGTACAGCCTAAAATTGCATGGCCTTTTTGGCTGCCAAATCATACTATTGATCATGTTCAATTTTGTGGTCTACTGAACTCCCAGACACCTTTCACACGTGTCCATTCAGCCAGGTGCTCCCCCTACCTATATCTGTGCTTTCATTTTTTTTCCACCCTAAGTGCAGTACCCTTACATTCTTCTTTCTCCGTGTTGAATTTTCATTTTGTTAGCTTGTGGCCCAGCTTTCTGTCTAGTCTAGTCAGGTCATTGTGATTGTGGAGCAGGGGGAAAGGAAAAAAGAACACTACATGAGCACACAAGCAAACCTCCTCCTGGCTCACAGAAACAAACAGATTTGACTCAACAAGCATAACATCATCAAAACATACAGCAGTCCCTTGCTATCCATGGGGGATCCATTCTGGGACACCCCCCCCCCGTAGATAGCAAAAAAGTGGGACCTTAAGTCCAATTCTTTTCAATGGGTGTGCAGTCATGGGTGCCCACTTGCATAGCCTGTGCACACATGCCCATTTAAAAACTGGGGCTTGCCATCCGCAGAAGCTCAAATCCACAGATTGCAAGCCCACGGTTGGCACGGGCATGCTGTACTAGAATAGAGCACTAATGAGCACACAAGCAAGCCTCCGCACAGGTCTCACAAACAAACAGCCATACCGCAAGAGAGACAACAGCCTAAACCCTACAAACTCTCCCAAAGATTATCTGGGACTTGAAATGTTTAACCCAGCAGGCATAAGATCACCTTATGCCATCTCTTCCACCATATCCACACAAAAAATCTATTAGCCTTCCAGCCTGTTAGTTGAGTCCCTGTGTGTTGAACTCGAGAGAATGGGGTTGCAGTTACCATATACGCTCAACTATAAGTCAATTTCATGTATAAGTCGAGGTCAGGTTTTGGGGCCAAAATTATGGATTTTGCCATGACCCGTGGATATGTTGAGGGTAAAACTTGAAGGCTCTTTCAGTGTGTGTATGTGTGCATATGGCAAGAGAGACTCTCACTGAAGCTTTTTGCTTCAGCGTTTCAGCCAGATTAACAATGCAATGCTATTAAGCTGTGACATGATTTACCGTACATCTTTCAATAAAACATCCATTTTTACTGATTATTATTCCTATAAAATGTGAATAGATGTAGATCATACATAATAAAATGTATAAAGTACTTTCAGAATTGTTTTGGTTGAACTTATGTTAATTGAAGGATTTGTTTCCGAACAGCACTCCTTGCACTATAAAATAAAGCGATTAAAAAGATCCAACCCACATTGCAGAAATAACCCAGTCTGAGACCACTTTACCTGCCCTGGCTCAGTACTAGGGAATCCAAGGAATTGTAGTTTATTGTGGCACCAGAGCTCTCTGACAGAGAAGGCTAACTGTCTAACAAAACTACAATTCCCAGAATTCCCTAGCATTGAGCCAGGGCAGTTAAAGCGGTCACAAACTGGATTATTTCTGCAGAGCTAAAATTTTGGACTGAATCTGGACAGACTCAAAGAGCATTTTGATGCTTTCTGATTCTTTCTGAAGGCAGTGCTTGTGCAATGGGGCTTTCCTGTCTGGACCTTCCACCAAATTGAGCCTTCTGTGCCTCTCCAAAGGATCCTCTAACTTGTGATGGGGCCTAGGAATTGCAGGAGGGGAACATAAGAATTCAGAAGGGTCCCATGTAGGAGAATCTTTCCATACAAGATATCCCTAGCTTCAAACCATTGAAAGGAATAGTGTGGGATCATACCAATTAAAATACTTGTTCACCTACTGGTAAACACATTTGTGAATTCCCACTTGATCTGCACTTGAACACAAGCCAAGTTTTAACATATGTGGGGGACAGAAAATTTATACTAAAAACAATTAATCATCAATCAGTTGTTCTTTGAATACTGTTAGATTCAGAATTAGTTCTGTTGAAATCCATATCCAGCTGTGGATTCAATGAGGAATGAAAATAAGTCATTGAGTACAACTGAGATTTTGTTAATTGTATATTGCACTGAAGGAAATAGTATTGATGGACTGGTGCTGTTTGCTGGACTGTGCATATAGCTATCAATTTAAAACAGCAGTAGTAGAGAACTTAACTGGTTACCCTTGAATATTTTGCTCCACCATATGAGGTGCATTTAAGAAATCCAAGTTAATATTTTTTGTCAAATTTGCTTTATGTTCCGTAACTATCACACATATATGTGGCAGTGTCTAGTGTCTACCAGCATGCAAAATATCTGAGTAAGAGATGTACAATGTGTACAGAATTTTGGTTTTTCAAATACAATATTGCATTTTCTCATCACAGGGGAACTGTTGGATATCATACAATAAAACAATACAGTTGCCCCTCCTAACTCGTGGATCTTGGATCTGCGCCCTTGAAAATCCATGGAGTGGCAGCTTCACTATTTTTAATGGGGTGCGTGCCTGGGCACACACCCCATTCAAGCCTATGGGGCTTGAATATGCGCAAACCTCCATTTTCATGGGGTGGGGGTGGTCCCGGAATGGATCCCCTGTGAAAATGGAGGGCCAACTGTAATTGCTTTTCTAGACTTGTGAGGGGTTTTGTGGCACATTTTATTTCTTGATTCAGTAGGTTGCGAGACACTGAAACCTGAAACCATAACATTCTGACAAATAACTCACTTTTCTCCCTGCACTATGATCCAGACATTATGTACGGTAATGGCTATTAACACAGGAACTGCTAGAGCTAGAAAGCCACAACATTTTATTGCCTGTGACAGGCTAGAATCCCAATTTCAAACAGGATAATGCATTAATTTCTAATTCCAGTGGATATGTGATTTTAATTGAAATTACAAATGATGGTGGAGAAATAAGTGGGTAACCATAATTATGTAATCTTAAGGTCTGAAGCTCTTCTTTCTGTGACAGAATTCTTCTTAGGAGGGTTGTAATTATACTGCACTCATTACAATATTAACAGAGGACCAGTAAACCTGTCTAAGCACTAGTGTTAGTGAGAAATTGTTAATACCTAGCAGTCACTTTTAATATGTAATTCTTAATGAAATAAAAAGGATCTTTTTTTTTACTAAAGAAAGTATTAATCCTCTGCCACTCCGTAAATGTCACCTGTATTGTTAATTTTCTCTTTAGTAGTTAATTTCCTGTAACAGACTGAGGATAATGAGATCAGGCAGATAAAAAGCAGTAGGCAAGACAGTATCTTCCTTTCTGGTGAATGACCGATAGTAAGGCAAATGTAGGAAAGAATGAGCACTCCCCACATCGGTTTAAATTAACCCAGTATTTTCAGAAATGAAATATTACTGCACTTGCCTTGTGTGTTTTTACTTTCTTGGAGCTAGCCAAAATGGCTGCTGCCAATAAATACATACATTGTTTTCATAACACAGGTTCAAGAGATCAAGAGAGGAGAGAGGAATGCCCGCACTGTAACAAAATGATCCTAATGCCTCAATAAAACATTTTAGAACTTTAACTATAACTCTTGAATAATAATAAAAAGGTTCCATGAAAATTGGTGACAATTAATTTGTGAAATGTTGCATGAGACTGGATGTGACATGTGGTCAGTGTAAGGTGAAAGGAAGCAAGGTGGGGAGGGAAACCTCATGTATATCAAGAAAGAGGACTGGATGCAACTCATGAATAACCAGGTGAAATCAAAACAATAAGAACTGGAACTTTCCATACTTTCAGAGGC
>NC_056522.1:342092002-342340953 GCF_019175285.1 Sceloporus undulatus | reverse complement strand
TTTTTCTTGGCAAGTTTTGTTCAGAGGAGGTTTGCCATTGCCATCTTCCCCTGAGGCTGAGAGCATGTGACCTCCCAAAGATTACCCAGTGGGTTTCATGGCTGAGCTGGGGATCAAACCCTGAGTCCAGAGCTCCAGAGTCGTAGTCCAACACATATACCACTACACCACACTGGCTTTCTTCCACACGGATTTCCTCCAGACTAGTACCCAGTATTTGTAGTCTGAGGCACCTTCCATACTTTGCTTCATGGTAGAGCCATCCCTATTCCTGGATGCCTAATAAGAGAAGCCAGTTGAGATTTGGAACAATGGCTCTTCAAATCCTATCTGCCATCTGTCTTTGCTAGACTAGTTGTTACTATGCTATAGCTAGCAGAACATGGCAAGATGAAAAATCATGACAAATCAGTGGTGAGGAAGATTTATGTGTCTCTACACCTACTGAAATTCATTGCACCTATGATCCAAAGAGAATGTAACCCATATTTTTCAAGGTTAATTTGAGAGGTGAGTGTGCCACATGGCTTTACCTAGCCCTTCTAACATTTCTCCTTTTGATAAATAACATAAGATGAATAATATTAAATACTAAAACAAGCATTTTAATGGCTATCAGATGTCATGGGGAGGTGGTGGTGAATACAACTCCCATTAAATCTTTTTTAAGCCTGGCTGCTCTGTTTGAAAGAAACTGACAAGCTGGACATCCTCTGCTGTTGTTTAAAAGGCCTGAACCAGCATTTGCAGCCATCATAGGCAATGCTGTTGATTCGATTTTCAGGATGTATGAAGAGCTGGGTTCAGTTTACAAATGCTAAATAAATATTAGTCCCTTGCTACAGTCAATATAAAAAGGTGACTAAGGGAGAAGGTGGTGTAGAATTGTTTTCTTCTAAAAAAAATGAAATCCCTGAAAATTCAGAGCACACAAGAATAATAGATGCCAGGAAATCACAAAACAGCATGAAATGATAGGAAAGGCCGGGGAAAGTGGGGGGAGTCTGTATATTGATATTTGAAACAGGCTCTTTAAAATGGAAGATAATAACTGAAAATTATTCTGAGCTTTTCAAAGGCATAAATGACCAAACAGCCTTCTGACTCCTGAATTACATTATACAGAAAGAACTTAATAGCATGCTATTATCACTTCTCCTCACTGACAGGATTTCAGCAGTGAAAAGACAAACAAAAAGTGCATTCATAATCACAACCGGCTTCACCTCTGCAAAACGCCAACCACAGCTAATTTCAGGTAAGTGCTATGGTGAAAGGCGAGGAGAGAGAGAGCTCAGCAGTACTAATTTAACTTGGTAGCGAGGTAATTTTTGTCTGCCATTTACCGTTGCCATCTGAGAGGAATAGGCTGGATTGGGAGTCAGATTGCCTATGGTGCTTGGTTGGAAGAGCGGCACAGAATAGACATTCTCAGCTTCTGGGATATTATTATTACCCCCTATTGCCCTTAAGAACAACAGTCAACATGAACAGTGGAGACCAATAGTCCCTGAGAATGTTTCAAAACACTATACTTCTAAATCTGATCTAAAATAGAGATCTCAGTGAGCCAGTGTGGTATAGTGCTTTGTACATTGGACTATGACTCTAGAAACCAGGGTTCAAATTCCATTTCGGCCATGTACACTCACTGGGTGATCTTGGACAAGTCATACCCTCTCAGCCACAGAGGATGGCAATGGCAACCCCTCTCCAAAGAAACTTGCCAAGAAAACCCCATAAGTTGCCATAACTTGGAAATGACTTGAAGGCACAAGACAACAACAGACATACAAATGGGGCCTGTGTACATTTTCAAGATAAAAAGTTTGCTTTTGGGAAAGCTGAAATGTTTCAGGGGGGCTGGGTCCCCCCCCCCAGGTATTTCTTTCCTCCTCTCCAAAATGTTCATGTTTCTTGCTTTTCCCTTACTGTTTCGAGTAAAGGCTACTTAAGAACATAATAAGTTTCCTGCTGGATGCAATAATATTCTAGGCCTATGATTTCCTTTTCAGACAAGGCTGCATGTTATTATCCTGCTTGTTCAACTTGTTCTGAATGCAGAAAATAGCATACAAAGAGCTGGTTTAGACTTAGGAGAAGTGAAGATAGAGGAAAAAACATCAGCAATCTAAGATATATGGATGACACCACACTACTAATAGAAAACATCATAGAATTGGAACAATTAATAAAGAAGGTCAAGAAAGAAAGTGCAAAGGCAGGCTTGTTGCTGAACATAAAGAAAACAAAAATAATGACCACAGCGGATCTACATAAATTCAACTTATATAATGATGAAACCAAAATAGTTAGATTTCCTGTATGTTGGATCACACATTGGTCATAAAGGAGACTGCAGTCAAGCAAAGAGAAGGCTAGGAATGGGAACGGCAGCAATGAAAGAACTAGACAAAATCCTAAAGCGTAAAGATAAACAACTAAGCTTTAAAGTTAGGATTGTCCAGTCCATTGTATTCCCCAGCACGACACATTAGAAAAGACAATAATGCTAGGAAAGGTTGAGAGTGGTAGAAAGAGAGGAAGACTGCATGCCAGATGGCTAGACTCAATTACCAGATGGCTAGACTCAAAAAATTCAGGTTCCCCATGAATATGCACTGCCCTATGGGCAAGAGGTCCTGAATCTATAAGACCTAAGCAGAGCAGCGGATGGGAGGTCTTGAAAATGTCTCATACACCGGGTTACTATGAGTCAAAGTCAAATAGAGGGTGGCTAACAACAACAACAACAAATGGCTTAGGGGTGCTTCTCGACTTGTTGCTTCAGATGAGAAATCAGGTGAATGCAACGGTCAAGAGTGCCTGTTATCAGCTCCGGCTGATACGTCAGCTGCACCGTTTCCTGGAACGGGGTGACCTCGAAACTGTAGTACATGCTCTGGTAACCTCAAGACTTGATTTTTGCAAATCACTCTACATGAGGCTACCCTTGTGCCTAGTCCAGAAACTTCAACTGGTACAAAATATGGCAGCCCAGGAAAAACTACAAGTGACCATATTACACCTATATTGAAATCACTCCACTGGCTGCCTATTCATTTCCGGGCACAGTACAAGGTGTTGTTCATTACCTTTAAAGCCCTCTATGGCTTGGGCCCAACCTACTTAATGGATCGCCTCCTTCCGTATAATCCGCCCCGAACCCTCAGATCCTCTGGAAGGAGTTTGTTGCAGTCCACAAAGACCAGATTGAAGGCAACCTCTCAGAGGACTTTTTCCACGATCGCTCCCACTTTATGGAATGGCCTGCCGTATGAGATCCGTCAAATTGCTAACCTAGAGAGCTTCAAGAAAGCTGTCAAGACGGATCTCTTCCAGCAGGCCTTCCCAGAATAGAACCCGGCCATGTAACGCTTCCCCCGCAGACGCGACCCACCGTTATTTTATTATCGTATTATTGTTTTTAGATTTTATAGTTTGTAATTTTAATGGATAGAATTGTTTAATCCTTTTTTAAGGGGGGGTTGTATATACTGTATTGTATTTTTTAAAGGTTGTAAGCCGCTTTGATTGTGGTAACAAAAAGCGGGATATACATTAAAGTTTTTATTATTATTATTATTATTATTATTATTATTATTATTATTATTATTATTTATATTATATACACACATACTGATCTGACACTCTGTCCTCATTTATCCAAATTGGTGATGGGATTACATATTTGTATCTCAATGTTACATGCATGTATGTCTTTCTTCTTTGTTTTACATAGTGCAAGGAGATATTCATTAACTCCTTGTGCAATGTCCAAATAATATACACACAGTTCTCAAGCCCTGGGTGCCTTACCATAGTTATTTTCTGGCTGGAGAGGAAGGGGAAAGGTGGTACTCTGGCAGCTAGGAAAAGAGAAATGAGAGTGTTCTCCAGTAAGTTATTAGTCACCTGGAAGAATTGTCTCATTTCTTTTTCCCTTACTACAAACTTGCCTCCTGTCACTGCCTGGTCATCTTGTTCCCTACCTCCCCATAGCAGTACATGGCTGTGGCACTGACCCCAGAGTTTGACATCTGCTTTAGGGGGATCAACACAGAGCTACATGTATGGAGGATTATGCTTTGAATAGCTTGATGCAAAATCACAACCATTTTCAATGCAGGTAAATTCCATATTTTTTTTATAAAAAAAAATCACCTGTCTCTCCTCCCCAATCATTCACTGTGTCCCAAGCAGGGATAGAAAAATAATTTTGTTAGACTCAGGATTCTCATAAAAAATATTTATTTTAAATCTCTCAAGACTTGTTCTAAGACAAAACATACCATATCTCAGAAATTCACACATTTGTGAGGCTTGGAGTGTTGTTTCTGTGACATAAAATATGAACAAAACCATGCATAAATTTTAAAAACGTGAATTGAAAAATCTGCACAAACATACTTCAACCAATTGGAGAATGCATATATTTTAATGTACACAGATATGCATTCTCTCCCAAGAAGAATGAACAAAAGATAATTCAGTGCAGATTACATTTATCCCATTCAACTGTACCATCCCAAGATGCTGAGGGCATAAGAGTGTCCAGAAACACAGGAAGAGCCCTGGGAAAGAAATGGGAGGTAATCTAAGACCATCATAAACTGTCTTATACTGTAGTAATCTATCTAATATTTAGAGCAGAGTTGGACAAGATGTCGCCCATGGACTGTACAGAGCCCATAAAGCCATTTTGATCTGCCCAGGGCCTCCAAACTTGTTTTACTTCCTGATTGAAGAAAGGTTTTCTCTGGTCCTAAAACAGCATGTGGAAAAAAGCATACCAAAATCACTTGCTGTAGTCAGAGGATGTGGAGGCATTTTTACTTTCCAACAGCTGTCCACTGTTAGTGTACAGTGGCTGGTAGTGTTCCTCTCTGGTTTTATAATGTGTTTTTCCCCAGTCCTACTTGGAGTTTGAACTTGGCATCTTTTGTATGCAAAACATGTACTCGGCCATGATTGTGCTCTTTTCTGAAAGAATCAGCTGGGTTTTCAAATGCAAGTTTATAGGTCTCTTTCTAGTGTGCACTTGTGGGTGACTCCAGGCCAGGCCACAGAATGGATTAAGGCAGGGGTAGGCAACCTGCGGCCCGCGGGCCGGATGCGGCCCAGCGAGGCCTTGAGACTGGCCCCAGCCTGGTCCTGCCGCCGATTGCCACCGGGGCCTTTGGCCTCTCGCGCACAGGGGCAATTGTCTATAGAAGCCTCAGAAACATGCATTTATATTAACATTTTTTTTTAAAATCAGCAAATTTTTTTTGCGTGTCCTCCACTTTTTTTAAAAAAGTGTCCACCATTTGAAAACTTTGTCCTACATTTGTCCCAGTTTATTTATTTATTTAAATTTTATAAAAATTATTTAATTATTTATTTTTTGGCTTCGGCCCCCCCAGTTGTCTGAGAGACAGCAACCCAGCCCCCGGCTCAAAAAGGTTGCCTACCCCTGGATTAAGGAGTAACACTGCTTTCCCAGGTCCCAGCATTGCTTGCTCTGACCTGTCCCAACACAAACCCTTGCTATCCAGCAGCAATTTATTCCTCCTTACCTTACTTCTCTATAAATATTATAAAACCAGGTCTCTGCTGTTGTCAGAATCTTCCTGTACTTCTGTGGCTCCACATTCTTGCTCCAAGCATTTCTGCTGATCAAACTACTAGTTCTTCTGTTATCTCCCTATCTCTTTCTCATCTTTATGTCTATCAGCTTCCATATGTTCTAGTCTGACCTTGTGCCTTTCCAGTATTACCCAACCCATATACAGATTTCTTAGTGTACTCCCTTGCTTGCCACTGATTCAGCTTTCCATTGATCAACCCCATGCCTCCATCTCATAAGACTGGTCTTCAGGAAGTTGTAGTGGATGTACTATATTGAGAACTCTGCCTTGAATAATCCCTCAAAAGCACTTGGGCCACAATCCAACAAAGAGTTAAGCATGCTTAAGCTCATTGATTTCAATGTGTTTAAGCACACTTAATTCTAAGTTGGATTGTGGCCTTGGTTTACATTAAGCTGATCAGCTGACGTAGAACATGACAGCCCGTCTCCCTCCAGGATTTAGTCTTCCAGAGTACATTACTTTAGTATTCCATCATTTGCACTGCTCTCTTTTGTCGTCCCCAGAGGAATAAAATATTATAGTAACAGTTTTCAATTAAAACTGCGTTAAAATCCACTTGATCGTCTCTTTAATATTATTCAAAAAGAGGAATGTGGGGTTCAGTCTCACTTTCCCACTAGCCTATTGCTTCCCAACGTAAGCCACTTGGTCCTCTCTACAAACAACCATGTCACAATGCACTAGGAGTTGATTGGCAATCAGTTATAGGTCTTTTCTAGTGTCTATATTCTTTCCTGCTCTCATTCCCCAAAAATACACATTAAAGAAGCAAATAATTCCTTCTTAGCCAGATTACATGACTGTTTAATTGAACATTAGCATCTTGCCCACAGCTAGCAGAAATACAAAGCTTTCTCCACTGACTTCTACCACCCAGGGCTAAGCTAAAACAAGCTACCACCCTCCTACAGGCCCATCTGGCTTGTTCAAGTGTATCAAAGATGCAGTGATACACCAAAATAAATCCCCAGCCTATGGAGCCTTAGCGTTATCTCATTCAGAGTTCCTTTCATTTATACAAAGGATGGCTATTTATCTACACATTTCTCAACTAAAGAGACGAAAGTAGCAGAATCCTTCTGCTATTGTCCTGCAGGGAGAGATCCAGAATTCACAAGAGAGGGTTGAGTGAAGGTGATTCCACCACAAAATGAACATGGAAAAATGCAGTCTCATACCACGTGTTGAAACTGAAAGAGGAAAGGGAGGGGGAGCAGAGAATGTTCCTTATATTTACTAAGTGCCAGAAGTTTTTTTTTTCTCTTCAGCCTTATCAGTGTGATGGATTGTCTAAAGGCACATTGAAGGACAAGATAGCGATAACAATGGCCACAATTACTATTTTCCATAATTTCTTTAATGGCAGTAATATATTACTGTGCTCCTGGCATACAGCTTTATCACTCAGAAAACACTTAGCAATAGTTTCAATCCTCCTTTTATTAAACTTGGAGACACTATTACAGTTTTAGCTGGCATGGGGCTACTGACTGTGCAGGACTTCATGCCTTGCAGCAAGCCGTTCCAATGGGCACCCATCCCTGAAACAAACCAATTATTTCATCTGATCACAATCTTGGGAACTGCAGATACATGAACAAGAAATATTTAATACACATTTTGCAAGTAAAATGTGCCCTAACACATCCATCCATAGACAGAGGCCCCTTTAGCCCAATTAGAAAGGCTAGCAAATCATTCAAGTGAGTTAAAAACAATAAACTGCTATTCAGAGGATTCTTTCAACTGCCAGACTGTAGGAAAATGGAGCACTAAATAAGAAGTTTCAAGGTTATGATCATCCAGTGCACTGATGCCTATTTTAGGCATCCTTTTTCCCATAAGTATGGCTTCTCTATCCATATGACTTAAAAGAACCCACAGATGCTGTGGATCAATTAAGTATTCTGAGAGAATGCTTAGACATACCACATGCCACAACTCATGCCAGATATTTTCATACATCACTAAAGCAGACCCTAAATTTGGGAAACTGATAAATGTAAACCAAAGCTTATGTAGGAGAAATCTGGAGTTAACTAGTTCTTTTTGATCACAGGGCACCCTGGCTAGGATGGTTCTGCCTCAAAATTTCGTCCATTAGCTTAAGCCCAGTAACACACTCGATGTGGTCTTTAGTACCTATCAGGAACATCCGTAGGCAGAAGTAATCCAGACGTCTTTAACTAAATTAAATTAATTTAGTTAAAGAAGTCAAAAAAATGGAGGTGTATAATAGGGACATTTCCGATCACAATCCGATAACTCTAACTTTGAATGATAAGAACAGAATTAAGAATTGGTACTTAAATGAAGATCTATTAAAAAACAAAGAAATCTTGGATGAATTCAAGGCAGAATTTCAACAGTTCATAAACGAAAACAAGGATAAAGATGTCCAGTTGCCAACAGTATGGGATGCTGGAAAAGCGGTAATAAGAGGTTTTTTTACCAAATGGAACATAAGACTTCAAAAACAAAAGAAACAAAAAGTTATAGAGCTAAACAATTTACTAAAAAGTAAAGAGAAAGAATTACAAAAATTCCCAAGAGATAAGAAACTACAGAGAGAAATTAAATCGATACAAAAACAACTGGAACTAGAAAGAACAGATGAACTAAATAAGAAATTAAGATTAGCTAAACAAAAACACTATGAACAGGCAAATAAAACAGGAAAATGGTTGGCCTATAAATTAAAGAAAGAAAAGGAAAAGAAACTGATTAATAAAATTAAATCTGACAAAGGAGTAGTAACGCAGCAAGAAGAAATCATTCAGGTGTTTGTGAATTTTTATCAGAATCTGTACAAGGAGCAGTTAGAAAACCGCGAAGAAATCAAAAAGTATGTAGCTTCATCAAACATTGGAACCTTGTCAGAGACCCAACGATTACAATTAAACAAACCTATATCTATAGAAGAAATATGGGAAGCAATTGACTCAAGCAAGCTGGGAAAATCACCGGGTAATGATGGATTGACTGCAAAATTTTATAAAACATTTAAAACAGAATTGGGAAGTATACTACAGGAAATTATGAATAAGGCTCTAGAAGGCAATATCCCAAATTCTTGGAAAGAAGCTGAAATAATGTTATTGCCAAAAGAAGGGAAAGACACTTTAGAACCTGCAAATTATCGCCCAATTTCATTATTAAATAATGATTATAAAATATTTTCTACAATTTTGGCAAATCGTTTGAAACACTGTTTAAAAGATTTGATTGATAATGATCAAAGGGGATTCTTGCCAAATAGATTTATGAGGGATAACTCCAGAATTTTGTTAAATATTTTAGAATATTATGAACGACATAATGAGAAACAGTTGGGGCTATTGTTTATAGATTTAGAGAAGGCATTTGACTCGGTTAATTGGTACACCTTGATTGAAGTGTTAAAGAAAATTCAGGTAGGACCGAACTTTATTGATTGGATAGGAAAAATTTATAAAAAACCAAAGAGCTCAAATTAAAATAAATGGCGAGAAATCTAAATTTATTAATATAGAGAAAGGCACTAGACAAGGATGCCCCCTATCTCCATTGTTATTCTTGTTAATAATAGAACTATTTATAAGAGAAATAAAATTAAATGACCAAATACAAGGTACAAAAGTGAAGAACCAACAATATAAGATTAGAGCCTTTGCCGACGACCTAATACTCTTTTTAGATAACCCTCTTGAAAGTATAGATTTGGTTACTGAAACATTGGAAAAATTTGGTCTAATGACGGGTTGCAAAATTAATAAATTGAAATCGGCTATTCTAACAAAAAACATGCTAGGGAAGGACCAAAAATTATTAGAAACGAAATCTGGCATTAAGATTGAAAAAAAGGTAAAATATTTAGGAATTCAAATCTCAAATAAAATAAATAATTTATATGAAGATAACTATAAGAGAACATGGGCAAAAATTAAACAAGATTTGATAAAATGGAATAAATTAGGTCTCTCATTAATGGGTAGGATTGCCAGTATAAAAATGATGGTGCTACCAAAACTACTATTTCTATTTCAAATGATCCCTATCATTACAACGGACAAACCCTTCAAGGACTGGGACAAAGATCTAACACAATTTATTTGGAAAGGGAGGAAACCCAGGGTCAAATACAAAATAATGCAAGACTCAAAGGAGAGGGGGGGATTAAACCTACCAAATTTTAAATTGTATTTTGAAGCTAGCTGTTTAATTTGGCTTAAAGATTGGATAAGCTTAGAGAATCCAAATTTACTTGAAATTGAAAGTGACGGAAATATGTTTGGGTGGCATGCTTATTTAATGTACGGGAAAGATAAGTCAAATAGATCATTTAGAATACACCCCATTAGAAACGCCCTCATTAGAATCTGGAATAAATATAAATTAAGAATATTTCAAAGTATAGAAGGATGGGTATCCCCACATGAGGCATTCTATAGAAAAGAAATGATCTCAGATACTAAATGGTACAGATACAGGGATCTACTAGAAACAAATAGTGGGAAAACTAATTTAAAATCAAGGGAAAAACTAAACGAGGAAGGCCTGAAAATCAACTGGTTTGCATATAACCAAATATTATCAAGATACAAAGAGGACCTTAAAGATCAAAAAGTAGAACAAACTCAAGGGAACTCAGAATTAGGGAGATTATTACTGGAAGATAAACCCAAAGTAACCGGAAAGATCTATAAAACTCTACTGACATACGACATGGAACAAGAGGTAGTGAAAGAACATATGATCAAGTGGGCTAAAGAAATAGGTCACTCAATAGAAATACACCAATGGGAGAAAACTTGGAAAAATAATTATGAACTTACTGTTTCCCAGAACTTAAGAGAGAACTTCTATAAAATGTTTTACCATTGGTACATGACACCAGTAAAGATGGCAAAAATTTATAAATACAATAATAATTTATGTTGGAAATGTAAAAAAGAAATCGGAACATTTTACCATTGTTGGTGGTCATGTAAAGAAGCCAAGAAATATTGGAAAATGATTAATAATCAAATTGAGATTATAATGGGGAAGAAAATACAAATGAAACCTGAGATCTTTCTGTTGGGTATTTTTGATAATGACATAAGAGGGAATGAAAAGAAAATCTTGTATTATTTGATTACACTTGCTCGACTATGCTTTGCTCAAAAATGGAAGAATA
Source organism: Sceloporus undulatus (assembly GCF_019175285.1). Lineage (NCBI taxonomy): Eukaryota > Metazoa > Chordata > Lepidosauria > Squamata > Phrynosomatidae > Sceloporus > Sceloporus undulatus. The sequence continues at coordinate 342,330,162 of NC_056522.1, read as the reverse complement.
ACAATTGTCCAGAGATAGAAGAATGGATACTAAAGCTCTATGAGGCCATTATGATGGACAAACTAACTCAGGCACTAAGGAACGATGAAAAGAAACAAATGGAGGACGAATGGAAGAATGTAATTAAATTTATAGAAACAAAATGGGGAGAAGTAGCGGTATTGGTATTTAAGTAAGAAATAATGAAGACTCGGCAACCTTTAAGATCTATAAGCATTGGATGTAACATCAAAATTAGAAGGGAAATAGGATCCACTTAGAAAAAACAAAAAAGAGAGAAATGGAAAGTCAAACAAAATGGAGAAGGAAGATGGTAGGAGGAAGTCAATATATGTGTGTGTGTATGTGAGGAGAGAGTGAAGATTTCTAGCAGGATGAAGGATGTAAAAAGGCATAGAGGAATAAGGAAGATAGATTAAGAAGTTTTAGGAAGTTTAAGGAAGTATGTGTAAGTGAGAAGGTTTGAGTAGGTAAGTAAGTAGAATAGTTAGATGAAAGTGGGACCAGGTAGAAAGTAGTAAAGAAGATAAGGGAATATAAGAAAGTAGGGAGATTAGAAAGATTAAGAAAGGGAAGAACTGCTCTTTAAGAAAGAACTAGGAGGAGTTATTAGGAGAAGAAGGGAAAGACAGGATAGTGGTTAAGGAAAAAGAAGTAGGAGAAGAAGTAGATGGGGAGGATAAAGTGTAAAAACCAAATATTGAGCAATATATTTTTATATGTCCATTTTTACACTACTTGGTTTGATGGAATGTAAACTTAGATGTGTGGTTAGATTGTGTATGTAGTTTATATGTAGCTTGTATGGAAAAATGTGGGAACGTAAATGTATGTGTCTGTATTGTTATATGTATTGTTATATAATTTTGATATTTGTATTATTGTACACATATTTTAATAATAAAATTTAAAAAAAAAAAAAGAAGTAATCCAGACGTCTGCCCTGTCATGGACAGATCACTTTCTGGTCAAGGTCAGACTGAAGGCTACTTCCTATAGTCCTCTCAGGAGGTGGAGGACCTATTAAAATGGTCCACCCTCGAAAGCTGATGGAACCCAAAAAGTTCCAGGAAGCTCTAGAGGGATTTATGATTGGAAACAATGGTGATTCTGTTGAAGCCTTGGTAGATACTTGGAACAACAATCTTACCAGGGCTATTGACACTATCACTCCTGAGCGTCATTTCCAGCCTGCTTCGAATAAAAAACCATGGTATACAGAGAATCTCTGCCAAATGAAGCGGGCTGCACAACGACTAGAGCACCGTTGGCAGAAACATCAACATTTAGCTTATAAGACACGCCATAAGAACCTATTAGATTCTTATGGAGTGGTAGTCAATGCAGCAAAGAATTCTTTCTATGCTGCACGTCTTGCATCAGCGGATTCTCGTCCAGCATAGCTGGTCAGGGTGGTTAAAGAGCTAACCCAACTGCCTCCCACCCTGAACCCATTACTAGAACCATCTATAGCCTGCTGTGATGCTTTCAACAACTTCTTTGTGGATAAAATCTCTCAGATAAAGGCTGATTTGGACGCGGACATTATAACAGAAACAGTAAGATAGATGTCCAGTGACTCCGCGGACTGTGTTATACTGGATCATTTTGAGTTTGTAAATACCGATGAAGTGGACAAACTCCTTGGAAGTGTAAAGAGGACGACATGCTCTCTTGATCCTTGCCCATCGTGGTTGACCGTTCAGGGAGGGGATGCAATAAAAACTTTATTACATCTTATAATTTACATCCCTTAAAGAGGGAATATTTCCATCCAAACGGAAACAAGCAATAGTTAAACCACTTTTTTAAAAACCCTCCTTAGATCCCCTGATGAGAAACAATTACAGACCAGTCTCGCGCTTACCATTTTTGGGCAAAGTGATCAAGAGGGCTGTCACTTTCCAGCTCCAAGCTGTTTTGGATGAAACCGATTATCTGGATCCATTTCAAACTGGCTTTAGGGCGGGATACGGAGTTGAGATGGCCATGGTCACCTTAGTCGATGATCTCCATCTGGGCATCGACGAGGGAAGTGTGACCTTGTTGGTGCTCTTGGACATCTCAGCAGCTTTTGATACCACAAACCATGGTATCCTTCTGGAACGCCTGAGGGAGCCAGGTATTGGGGCCACTGCGCTCCAGTGGCTCTATTCCTACCTCTCGGGCAGATTCCAGATGGTGAAGCTGGGGGACACTTGCTCTTCTAACATGCTGTTTAACATTTACATGAAAATGCTGGGAGAGATCATCCGGAGACATGCGGCACGGTGCTATTAATATGCTGATCACACCCAAATTTATTTCTCTATGTTTCCGACTGATGCAGTGACTAAAAATGGCATCTCTCCTCTGGATGCTTGTCTTAAGTCAGTAATGGGCTGGATGAGGGAAAACAAACTCAAGCTGAATCCAGAGAAAATGGAGGTACTCGCAATAGGTTCCCCAAGTCCAGGGATGGAGATTTGTCAACCAGTCCTGGACAAATCTGGTCACACCTCCCCTAAAGGACAAAGTTTGAAGTTTGGGGGTACTTCTGGATCCATCTCTACAGTTATCATCTCAAGTAGATGCGATGGCCAGAAGTGCCTGGTATCAACTTTGGTTGATACGCCAACTGCATCCCTACCTGGACCGAAAGGACCTTGAAGCAGTAATACTTGCACTGGTAATCTCTCGTCTTGATTTCTGTAATGCGCTTTACATGAGGCTACCTTTGTACCAAGTTTGGAAGCTTCAATTGGTGAAAATGCGGCAGCCAGACTGGTCACTGGAACACCTAGGTCAGACCACATAACACCAGTAATAAAATCTCTTCGCTGGCTCCCAATCAGCTTCCGGGTGCAGTACAAAGTGATGGTTATTATCTTTAAAGCTCTATATGGCTTGGGCCTAAGTTACTTGAGGGAACGCCTCTCCCTACACAATCCGCCCCACACTCTCAGAACATCTGGGAAGAATCTACTGGATTATCCAAAAACCAGACTAATATCAACTTCTCATAGAACATTTACTGCCATGGCTCCTAAATTGTGGAATAGCTTACCAGATAAAATATTCAATTAAAAAACATCAGAAAGATAGCAGGGAGGGGACCAATCAGGCCTTCTGGGGAAGGGAGTTCATAATGTGGGAGCAGCCATCAAGAAAGCTCTATCTCGGGTGGCATCCAAATGTAACTGGGATGGTGGTGAGACCAATAGAAAACCTTCCCCTGCAGATCTTATAGCATGGCTGGGATCATATAGAGATACTTTTTTTTCCCCAAACAGCCTGAACCCAAGCCATATAGGGCTTTAAAGATCATAGCCACATCTTTGAATTCTGCTTGGAAACGGATTGACAGAATTCACTGACTCATATGTGCAGCTTCACAATATTGTAGCACTGAAAACCAGAACATGGGCCGGTTACAGACCGGCAGTTTAGTGCGTGTTCGCAACGCATTAGGGTTACAAAAGGGCGGTGCTTCCGCACCGCCCTAACCGTAGTGCGTGGCGAACACGCACTAAACGGCGGCGGCCCTTCCGCACGGCCGCCGCCATGAGTACATCATGGCCGCGCCGCCTCTAGACGGGGCGGCGCGGCCATGACGTAGTAGCTCCGTGCCAGGGCGCTTAGTGCGCCCTGGACACGGAGCAGGAAGGAGCTCCATTTCAGAGCTCCTTCCGGGTTTAGTCCGCTGGGCGCAGCCGTCTGAAGGCTGCGCCCAGCGGACGAAACGAGAAAGGGGCCAAGCGGCCCCTTTCTCTGCTCCCCGCTGCCGCGGGGTGTCCTTGGGGCTTGAAGCCCCAGGGACACTCCTTTTCTGGCTGCGGGGAAGCGGCCTTTTGCCGCTTCCCCGCAGCCCGAAAAGTGGCGGATCGGGGCCTCAGCGGCTGCCGGTGTAGCCGCTGAAGCCCCGATACTCCGGGGAAAGGGGCGGGGCCAGACCGCCCCAAATTGGCGGTCTGTATCCCGCCTTGGTAGCACAGCACTGAAAACCATTTGCTTAACTGTGGGACTGTACCATTATAGAACTCCATTGCTTAAGCTCAGATGCACATGTCTGAATCTTTTGTGGCAGCTACTTTCTCTTCTACAATACATGACAGCTCCCTCATCATGGTGAACAGGGTGTCTGACTTGTTTGCCAAGAGCAAAAGCTGCCATTTTTCATTGCCGCACATTCAGCACACATTAGAGTTTGCAATTTCTAATCATTATGATTGAGTCAGATGGCTAATTCAACAGAAGTTGGGAGCACTGCAGTCATGGGCCGGAGGGGGAAAGGACCTGCCACAAGCCAAATAGCTGCACACATGAGACTTAAAGAGATCCAGCAGAGCAGGCCTGATTGCGTGGAAAAAGTGCTTTAAGCACTTACTTGGGGCAACCTCCATTGGCTGAAACTAGTTTGGGGCCACGGCAACCACAAGCCATGGCCCCAATCTGCCTTTTTGCCAGGCAAAAAAGAAGCGGCAAACAGCCGCTCCTTTTTGAACTGGCAAAAACCTGGCTTTTCTTCCTACTATGGCTGGAAGCTGGCTTTAATTTGCTCCAGCAGCATGCTGCATATAAATGTTGTGCCACCGGAGTGTCCAGAAGCCAGCCCACTTCTGCGAAGCTGGGCAGATTTAAGCCAGCTTCTGGGCATCATGGGGGCGTGCATTGTATGTACATCACCCCCGCCCCCAGACACTTGTATCTGGCTTTTTATGCTGGTCTGTATTGCACCTAAGTGATGAAGTAAAAGACAGATTTAGAACATTTGGAGATATTTTCTTTTGGAAACATTCTAGAATTGCATATTTTAAGTCTCAGAAACATGTTATCTCCAGATAGGAGATATAAAAATATGAAGATGTCAAAAAACAGCATGGGGCATGCAGAGCTGCTTAACAGTTCTCACACTGCTGGAAGTTAAACTAGCAAAATTACTTTTGCAAACAGTGTTCAAGCAGCATCCTATACCACCTTGTGCAGTGGTTAGTCCCTGGCTGTACAATGTCTGCCCATGGTGCATCTTCACTGCTACCACCTGATCCAAATAGACACTAACTGGCCAAGTGGGGTATGCTACAAAAGCTCTCATATGTTGTTGTCCAACTGACTATCATTATCTTCTTGGACCATTTATGTATACACTGGTGGAAGGTTATGTTTTGCTAATGTGAGATAAGATATTGAATGGGAATATTTATAGGACATCTTATATGTGAATACAGCTGGCTCCCTGTATTAGCTCTGGACAAAAATACAGATAAAGACAGCTTTTCCTTCAGATTTGTTTCCAAATCTAGAAAATAATTTCAGGCCTACACCACACATTAAACATATGAATCTTGCTGGCCCACATTTCCCCCCTCCTTCTCTCCCTCCCTCCTTCTCTCCATGTGTGCGTGTGAAATCCAGCATCTGTGCATGGGCATTTCTCTGCCCTCTGTCTCCATCATTGGTTCCTACTTGGAAGAGATTAAAATTGTAAATGCTACAGGGTTACATGACGCATTTGCTAAAGGGAGAGAATAGTGAAAAGGATAGATATGGATTAGTAGCACCCATGTGTCTTCTTGCCAGTGCCTCAAACTGCAGATGCTGTGGATGTACTGTAGGTGTAGATAATTTTCTAACAGGGTCCTTTAAACTGCTTATCTCAGTTGAAAGATGAAATCATGAAACTCTCTTTTAACCCATCCAACTGTATCATGTTCAAAGTCAATGCAAGCAAGGGAGAAGGCCACTAAATAGTAGTGAATGGTTATCTGCACCGAGAACAATAATACACTTGTTTGAACTAAAGAGGTTCCTGTTAAGCCAAACTTGTTGCAAGTTAAGGTTGAATCCACACTGCAGAATTGACGTAGCTTGACACCTCTTTAACTGCCATGGCTCAATGCTATATAATTCCAGGATTTGTAGTTTTCTGAAATATTTAGCCTTCTCTGTCAGTATGCTCTGGTGTTCTGGTACTACAACAAATAACATATTCCAGGATTCCAAAAGATAGATCCATGACATTGAAAGCAGTGTCAGTGTATTAATTCTGCAGTGTGGCAGCAGTCTATGAACGTAAAGCTAGATGGAATTTCAAAGACCATATGCTATCCAACATGTGAAAGAATTTCTTTCTTAAATGTCCCCAAAATGAGCATTTTGTTTTAAGTAAATTGAAATTGATATCAGTTAATTATAAATCACTTGATAGTAATTACAACTATTATGAAACAAAAGAAAGGGATTTAAAAAAAACCTTTTAAATCCTAATACTAAAAGCTCTTTTCTTCAAATGTTATACTTGCTTTCAAAACATTAAAACCTGAACTAAAATAAAGTCATAATATTCAGTTAAAAAAAACTAAAGCAAGAACCATTGACCACAGGAAGTTTGGTGTGGTCACTTGAACCATACATAGTTATCATCCCACATATTTGTGGTTTCTAGAGAGAAGGCCTGTGGAGAGGCATTATGATAATATTTCCAAATAAAATGCACTGCATTTTGTTATGCATACTGGACCCTTTGCTGCCGTGAAGTGAAATTTGATGAGATAGGAGCATGGCTTCGAGGAGTAAGATGTGACAAACAGTCATGCAGAGTCTGTCTCCTGCCTATTTGTACATCTGCATATGACCCACTTTGTCACCTCCCATTAAGGAGAGCAGCTGAAGAGAGTCACCCAACACAGATAACAGCCTGCAGTTCACACTGTTGGGTTATCATCGGTGGCTGCACACCTTACTTCTCTATGCTTTCCCCCACCCTGCCATCATTTGCACTAAAGAAGAAAGAACATACAATTGCAAGAAAAGGGCAGCCTTCTTGACCTTGATTATACAGCAGCCTAGGAGACACCTTATACATTCCAGCAGTTCTCAGATTATCCCAGCTCTGGGAGAGCCTCGTTTCTGAGGAGCCTGAGAGTAAAGGTGGGCTCTACTCTTCCTTTTCTAGATTGCATAACCAGCATGGTCTTTTATTTGACAGCTCATCACTCTGACAAAACTGACAACTGCTCCATTCTACTGATATGCACAGGGGAAGGGAAGATGAAGAAGTTGCATGAAAGGCAGGAAGAAACAAAGGAGTAGAGTTCTAAAACACACCAGAGAAGGAAATCCTTAGAAAAGAGCAGGCACAGCAAGAGTAGTGTTGAGAAGGCACAGTGGCTGACAAAATAGGGAATCTGAAGATGCCAAATCTCTTTTGTCTGTTAAACATCTACATTTAAAAAAAAAAAGGACAAGGAGCAGATGAATAAATGTTAAGCACAAATGTTTAACATATGTAAATGGAACTCTGGATATTTACACCAAAGAGCTGTTCTGTTCTTCTAGTCTCCCTATGCCCTTTCCCCTTCTCCCAATTGGAAAATTGGTATCAGCTGCAGTGTAGACCCATGCAAATCCTTATGCTGCTTTTTTAGATATACTTCACTTCATGTTTGGAATGCCAAAAAAGTTATTATTCCTTTGGACATTGCAACATTGCAGCAAATCAGCTAAAGTTAATTCCCTATCCATGTACAGAAGCAGAATGGTAATTACCACCACAAGCAGCTAACACAGAAGAATAGGGATTAGATAAAGCAAATGGTATTTGGCCCTTTCAGGTTTACTTTGTCTGCAGAACAATGCTCTTCATGACAGTATGGGCTCTTTAACGGAAAAAGAAGAATATGTGGCTGCTGCGTAAGTCATAGTGGCCTTTTCCCTAACAACTACTAGGAGGGAGTTAGGATGCGTGAGGAGCAAGTTGCTGCAGAGAATGCAGTCTGTGTACAGCAGGAGCCAGTAAAGTGTGCAAGCATTTATATTAGGTTAGACTACTTCTCCACCTAGACCAGCTGTCACCAGGTCATTGAGGTGTTCAAGTAGTTACTGGATTCTTTTAACTGAAGATGTCAATGCAAGCACTTGGAACATTTTATAGGTGAAATATGTGGTCTGTCACTGAAATAGACCCCCTTGCCTACAATGGTTTCCTTATTGCAGTTAGCCCTCTGTATCCACAGATTCTTCATCCATGGATTCAAACATCCACAGCTTGAAAATACAGTATTCAAAAATATAAAAATTCAAAAAAAAAATAAACCTTGATCTTATGTATTATATAAGGGACACCAATTTATTATGCCACTGTATTTCATTGGACTTGAGCATCCATGGATTTTGGTATCTACAGGGGTTCCTGGAACCTAACCCCAGTGGATACTAAGGGCTCATTGTATTACATGCTTTCAAGTCAAGTCCAGCTTATGACAAACCTATCATAGGGTTTCTTGGGCAAGATTTATTCAGAGGAAGCTTGCCATTGTCTTTCTCTAAGGCTGAGAGAGTCTGCCTTAACTAAGGTCACACAGTAGATTTTCATGGATGAGCAGGAGGGATTCAAACCTTGGTCTCCCAGAGTCCTATTCCAATGCTTAAGCTACTGACTACTTCTTTTTAAAAAGTGTACATATACAATGCAAAGAAACATTTAATGTCATTTTTAGCTTAGAGCTATTTCCTTGCATTTTATATGTATGCTTTTTGAAGTAATCAGTCCTCAGTATCCATAGACTTTTTATCCACAGATTGAAGCATTCATGGCTTGAAAATGTTTTTAAAAAACAACCTTTGATTTTGCCCTTTTACATAAGGGACACCATTTTACTTTGCCATTGTATTTAATGAGACTTGAGCATCCACCCATTTGGTATCCATAGGGGGATGCTGGAACCAAACCTCAGTGGACACCAAGGGCCCACTATAAAATGTAAATAGCAACCCTTAAGTAATTTCTGCTCGCTGTAAATAGTAACTTCAGACGAGTGGTTCATCAAAACCCTCCCATGTCTAGTTTGGCCCTTTGGCACTCCTTAGATGGTGTCCTGATGCACAACAGAACTGAGACTGATGTGCATCCTGTTGTGCATCAGTCACAATGCACACTGGTCACTTCACTGGTTCCTCCATGTATTAACATAACATGGACATTATAAAACAGCCTGATTCAATTCCCAGAGATGTAGGTCCAGTTATTAAGTTGTAAGTCCCCAACAGGATTCCAACCCTAGAGTAGCCCAAATGTGTTTTAATTTTTACACAATAAACTATCAAGCAATCTTATGCCACTAGGCTGGCTCTATCATTAGCCAGAGTGAATTAGATGCCCTGAGTGGCAGATGCAGGAATGATAAGCAGCTGTGGTGAGACACTGGAGAACAGAAGCATTTGTGCTGTGCCTTGCACTGCACACCAAAAATCAATTTGCTATCCTCAGTTCCAATGGAAGAAACTTCCAGTTTCAAAGATTCCACTGTCAGTCTAGTTAGTTTCTCAGAGGGAAAGAAAGGGATGCTATCTTGTCCTTCACCTCAAACAACAAAATGTCTTAGGCTCTGTAATGCCTCTCTCTCTCTCTCTCTCTCTCTCTCTCTCTCTCTCTCTCTCTGTGTGTGTGTGTGTGTGTGTGTGTGTGTGTGTGTGTGTGGTAGAAGGCAATAGCAATTCCATGATAGGTTTGCCTTCAGGTTGCCATAAGTCAGAAACTACCTGAAGGCACATAACAACAATATCCAGATGTAGAATAGTGTTCACTTCTGGCTACTCATTTATTTCCTTTTTAAATGATTCTATGGCCTGTTACAGACTGCCAGAATAAAGCTGCTTCGGGTCTCTTTGGAGGTATGCTATTTAAATGATGCATGGGTCCTAAGAGTCCAGAGGTCATGCCAAAGCCACACTCCATTCCTAAGCACTGGAGTGCAGCTTTGGTGCAGCTTCCGGATTCTTAGGATGCATGCATCATTTAAACAGCATACCTCCAAAGAGACCCGAAGCAGCTTTATTTGGGCAGTCCTATACTTCCTTTCTAACTAATAATGAGTGAGCTAGTTATATGAATATTTTAAATCAATTTGAAAATAAGATACATGTTAACACATTTTGTGTTATTACCCACCAAAAGCTTAGAAGTGAATTTAACCTCATACCTTATCCATCTCACAGTGAAGAAAGGAAGGAGAGAAGGCTTTCTTTAAATAGGTTGGGTGGCTATCTTTGGATGGCCATCTTTTGGAAGGACAGTTTCCCTTCTTATCCACAGGGGATTTGTTGCAGACACACACACACCCAAGCAGATAACAAACAATGCAGGACCTCAAGTCCCATTGTTTCCTATGGCTGTGTGTTCTGCACACAGCTGCAGGGCTTGCTATCCACAGAAGCTCAAATCCATGGATGACAAGCCAGCAGATAAGAAGAGCCCACTGTATACTTTACTTGCTTGGCAGGGGGTTGGACTAGATAACCCTCAGGTTTCCATCCGATTCTATGATTCCTTTCTTTCCCAATTTAAAAAAAAAACATCCCCAAAGTTTAAATGCATTATATGTGGCCTTAAAGAACAGAAAGGTTGTGTAACCCTGATTTACCCCCCCCCCCCAAGTCCATCAAGTAATCCTAATTTGGGCATAGAGGTTGAGGGCATAAAGTGGGATAGATTGACTAGACCGGTGGTTCTCAAATTTGGGTAATCAAATGTTGTTGAACTTCAACTCCCAGAAGACTCTGCTAGCATAGCCAGTGATCAGGAATTGTGGGAATTGTATTTCAACAACTGGAAAGTTAAGAGTAGAAACCAGCACATTAGATTCTGATCCTAAGCCTGGTATTTACAAAAAACCCACCACTACAATCCCTGTGCTTGGTTTTTAAAAGCTGGTATCCCCATTAATGAGATCCTTGCACCTCACTGAGCCTGCTCACCGATACAGTTTCTCACTGTTACCAATGAGTGATGGAAACACAACAAAGTCCTTTTGGTACAAGTCAGAGGGTTGGATCTAGGAGTACTAATCTGTCATAGACCAACAAAAAAGGTACATAGACCTAGGAGCAGAAAAAGATTCTGCTAAAAGTCAAAGTTAGGGTTGCCAAATAAAAAGCATGAGATTTCAGGGATGAAACATGACACCTAGAGAGTGTGTCTGGTAATGTTACAGGGAGTGGAACCTGGTGATGTAATTAAACATGATACATTAAGTATTAACTACAGCTACTTAGAGAGCCGGCATAGTGTAGTGGTTTGACTGTTGGACTATGACTCTGTAACCAGGGTTCAAATCCTGCTTGGCCATGGAAACCCAATGGGTGACCTTGAGCAATTGGAACTCTCAGCCTCAGAAGTAGGCAAACTCCCTCTTAACAAATCTTGCCAAGAAAACACTGTAGCAGGTTCGTCTTGGGGTGCCATAAATCAGAAACTATTTGAAGGTATGCAACAACAACAATGAAACTCAGAGTATCTTCAAATAAAATAAACACAAATCTAGCACATGAAACAAGGGACAGAGGAGAGGGGACAGTCTTCTGTTGAGAGTTTATAGTAGCTACAGCAAGGCTACATGGAACAAGGACCAGCAGCACAGAGTTTTTAAAAAATTGTTTTTAGGACTCATGCTGAGAGTCTTCTCCTATTCCTGAGGCTCAGAGATGGGAAGGGCCCTGATATCTGGGAAACCTAGTTAAAGCAAATGTGTGTGTTTATTAAATACATACACATCTGTGTGTATTTCTATTAAATACACTCACTAGGTGGGTTATAATAGCACAGCAGATGTTAGCCTTTAACACTAAAAGGAGTGCAAAGGTAAGGATAATTTCCCAGCATTCTACTGCTTCCTCCATCCTTATTCCAATACCAGAGATGACCTGGCAGGGAGAAAGGCCAGGGCAGCCACAAAATAGGTAGCTTACCTAAAGGATATTGCAAACCCAGAGAAAGTACAGATGGCCATGTCTAAGTCTTGGGAAAGTTATTTATTATTATTATTGGACTGCATCTCCAAGAAAGGTCAGTGACTGTGCTGGCAGGGGGATTCTGGGAGCTGTAGTCCAGTCTTTTTTTTTCCAACCGTTAATCTGACAATGTACATTGGGCATCTCCTCTATCAACAAAAGAATCCAGTTATAGATTTCAAGGTGTTTTTTTTAAGTTGACTAAGACCAAATTAGGTAGAACCATGAAATGAGCAGTCTGATGACAGTGACAACAATGGAAATGTAGGAGGAGGGGTATATATTTGCAGTAAAAGGGAGAGGGAGTTTTAAAATACACAATTGCTCATTATTCAGTCAAAGTCATCCCATTTGTGCTCTATGTCTCCCTACAGAGGAAATTCTGTTAGGATCCTGCAAGTGGAAAATCCAGCTGGGGGATTTTGACTGGGAAACAGCCATCGTGGATTCACAATTAATTACCCCCCCCTCCATTCCACTGGCTGCTTTTCACTAAACTGGGGCAGGGAACCTGTGGCCCTCCAGACCTGGTTATTCCTGACCATGGGCCTTGCTTTTGAGGAAGCTAGTAGAAGTTCCTCCTATCCTTGTGTTACATTTTTTAAAAAAGAATGTTTACACACCTTCTGTGTAGCATCTAAGGGTGGAAATGTTTAAAATGTATTTAAAATATCTACTGTTAAGAGTATGATTAGAGTTAATTATTCTCTCTCCATTTTATACTGTTAGAACTCTGGGTCATTCTGTGAAATTGACGGACAGTTGAATTAAGGAAGGGTTACTTCACATAACTAATTTATGGAATACATTGCCATACGGAGTGGTGAAGGCCACTAGTTAGACAAATTTAAAAATGGCTCCTGACAAAAGAATGAAAGTTGTATGTGATATGAATGGTTTGTTGGCCAGTAAATAAGAGTTTTCTACAGTTTCAAGAAGCTTGACTTGAAATTTCTGTTAAACATGTGTCATACAGATATACCATGTCAAAGAACCCACTATGTGTACTGCTGGGTCTTCTGAAGAATAACGTATGCCTAGAACAGACAAAAGTATTAAATTTGCTAGTAATAGCTGCTAAAAATTTAATAGTGGTAGAAAGACAATCAGCTAAACTACCAAAAGGAAAGGAATAAGCTGAATCAGGCTCGGCATATAAACATTAAGTCCAATCTTACTGAAATGGTATGCATATGAAAGGGGTGGGGGAAATAACATTTTCAGAATTCTTGAGCTCCTTTGTTGAGTCTATGAGTAAAAAGTAGTGATACAATTACAAAGCCTTTTTTGCTGTTAGTGTAATTCTTAGTGCTGTATAATCATTCTCTTTGATGCTTAATCAGTTAATATATGATGGCAAATATAATGTGAATGCCTATTTTGTTAAATCCTTCATATTTTTAATATTTATAATATTGTTTAAACAGTGCCTTATGCATTTGAAGAAGCTTGACTCCAGGCTCTATGATCCTGAAGGAGCAATGCCCTAAGGCAGACCCTGCAGACATCAAATGGGACCATGACTCTTTGATGTGGAACAGAGAACATTAGCACATGTTCCCTGATTAAAAATATAGAAGATCAGGTTGGAGAGTTGTAAAATAGAAGCCTTGTGCTGGAGTCTAAGTACAAATTATTCTGGTTCCCTTGGTGATTTTTTACCAGTCTTGGTAGGGTCAGGGCTGTATTCCAATGCTGCAGCTTCCTGGAGTCTGCTCTTTAGCAGAGATGGAAAACATGAGACCCTCTGATTATTGCTAGACAGCAACTCCCATAATTTCTCATCATGGGGAACTGTAATCCCACAACATATATAGGGCCCAGGTTCCCACTGCTGCATTTTAGGCGTTGATTCTTTTACTCAGTAGAACAAGACAGAGAGAGAATGCAAGATTTTAGACAAACAATAGAATTGGTAATTCTTAGGTTCTGGCTCAACAGAGTCTAGACACTTCCAGATATACTGGGAGAACACACAGTTCCCATTGCACATAGCTTTACTTAGCACTTCATTGTCAGAAGAGAAAGAAATATGCTCAGAGATATGAGTCTCCCAAAAATATTAGCCTGCACCATGTTTGAGAGTGTTCAGTGTCATGAGCTCCTACTGCAGTACAAAGAACCCACTAAATCTCCCTTTGCTGTTATCTATGAAGCATCTGTTAAGTATAGATCCCAGTAGATGTCCTGGATCCCTCCAGATGCTTTTGACTATAGTTCCCACATTCCCTTACAACTATTCATGCTGGGGAAGGCTGGAATAAGTTGTTGGTAAAAATATCTGATGGGCCAAAGGTTCTCCACCCCTCATAAAGGAAACAGAACAAAATGTGACTTTTAAGAGATTCCCTTCCATGCTTCCGTTGATTCATCTACTCTTTCCCTGCTGCTTCCACTAATAAACTCATCTCACCCTTTACCAATTCATTTGACCAGCCGAACCCAAAGGGTGCTCAACAATGGCTCCTTTTCATCCTGGAGAAAAGTGACCAGTGGGGTCCCACAGGGCTCTGTCCTGGGCCCAGTGCTATTCAACATCTTTATCAATGACCTGGATGACAGAATTGGGAGCATACTTATCAAATTTGCAGATGATACCAAATTAGGAGGAATAGTTAATACCCCAGAGGACAGGATCAAGATTCAAAATGACCTGAATAGACTAGAAAGCTGGACCAAAGCTAACAAAATGAAATTCAACACGGAGAAATGTAAGGTATTGCACTTAGGGCGGAAAAATAAAATGCACAGATATAGGATGGGTGACACCTGGCTGAATGAAACTACGTGTGAAAGGGATCTAGGAGTCCAAGTAGACCACAAGTTGAACATGAGTCAACAGTGTGATGCGGCAGCTAAAAAGGCCAATGCTATTTTAGGCTGCATCAATAGAAGTATAGTGTCTAGATCAAGGGAAGTAATAGTGCCACTGTATTCTGCTTTGGTCAGGCCCCACCTAGAATATTGTGTCCAGTTCTGGGCGCCACAATTCAGAAAGGACATTGAGAAACTGGAGCCATGTGTCCAAAGGAGGGCGACAAAAATGGTGAAGGGTCTGGAAACCTTGCCCTATGAGGAACGACTTAGGGAGCTGGGGATGTTTAGCCTGGAGAAAAGAAGGTTAAGAGGTGATATGATCGCCCTGTTTAAATATTTGAAGGGATGTCATATTGAAGAGGGAGCAAGCTTGTTTTCTGCTGCTCCAGAGAACAGGACCCGGAACAATGGATGCAAGCTGCAGGAAAAGAGATTCCACCTGAACATTAGGAGGAACTTCCTGACAGTTAGGGCTGTTCGACAATGGAATGCACTCCCTCGGAGGGTGATAGAGTCTCCTTCCTTGGACGTCTTTAAACAGAGGCTGGATGGCCATCTGTCAGGGATCCTTTGATTTGGATTTCCTGCATGGCAGGGGGTTGGACTGGATGGCCCTAGTGGTCTCTTCCAACTCTATGATTCTATGATTCTATGATTTGTTGTTTTTGTTGTTAACTGCCTTTGAGTCAATTCCAACTCATGGTGATGCTGTGCATGAGACATCTCCAAGACTCCCTATCCTCCACTGCTCACCTTAGGTCCTGTAAATTCATACCCATGACCTCTTTAAAACAGTCCATCCATCTAACACATGGTCTTCTTTGCTTTCTACATCCCTTCACCTTTCCTAGCATTATTGCCTTTTCCAATGAGTTATGCCTTCTCATGATGTGGCCAAATTAAGACAGACTCATCTTGGCTTTCAGGGAGATTTCTTGCTTGATCTGATCTAGGCCCACTTGTTTGTCTTTCTAGTCCCATTTATTTGGCTGTCCATGGTATCCCGAGCACTCTTCTCCAGCACATTTCAGATGGATTTATTTTCTTCTTATCCACTTTCTTAACTGTCAAGCTCTTGCATCTGTACATGGTAATAGGGAATACAGTGGCTTGTACAATTCTTTCATGTTCAATTGTATAGCTTTTCTCTTTAGGATCTTTTCTAGTTCTTTCATAGCTGCCCTCCCCATTCCTAGTCTTCTGATTTCTCGACTGCAGTCCCTGATTTGATCAATATTTTATTCAAGATATGGGAACACTTTTACTATTTCGATTTCCTTATTGACAAGGTTGAATTTGTGTTTATCCTCTGTGGTCATTATTTTTGTTTTCTTTATGTTCAGCAGTAAGCTTGCCTTTGTACCTTCTTCCGTGATCTTCCTTAGTAGTTGTTCCACGTCTGTGGTATTCATACCTCACTCCAATGCCTGTAGCAGCCATTTGCAACTATTTGCCTATTGGACAATCCACATACACTGATTGTGTACATAGCGTCCTACAAGGAAAGATTTGATAGATCCCTGCCCCAAAGCCTTTACACTAAAACAATTACAGGAAACAAGCAGAAGGGGAATAGAGGCATCAGTCAACAGGAGAAGAAACTGTATATAATTATTTCATTTTCTTTTACTATGGCTGAATGGAAGCAGGGGATGTTCCAAAAGCATTCTGGAAAAACTGAATTTTGAGGTGGACTTGAAGGAAATAAGAAAATATACATAGCACCCTCTGATGAAAGCACTGTTGATGCATCAATTCAACCAAGACTTGCAAACTTTTTAATGGCCCTGACTTCAGTTGGCATTGTGCTGCTGGGCCACCAGAGGGAGCCAAGGGAAATGCATGGAACAAACCCTCTAAATGACATTGTGTCCCTAGAAAAATTACCCTTAAGGGCAGGGCCTAGTCATGCAAGTGACAGGTTATCTGGAAAGAAGCTCTTTGTGAGCAAAACAGATATTGCCTGAAAATACAAAGTAGAGAAGAAGATGAAAATTTTGAATAGTCAACCCCAAAATCTGAACATTGGGAAATTATTGAAGAAATCAGTTCTAATGCTAACCAGATAGAAGCTGCTATTTTATTGTATAAAAGGTTCTATCAGAAAGGGGCAACAGCTTACCTAGTGAGAGTCTTAAGTAGTTCCATTTCTAACTAATATACTACTTATAACAAGAAGGAATCTGCTTAGTTGAAAGCCTTGATATTTGAACAGAAGTCTTTTAGAAGTACACCGAGAGGACAACCTAATGGGCACATATGGCATGTAGGTTGAATGACACATACACAGAACCTCAGCAGTTAAATGGAGGGAAAGGAGTCACATAGCCTGCCAGATATTGGATTGCAATGCCCAGCAGCCTTAGGTAGTGAAACGGAACCTACAATATGGCTTTGCACATGCTAATTCCACTTCAGTAGCCTAGCCAATAATGAGAAATACTGGAATTTAATTTAATAGAATAACATCTGGAGGGCCTTATGAATTCACCACCCTGGTTTATAGAATGCTTTTGCATATTCAATATCTGCCATAAACATTATTTTGTATTTTTTCAACAACCCAATAAATGAAAGACTAAAATTCCCATTGTGCTGAAATGTGTACTCTGTAGCTATAGCTTTGCTTTTTCTTCAGTTAATTTCAAGGCCAGCATGTGTAGAGAGAGTAGGTTTCTTCATTTCCCCTAGCCACAGTTAGAAACATCCCACCTACTGCTTCATCAATGAAGTTAATAAAAAAGTTTCCACTGATGCAGCTAGGAATCATTTTTTTCTGAGTGTCACAGCAGCATTACGGAAGGAGACAAGTTAAACCCAATTGCATTGGGAAAGTAAGTCATAAACAACCTTGATTTCAATGGAGTAAATCCAATAAAGTCCATCATAGATTTAGAGCCAGCATGGTGTAGTGGTTTGAGCAGTGGACTATGACTCTGGAGAGCAGGGTTTGAATCCCCGCATGGCCTTGAAAACCGACTGGGTGACCTTAGGCAAGCCACTCTCTCTCAGCCTCAGAGGATGGCAATGGCAAACTCTTTCTGCAGAAATTTGCCAAGATAACCCTGTGATATGTTCGCCTTACGGTTGTCATAAGTTGGGAACGACTTGAAGGCATATCACACCACACACCCACAGAGCAGGTCTATTGAATCAATGGAACATTACACATAATTCTGACACTGTTTTTGTTGTTCTTTGTCCTGAAGTTGACTTCGACTTATGGCAACCCTGGAAATGAGAGACTTCCAAGAGACCCAGTCAACAACTGCTCTGCTCAGGTCTTGCAAATTCAGGGTCGTGGCTTGTGTTGTACGGCTTCAGATTGTTGTTTCACCTCTGCATATGTCTGCCCCTGAACATCTTTTCAGCTTCAGCCTAGTTGCAATGCTACTTGTACTTGTCCTCTGCTTTTGCTCAGTATCTGGTTAATTTTGACATACCATTAAGCAGCTGAATGAATGGTTCTTCAGTAGGAGCTTATTGCATTAACAAATAAACTGGCTTACCTCTTCTGGCTTGAATTCATGATCTAGGAGGCCCCCAGATGTTATCATACCTAAATTGCCACTGATCTTGCATCCCCCCCCCCCGAAAACGGAGACTCGCATGTATTCAAACTTCATAGGCTTGAATGGGGCGTGTACCCGCAAGCACACAGGGGGTGCATGCTGTGGGGGCACGCTCCATTGGGGTTAATGGAGGTCCATGTATAAGCAAGAACACAGATTTTAAGTCCATGAAAAGGGAGGGGCGACTGTATATGTGTATCTATATGTATGAGTTCCATTGTGAGACAGAGTTTATCGCACAGGCCCTAAAACAGGCCCATAGCACTACAAAATGTGTGCGTGCACAGCTCTCAGAAATTGTGCCCTCAGGAACAGAGGGAGGGCACAATTGGAACGCCCAGTGGCAGTGGCAGCATTCCCTCATGCAGTAAAATGGGGTTCTTAGCCCCATCCCATTCCATGCGTGCCCATGCGCATTTTGTAACACTATGGGCGCATTTTAGGGCCCGTGCGATAAACTCTAGAAACAACTTCAAACTGTGTTATTTCTGCAGTGTAGATGTATCCACAGCTACAGTAGGATCAGCTACAACTCCATTCTTTCCCAGCTCAAACTGAAGCACTGTTTATTGCAGACACACTGTTGCAACCTGACACCAAAAGTCTGTGTTTCTCCAGCCCTCCTTTGCCATCCTCCCAATGCTGATGCTGCTAAAAAAAAAAAACCTTTCCAGCATGAGAAGGAAAAGTGGGGGCTGGGGAGACATTAAAAGATTGTACAAAAGATACGCCAACTGTGTCCCTACCTGGACCAAAAGGACCTTGAAGCAGTAGTACATACTCTGGTAATCTCTCATTTTGATTTCTGTAATGTGCTCTACATGGGGCTACCCTTGTACCAAGTTTGGAAGCTTCAGTTAGTACAAAATATGGCAGCCAGGTTGGCCACCGGCTCCTCAAGGTTTGACCATATAACACCAATTTTAAAAGATCTTCACTGGCTACCAATTTGCTTCTGGGCACAATACAAGGTGTTGGTTATTACCTTTAAAGCCCTACATGGCTTGGGCCCGAGTTACTTACGGCCATAATAATAATAATAGAATTAATAATAATAATAATAATATTTATTTGTATACCGCCCTCTGGCAACCCAATCCGGGGTGGTTAACAACAGTAAAATATAAATATGACAATTAAAAACACTTTATCCCTCCCCCCCTTAAGACGTATTAAACAGTATAACATATTAAAAACACAATACAAAGCATAAACCAGCAGTTAAAACTAAAAACCCGGATACCCTCTGTTGATCTCAACCATCACTAAGATGAGCCACGGGAGGAATGAGGGAATCAGGAACCTGGGAACCTGGGCCGGGATGGTTAATCTGGAAAGGCTGCGGCGGAAGAGATCCGCCTTGACCGTTTTTAAAGCTGTCTAATGATGTTATCTGACGGTCTCATCCGGCAGGTCGTTCCAGAGTTTGGGGGCGACAGCAGAGAACGCGCTACATAATCTGCCCCGGACTCTCAGAACAATGGAGAAGACTTTGCTGGAATTAAAAACAACTAGACTAGCCTCAACTCCCAAAGAGCTTTTACCACAGCCACTCCAAGATATGGAATAGTCTCCCAGAAGAGATCTGTCTTACTACCCTACTCCTTGGATACCTTTAAGAGGGCAGATAAGATGGATCTCTTCTGGCGAACATACCCAACCGATCTTGTATAAGACACACAGATCCACCTCCTTTGAACAGGATTAGAATATTTCACTTCATAGTCACTATTGATACCTTGTTTTTAATTGTTAATTTTTTATACATTTTATTGTTCTGCCTGTATTTGTAATTTTATACTAGGTTGTAATCCCACCTTGATCCACTTGGGAGAGGCAGGAAAATAGAAATAAGGCTGGTGGAACCTTTTTCTTGGGGCTGCCAGCATCACCTGGCTTTGGCTGGTCTTTGGAGTCAGAGGAGAAATTGCCCCAGTGGTTCCATTCCTGAATGAACTGCATGTTGAACTGGCTGGCTGAGGAGGAGCAGCACAAGCACACTGCTTCCTGCGAACCACTGGAGCACAGTGTGTGCCTGGACTAGCTCCTGCCCTAAGCTACCACCATCCTGGACAGACTGACAGACAGATGGAAGATTTTCACACTGGCACTTACTGTGGGCTTAGCGCTGATAAAGCACTGGTAAAATGTCCCTGAAGCGCAAGGGTGTGAAAACTGGTTGCGCTTCTGAAACATCAGTGAAGCATCCCCTCACCTCTGTTGTCCTTGAATCGTTCACGAAGCAGCCATTTCCTATTAACAGTAACTTTCGTTAATAGGAAATGGCTGCTCCGCGAATGATTCAATGGTGGTAGAAGCGAGGGGACGCTTCACTCACATTTCAGAAGCGCGACCGGCTTTCACACCCTCGTGCTTCAAGGACATTTTACTGGCATTTAATCCACAGTAAAATGAAAATATCCAGGGACTCTCACTCGCAGGCAGAGGCACATGACAAGCTGCTCCCCTGGTCCAATAGAACAGGTGGGCAGGCAGGTGGCAAGGTCTGGACAGGAGCAGCGCCGGCTCATCCATATAGGCGAACTTGGCAGCCGCCTAGGGTGGCAAAATTTAGGGGCGGTTGGCAGCTTTTTTTGTATAATTTTTTGGCTTTTTGGCTAATTCTCAGTACTATGACAAGAGATTGGAACCTAAGTTTTATGTCATGTTTAGCTTTAACAAACAAAACAGAGGAAATCAAGGGGTGAAAATAATTATGAGGGGCAACAGGGGGTGCCAAAATATTTCTTGCCTAGGGTGACCAAATACCTAGAGCCAGCCTGGACAGGAGCAAAGGACAGAAGGAACAGTCTTTGGAAGGTTCAGGGTGGCAGAAGATTTGGGGGCCTAGCATAACCAGCTTCTGAGTGGCCCCATTTGTCTACACACACACCCAGCACTCTCACATGTACATTCATTCTCTCACACTCAGTCACACTGTTTCTCTTTCTCTTTTTCTTTCACACAATCACTTTCACAGGGGTTTGTTCACACCAATTCTCTGACCCGCTGACCCATTTCTCTGAGGTGAATTTCTTTCAGTCTCAAAGGGTGCTACACATGATTCCCTTTTCTCTTTGTTTGTGACACATACAAGCCTCTGTCTTGCTCATGTACACACACATGCTCAGCTGTATGCTTTTCTTGCTTGCTTCTCCCTCACACCTTCTTAGCCAGTTAATTCTTAATTGCACATTTTCAAGTCATAATTCTCCCTCCCGGACACTCATTCACATACATTCTCAAACTCTCTCACATGCTAATTCTCTCTCACACATGCACACTGTGCTACTCTTTCTCTCACACAATAACACTAGCATTTTCTCACACATTCTTGGTACCTTGGTGTGTAAGTGACTTTTACTTCAACCTGCCATAAACAGACTGTTAACTGTCACCCAGAGGACATTTTCATCGGCCACCCCTAGACTGTGGAATGACCTGCTGGGAGAGATTCAACAGCTAAACATGCTGTCTGAATTTGAAACAGTATTAAATACCTTTCTCTTCTGGAAGGCCTATCCAGTTGACTTTAAACTAAGAATTTTAAACTGGTATATTTTAAATTTTATGTTGGATGATTAAATATGTCCTGTGTTTATGTGTTTTAATTTAATGTGTTTAAATCTATGTTGTACCCCACCTTGACCCTTGGGGAAAAGCAGCTAAGAAATAAAATTTTGATGATGATGATATCATGATGATGTTGATGATTCTTGCATATATACAAGAGAATGTTTCTGTGTGACTGTGTGTGAGAGTAAATGGTTGTGTGAAAGTGAAAGAAAGAATAAAAGAACATGACTGTGTATGTATCTCTGAGCTGTGATATATGTATGGCTGTGTGTGGGACAGAATTTACACATGTTAAGTTAGGTAATGAATTTATGTAATAAGTCTAGAAGTTTTATTAAAACAAATTGACCCCAAAAACTTGAGTTGACTTATTCACGGGGTAATGTAAGTACTCTACCTTAACTCTTATTGTAAAAGGGACTATAGAAAAAGGGGGAGGGGAGGGAAATGCAAGACTTGACTCTGTCCTGGAAGCACGCACACACACACACACACACACACCTTTATTCTCCTATCCATCCAGCCCTCAGTGTGAGCACAAACAGTTATGGCTGCTGGAATTTTGTAAAGTCTTTGGCATGCTTTTCCTTTGCTTCAGCCTTTAGATCCTTTGCTACATGCCACTAAATTTTACCTTTGACTTATCCATGATTCATATCATAATCCATAATTTTGTCCCCAAAACCTGTTCTCAACTTATACTGAAGTCAAGTTATAGTTGAGTATGTACAGTAAATAAAACTGTTCTAATTTGAGCAATTTTGTTTCCTTATAAAATGTTAAAATACGAATATACATGAATATGCAAACCAAAATATGCACAATTAACAGTTATTTTTATTCATATACTACATTCAGTGTGGGAGCAGGATGTCCACATGTAGATGTAAACGGGGTCACAAGAGTAACGTTTGAAAACCACTGATCAACCCGATTCTATAGAAAATGGGGCTTTACTATTATGCCTAAAATAATTTATTATGTAAAGGCCAAAATCCAACACTGGAGCTTTGCTCCTTTCCCCTCTTCCTGCAGCTCTCAACACTGCTTGGATGTGGGCTCTGGAGAATTTCTCAGTCTTCCAGAGCAGGTTTTTATGATGGAAGAATGAAGTAGTGTGCAAGGTCTCCCTGTCTCTATTCAGATGAACTGTTCTGTTGTTGGATGTGCCCTATAAGATCTGGGTCATAGGCTTGAGAGTATACATTTGCATGGGGCTGGGAAATATGTAGCCCTTCAAATGATGCTAACATATTATTTCTAGTGTCTCTGACCCTGATTATCAACCAAGTAAGTTGGGCGCGATGGAAGCTGTAGTCTAAAACATCTGGAGAGCCACACATTCCCCAATCTGTATTAGCCAGAGCCTTTTCATACAGAGATGGTCCCTGTTTATAACATTTTGGCATGCTAAGCTGCATGAGAATATGAGGCTTTGTGCTGTCCTTGCTGGGTTTTGTCATTCATTCATTCTCTCAGGAGGAATGTCTGCATTCTTTCTAAAACAAACTAGTGAACAAATAAGAGTCAACAATGGGGAAAAGTGTGGACATACTCCAAATCTGCTCATGTATGAGAGAGTACTGAATAGCTTCTGAAAACATATGTGATTCAGCACCAGGTGGTCTGGGCACAAAAGCAGCCTCTTACATCTGCACATCTGTGAAGTTGAAGAGATCTGATTTCACTGTCAACACCATGGAGTGACAGTTTGCTTACAGGAGATAGAATGCTGAAAAACAAAAAAAGCAAATAGGCAGACATACTTCTTTTTCCACCCCACGGAGGACACTCTGTTTTATTTTCTCTTGCAAATACACATATACATAACCAACACTTGACTTCTGAATTATTCTGAGATAATAACATGTTGCCATTCTACAGTGTATTTTCTCTCTGAACACTTCCAAAGCAGGCTGGCATTTCTGCTTCCATTTTACTCACTGGACATTCAAGGCAAAGAAACTATCCCCAAAGGTCCAAAGCTTTGTAGTTAACTTGTGGCAGATGTGAGAAGATAATTCAAATATCTTCAGTTCCATTCCTTGCTTTCAAAACATGTCATAACTGGGAGTATCATTCATGAAGCTTTGGAAAATTACTTTTTTGAACTCTTAACTCCTTGAAGCCACAAGCCAGCATGGCCAAAAGATAACTTGTTCAAGCTGTGACCATTCAGAATTAATGGATTCCAGACTTTTGCCCAGTTGCTTTCTTGTTTTTTGTTTTTTTAAATTAGTAGAGGTGAGGAAGGATGAATAGAAGTACTTTGTAGTAAGTGCATAGGGCAATCTTTCCCACTCAAGCACCATGCAGATCGTATCTTACCATCACCCCTTTGACAATGCTGGCTAAGGCTTATGAAAACTGTTGGCAAATGGGAAGGCTATTGTAGGGCGTTGCTAGAGGCTTACTGGTCTTTTGCAGCTTTTTTTTTTTTTTTACACTATCAAACTTTATAGCCAGACTATATTTTCTTAATTGTACTTTTTTAAAAAAAATCAACAATCCTGGACCTACAAAAAGTTTAGAATTTTAAAAGTCTTTTAGAATTTCATTTGGAGGATGTCCAAAGACCTGAAAACTGAGAGTCTTTCTGCTTTCTCTCCAAGTTACTACTTCCCTGAACTATGTCTGGAAACACAGGACTTCTGGCTCCCATGAGCTCTGGCTGCTGTTTTGCACTTTCCCCTTTTTGTACCACAGGGACAGTGACTCTGCAAAAGGCAACAAAGACAGCACCATATGTTACATGAAAATGAACCCAGAAAACTCCAGCAGAATAAATATGAACAGAATGTTACAGTTGAAAAAAGATGAGAAAGAAATTGAGCCCGGCTCCTCCCACCGGTCTGTGTCACTATGAAGAACGGTGCATCCAGCTCAGGAAAGCAATGACCCAGTTCCCCAGCCAGGACCCTTTCAGATGCAGGAAGAGTTCATACAAGTTGATTTGCCACAAGCTCAGGGCCTGAGAAAGCGATATCTGTGCCTTTCTGTATGGTGAGTTCGTCCTGCTCCTCTGATACCTAGGCAAAACAGAAGAATATATTGCATCTTACAGAGATATAGTCTACCAGTAGGAAGTCAGTGGAAGAGCATTACCGATGTATATATTTATTTTATATCCTGTCTTTCTCCCAAAATAGGATTCAAGATGGCTGATTCAGGCATTTGGGCTGAGTACAGAAGAAATCATCAATGCCTGTTGTTTTACATGATACTTTCATTCATTTCCTCAAGCAGAGGTTGAGGAAAGATTAGTCACACCCTTTTTGCTAACACAGACACACACACACACACACATGTACACACACACACATGTACACATACACGCACAAAACATCATACAATCTTCATTTCTTAGTTGAAAAATGCCTGAAAGAAAGGTCAGTTACTGGTCCTGGAAGCCTCCAGGAGCAGAACTATTTTAAAACACCCACCCTGTGTCTAAATCCAAAAACAAGCCCAGGGGTTGCTACTGAACATGATTTCTCGATGCAATTTTTAGCTGAAAATGGGGTGGTGTTGTAAACACTGGCCCCTATTACAGTTGCCTACTTCTGAAAGATCTCTTCTAATCCCCATCTTCATAGCATGTGTTCCCTGTGAATGGATATAACAACAAGGTGCATCTATTGTCCCACATCCTCTGTATGGGGGGAAGATGGCAGCAGGTAGAACCACCTCAACCCAAGCACCATCTGCAGGAATGTTACTGAAGTCAATAACTGTGTCTGGGAGCCAAGTTTGCTTGGCTGGGAAAGCCTGTGTGCACCAGCCTCCTCCTGACCCAGGCACCAACTGCAGGAATGCATCTGTAATGGCAGGGAGGATAGGTCATTGTTTAGAGTCTTTCCTCAACAGAGAAAAGCTCGTGTGCAAAGTCAAGAAACCAATAAGATACCTTGACATCATCTGGCTCTTGAAGGATTCAGTGGGAAGTCCATTTCCCCATCACATTTAAATATATACAGAGAAAGCTCCTTGTACTTTGTCTAGGAAAAGAGCAGCCTGGGATTTTGTCTCATGGGTAGAAGTACTCACATGGAAACAGCTCTTATGCAGCAGCGAGACATGTTGAGGAAGGAGCTGGCACTGGCTCGTGTGTGCAATGCAGATTCTACCCCTCTCAGTAAATCGTTGGTCTTCAACAGCAGGAGCATCTGACGAGGGACATTGTTGAGAAGCTTGGTGATCTGAGGTAGGTAAGCAGCAGCATTGTTCCGGATCTCCACATCCTGGCACAGTCAGATTGGAAGGATAGAGAAGAAGGAAAGAAAGTGGTTCGTATGGAAAGTGTTGGTTCTCACTCTTTCCACATGCCATAATTTAGAGCAGCCATCCCTGACATGGTGCCTGCCAGATATATTTGACTATAAATCCCATGATCCCCAGCAGAAATGTCCATTGTCCATCCTAGCTGGAATGATGACAACTTGTGGCCAACACATCAGAGGGCACCTTACTGGGGGAGGATAATCTAGGCATATTTGCAGTTACAACAACAACAACAACAATAATAATAATTTTATTTATTTATTTATTTATTTATTGCTCGCCCAATCACAAGGAATCCAGGCGGGTTACAGCAATAAAAATATATACAGAATACAATTCAAAATTAGCCCCTTTCCAATCCCCAATCCCCCTCACTCCCTCCAGGCTGAAAGATGGCAGTTGTTGCCATGGAGGGAGGGCTCAGTCTCTTGTCGTTGGGCTCACCCCCTCTCTCCCCCCAGGATGGAAGATGTTCTCTCTTTGTATAGAGAACAATCAATCAGCCACTTATGATAAAAGTAAAAAAGAAAAACAACAACAACAAAACCAGCTCTGACAATACAGCTATACTGACAAACTCATGCTCTGTAGTCAGTCATTAGTTGCCTGACCATCTCACTCTACAAGAATCCTGGTGAAATTAGAGCTATAATGGAACATCACACACCACTACCAAGGTTTTCTGCACAGCCTCTAGGAGCTCACATATTCAGTTGCATATCAGGAAAGAGGACTAAATAACTGTGCACATGAAGCTACCTTATGTATATTCATACTAGTCATCCATTAAGTCCAATACTTTCTCCTCGGATTAGTAGCACCATGGTATCAGGCAGGGATCTTTCCCATACTTGCTACTAATACTCTTTTAACTAGAGATGCAAAGGACTGAGCTTTTAACTCTTTTAACTAGAGATGCAAAGGACAAAGCAGCTTCCTGGATTCTTATGCAGGCTTTCTTATCCAAATTACATCAAGTTTCAACATAATGTTCTGCTAAATACTAATATCAAAGGATGTACCTCTTTAGCTGTGACTGGCGACCTGTCAATACCCCTGTTGACTGATTCCCAAGATCTGGCAGTGAGCATACACGCAAAGAGGGGGTACAGGTCACCAGCTCCCAGTCGCTGGCTATATTTTTGTACCCGTTTCATATCAGCCTTGATCAGAGCCTGCCAAAGCCGACAGTAGTCCAAGCGGAAAGTGTCTGTCAGGACCTTAGGAGAAAGGATAATTTTTTTAAAAGAAAGAAAATTAATCCAAAAGGCAAAGTCCAACAAAAGGCTTAAATAACATAATGGACTGAAGATAGAGAATTCTTTGATACAACATGCAAAAATGTTGCACAAAAGCAAGCATAGCAGGGGAAAGATAAGAATTTTGTTTCATTTGGTTTTTTGAAAATACAAATTTACCAAAATAGAGAAATCTCCTCATAATAGCGGAAAATGTGAGATTTTGTTTGTTTGTTTATTGGATTTATACCCTGTCTTTCTTTTAAAAATGTGAATATAGGAGAAAGCAAAATCTGAAGATTGATACAAGGTTAGAATTTAAGATCTGAATCCCTTTGGGACTCCCAAACAGAATAGTCATATTAAATTGGTTTAGCATTTAACAGTTGATTCAGTGGATCAAATCTAGTTGGGATTACCAAAAGTAGTGGTAATGTTATGGTTGCCACTTTTCTTTTGTTTTTTTGTTTTTGTTTTTTAAGAAAAAAATTCCCAAGAATTCCCTCATCTTTAATACTGAAATGGCATGAAAGAACAACATGACCCATTCTGTACTGGGAACTGAAGATTTCCACCAATGCTGCCCAGATGAGTCCTGTTGCACCAGGCTTTCCTCAAACAATCATTGTGATTACTGTAGGCTCCAAGCAGCTTGAAGTATTGAGACAGCAATGCTGTCATGAGACTTTGATCAAGATCTAGTACGAATACCATGCCAGATCTTGAGGGAAGTCTCATGGGACCAGAATTCCTGCAATACTTCATGCAACTTATACAGGCATATATTGGTGGCTGGCCCTTCCATGCGAATCACTCTCCTGCCTTTTCTTACATTATTCTCCAAGGCTCCCCCAGGCTTCAGCTGGTCACCTTTGTGGGCCAAGAGGAACTGCAGAGGAAAATGGGGGAATCTGGGCTTGTACTGGGGGACTGGTCATGTAGGTCTGGGGGAATTTGGCCCTGGTCCCCAACACAGTGGTTCAACTTTGCCTTAGGGTCCCAGGATGTCCCGTAAAAGGTGAAATTCTCCTGGTGCAGGTTGTAAAGTCTCAGATTCTGTTGATCCAGGCCAAGCTGGAAACAATGGACTAATGGTTGTCCACCACACTAGGTTCCTTTTACCAGGTAATTTACCATGCCTGGGAATACTTCTTGGCCTGTGGCTGCGCTTCACACAGGCAAAAAGATTCTCATCATCTGCTTTTTTTGTCCTCTGCTTACCTGATAGAGTCCATGATCCAGGAGTATAATGTGTGTCTTGCCCGTAGCTGGGCACTTCCTCACCAGCACATTGCCAGGGTGTGGGTCACAGTGCACAAAGCCATTCACAAAAATCATTTCACTGTATAATTTTCCCAGGTTGCGAGAGATCTAAAGTGAGAAAAGCAGTCACAGAATGAGACATGGCCATGACAAGCAATGGTATTAAAGTCAGGAAGCTCATGTGCCAAGGAATAACAGCTCTAGAAAGGAACATGGTTTACCAGAGAAAGAGAAACTGCTGTCATTTCCTTTACATTTTGATGACTTTGGGAATAGAGAAGACAACATCCCCATAAATATTCAAGAGGAGTGTGAATGCATAAGAAAAAAAATTAGGCGGTGCTCCAAGGCAAAATAGGAAGGATACAAAGTGGATCATTTCCCTGCCTAGATGTTTTTCTTTATTATGAGGTGGCTATAATTCATAAAACATGTAATGCAGCAAACCAGGATCTCCAAAAAATGCTAATTTAAACTAAAAGATGCGGTAGTTGAAGACTTTTTCATTCCAGTTTATAGTCAAGATCTTAAAGATACATATTAGTAGTTCCAGATCTTCTTTTTCAACATGGATAATCATAGTGGCACTGCACATTGTGATAAAAATGTGGCTGCTTCTGAAATGCATAACAGTGATATCAGGACACGACTAAATTTTATGTCACATTAAGAAGACGGGGTTAGGAGCTCAACACAAAGCTGCTAATTTCAGTGGTTTGTTGTTAATTGCTGTCAAGACAACTTTGACTCATAGTGGCCCTATGAATGAGAGTCCTCCAAGTCACCCTGTCATCAACACCCCTGCTCAGGTATTTCAGATTCAAGGCCGTGGCTTCCTTGATTGAGTCTATCCATCTCAATCTATTTCTCTATTCCTACTGCCTTTTACTTTACCAACCATTATTGCCTTTTCTACTGAGTCATGTCTTCTCAGGATATTCAAAGTACGACAGTCTCAGTTTAGGCATCTTGGCTTCTAGGGAGAGTTCAGGTTTGTTTTTCTCTAGGATCTATTTATTTGTCATTGTTTTAAGCAAGCCACTGTATCTGTAGAACATTTCTCGAGCAACACATTTCAAATTAGTTGATTTTCTTCTTATCAGCTTTATTCACTGTCCAGTTTTTACAACCATATATAGAAATGGGAAATACAATGGCACAGACAATCCTAACTTTAGTATTCAATTATATATCATTACATTTTAGGATATTGTCTAGTCCCTTCATAACTGCCATTGTAATTCCTTGTTTTCTTCTGATTTCTTGACTGCAGTTTCCATTCTGATTAATGACTGAGACAAGATAGTCTTCAACTATTTCAACACCTTCATTGTCTGCTTTAAACTTGTGTAAATCATCTGTGGTCATTTCAGTGGTATCCACATGTTTGTCATAACATATAGTTTATCATATAGCCTTCCAGCATGCCTAAATCTGAATCAACGTGATTCCATCATTCTGCTGTTGAAAATATGTCAGAAATGATTTAAATGCTTTTTATGAAAGTGGACTCCATTATTTCATCTAGTACACATGAGAATATCACAGTCCCTTCTTTGCTTTGACTGTGCCACCCTCCATACCTCCTTTCTCAACCAGATGCTAGTCTGATTGATGATGCCTACAAAGATAAAGTGACACCACAAAGCTATTTAAATCATTCTGTCACTGCTTCTGATCCCCTTTCATCAACCCCACTCCACAATCATATCCTTATCGCCACAACATTTTATTAAAGTCAAAAAGGCAGCTCAGAGTCAGCAAACAGTCCTGGAGTTGGGGCATATATATCCCTCTATTATTATAGCCCATGTTTTCTCAACCAGGGTTCCCTGGAACACTAAGAGGTCAGCAAGAATTATCTGGGGGTTCTGTGAGAGATTGTGATTGGAAAAAAATTAAACTTTTTGTGAGCTTTAGATATAATATGTTTTATGCAAGGCTCACTGAGATAACCTGAAAAATATTTCAAGGTTTCAGGTTAAAAAGGTTTCAATAGCCCTACACAAGCACTGTGCATATCAGCACACACACAAGCTGCTGCCTGACAACCTCCAGCAAGATACAGACAGCCTACAGCAGGCTGTCCAAGAAACATTTAAAAAACAATTATTATAAATGATCCCTGACATATCACAAAACATGCAACAAACTATAAAACTCTGTCAGAAAAAGGAGTGAGATTTTGCATGGAAACTGGTAACAAACAAAACATATGTCCAATCTTAATGTACGGAAGCTGGATTTTAAGAGATCCTGACAATAAGAGTTCTTCAACACTGGAACACACTGCCTCTGAGAGTGGTAGAATCTCCTTCTTTGGGTGGTTTTTAAACAGAGGCTGGATGGCCATTTGTTGGGAGTGCTTTGATTGTGTATTAATGTATCACTTTTGTATGTTTTTAACTGTACTGTTTTTTAACATTGTAAGCTGCTCTGAGTCCTCGTTTTGGGGAAAGGGATGATGATGATGATGATGATGATGATGGTGATGATGATGACAACGACAACACAACAACATTCCTGCATGGCAAGGGGGTAGACTGGAAGGTCCTTGTGGTCTCTAGCAACTCCATGATTCTATGATTCCAAGAGTACTTTGCAAAGATCATCTCATTGAGCAAATACGTACAAAGTACCATACACTCTGAGAGTTGGAAGAGCCCAAAGGACAATCTAGTCCCTTACCATGCAGAAATATACAAGTAAAGCACTTCTGAAAGATGCCCATCCAACCTCTGAGGTATCACCCTCTGAAGCATCATCCTCTGAGGCAATCTATTCTACTGACAAATGACTCTCACAGGGCCTGTTCACACTAGGAAATAACCTAGTGTGGAAACTGGGTTATTTTGGTATATTTGCCATGATCAAATCTCTCTGTGGCACTGTATCCCTATTGCTATTCACACTTGGGGAATGCCACAGAAAGATTTGATTGTGGAAGGAGGGGGGAGCAAGGGGAGGGATGATGTGATGGGGGAGAGGGAGGTAGGAAGTGACAGCTGGGGGCAGGAAGAGGAGGAAGAAGAGAAAGGAGGACAAGAGGAGGATGTGGTGCAGTAGATGCAGGAGGAGAAGGAAGAGGAAGGAGGAGGAAGAGGAGCCAGGTCATTTTGCAAATGGAGGTGCCTCCATTTTCAAAATGATTTCCCACACCATCTGGATCTCTCCAATAGTGAGTTCTCACCACTGAAGATCTGGATCATTGTGGCATTGCAAAAAAGATGTGGTAGGGGACCTGGTGCAAAAACTCCACTGAGTGGTTTGATCAGCTTGGTTAACCTTCTCTGAACATGTTCCAGCTTGTCACTATCCTTCTTGAATTGTGGTGCCCAGAATCTGGATACGGTATTCCATGTAAGGTCTGATCAAAGCAGTATGACATGACTATAATACTTCCCTTGATCAGGACACTATACTCCTCTTGATGCTGACAGATTGGCATTTTGACCACTGCATCACACTTAACTTTTGTTTAGCTCATGGGCTACTAAGATCCCTAGATCTTTTTTTATATGTACTATGTTCCAGCCAGGTGCCACCCATCCTATATTTGCACATTTCATTTTTCCTGCCCAGATGTAGCACCTCACATTTATCCCTGTTGAAATTCATTTTGTTAGTTTTAGCTTAATTCTACAGTCTATAGAACATATACTATACACCACTATACTATACATGAATTGATGTCAGGATTCAAAATCTAGCATGAGCCAGAGGGCTGTCTGAACTCAAGTGCTATTATTGTCAATGGATGCTGACCTGCACATGGCTGTGTCAGCATGGTTGAGTGCATGTGCTGCCATTGATGATAATGGAGCGGGGCCATCTAGGGATACTCCAATTCGCAGATGGCTAGCCCACCAGTATTCTGTAATCAGGATGCCACCACTAAAGAGGTTTCTGCCTAGTATCTTAGGAGCAGCAGGAAGTAGATCCCGCACAAAAACTAAACAATTCCCCTTGTCAACTGTTACACAAAGAGATACTAAAATAAGAAGTAAACATATAATCACACACAAAGAAGCCCATGTGAACCATAAGCTTTCATTAGATTCATCTTTCTTTATAAGAATGTAAAACTGGGGGGGGGGGGGGGGAGTCACACTTGCACCTTTTGTTTTTCTTTGTTCATTTCTGTGCTGTATAATCTTTGAGAGTCCATCTCCAATTGTCCTTGCCCTGGGGAGGGATGCTTTAGCCTAGAGGTTCCTTATAGGTAGCTGCAGGGAATTAAATTGCTGGTCAGGGATAGTGTGGGTAGAATTAACTATTTAGAGGCCCAATTGAGTCCACCACTGTATGTCTGGGATGCTGGACTCATCAGCAAAATGTTTGGAATATTTTTCTGTAGATGCCATCTGTTGCATCATTTACCATCAATACATTTTATCTTATAACAGTAAAGTCTGTCAGTGTTTGGTGCTAAACAAAGTCTTGGGGATGTCGGGAACTACACCTAGTTTCAGCACAGAACAAAGCTGGAGAAATGAACTTCTTCAGTGTGTTCTACACAAAGGCCAGCCACTAGAGGCTTCTACCTCAGGAGATCCAACCTTCTGTCCCACAGGGGTCTCTGACAGTATTTCTAAATCACTTAGAACTGATTTCTTAACACTGGGAATGTCAGTCCAGATGAGTGCACTGAGCTGGTCAGGGGTAACTGTGAAGCTGAGACAGATCTATGTAATTCCATGTTAGCTTCCCCTGCTTGTTGCTTAAAGCAAATATATATATTTTTTTAAATGCAAGAGGTTTCTTGAAGTATGCATGGGTGAATAAAAAGCAAGAAAAGCTGATACAATTCAAAAATAGGTTGAGTCTCTCTTCTTCAAAATTCTGAAATCCAAAATACTTCAAAATCCAAAACTTTTTTCATGGGTGGCTGAGATAATGACTGCTTTGTTTTCTGATGGTTCAGTGTACACAAACTTTGTTTCATGTACAAAATTATTTAAAATATTAGGTATAAAATTACCTCTGGGCTATATGTATAAGGTATACAAGAAAAATATATGATTTTCATGTTTAGACTTGGGTTCCATCTCCAAGATATCCCATTATGTATGTGCAAATATTCAAAAATTTGAAAAAATCCAAGACACATCTGGTCCCAAGCATTTCAGATAAGAGGGACTCAATCTGTAATAAATTCCTAGGACTGAAATTTCAGGTAGCTTGTAGACCAAGATCTTTTTACACCGCTTCATGGAATGCCAGGCCCCACAAGGAGGTAATATAATTCAGAAAAAGGAGGCATGAGACTCAAAGACTAAAGGGAAGGAACCGTACTGTAGTGATATGTACCCTTGTGTGAACTTCCATCTTGAATATTTGTTCCCTTTATCAAAATCACCATTTTCTAAGAGCTTGAGAACCAACATCTTCTAAGAGCCTAGGATGTGGGGTAGGCCTTTCCCTGTAAGATGTATTACTTCGATGCAAAATAGGTAGCATGAGACAAAGAGACACCCAGATAAAGATCCACATAAACACACACCCTTGTAGCATCCTAGAAAACAGCCTGCTTTCTGGGATTCTGAGCACATCAAGACCAGCCAGCAGCCAGAACACTGGAAGAAATTTAAATATGTTCATCAACATTAATCACGAAGCCGAGATAATAAGAGTCACTATCTATGCCCAGTGTGTGGAGAGGCAGCATATATATCACTGAGGTTGTGCGTGCTGCCCAGTTCTCCCTGTGGATTTCTCTGTTCAAAGTGAGGAAAGAGACAATGTATCTGTCTGTGAGAGGTGATGAGAGAGACTGTGGAAAAGAGAACATGAGGAAATGAGAGACATCAGGCCCAATACAGATGGGCAAAAGTGCTGTCCTGGGGCTGATTTAAGGGCTCCATAGGGCTGGGTGTCCATTTGCGCCCAGCCCTAATAGCGGCACCTGTGTGCCATCTTGCTGCAGCCCTGCCCACACGGGGTGCACGATGATGATGTGCAGGTGTCCGCATGCTCAAACGGCGCTCGCCGGAAGTGGCAGCATCAGGGCGCTCTAGGCAGCTTCTTTTTAGGGTACATGTTGGTGCCACGCAGTGCGGTTCACGCGGCTCCGATGAGGGACAAAAACGGGTGGCATGGAGCCATCAGTCTTTTTGTATATCGATACATCTGAAAAACTTTCTGCAACTAATCCTCCTCAAGATGTGTTGGACTACAGATCCTATCATCCCTGCCTAACATGATATTTGACCTTGCTGATGATCGAGATAGTAGTCTAATGCATCCAAAGGCCAACAGGTTGTGGAAACGGTTGTGTCTGAGTATGCTTGTTCAGATACATAGTTTCACAATAGTGTACACATAACTGTGAATCTGCCTGGGAGCCTAAGGTTAAAGCATTAATGAACCTGAGATGAATTGTGAATCTGTGCCTGCCAGAGACTAGAGAATAACAATTTCCAGTGAAATATCACTCAAAACTTTATTCTGGCTGCATTTGCCTCTTTTGAGTTTGCCTTCAAGCATGAACAGAAACCAATCGTTTTTGTTTTGTTTTTTTCAAAAGAAGATAAATGTCAAAATATTACACTGTATTAATGACAAGATGAATGCTCATTTAATTAGGGAACAGCAGCTGCAACATTTAATTTTCTGGACCAATTGGCCAATCAGGAATTTAAGCAAGAAATCTTGAATTTCATATATATGATCAAAGTAGAAGTAATGGATGTTGTGAAACAAGGAGAAATGAGCTGAAAAATAAATCTGAGAACCCAGTTTTTGGTATCCCTTCTTACGACCTCAGTGAGTGTACAAACTTACATTTTTATGTATCCACATTAACAGGCATGACTTCTTGCTAAACAAACCTAGGATGTATAGTGTGGTGGGGTGCTTAGAATAATCTGCTAATGATGCCTACTTTCCTATACAGAGAACTACAATTCCCAAGATTACATGTTTTTGCTATACGTTGTCAAACTGACTATGGCTTATGACAACCCTATGAATGAGAGCTCTCAAAGACCCCTGGTCATCAACTATCTTGCTGAGGTATTGCAAACTCATGGCTGTGGCTTCTTTGATTGAATCAATCCACTTGTAATGCAGTATTCCTCTTTTTCTGCTTCTTTCCACCTTACTGAGTATTATCATCTTTTTCAGTGAGTCACAGTGGTATGTCCAAAGTATAACAACCTCAGTTTAGCCATATTAATTTGCAGTATAAATACCCTGCCAAATAAACTCCAGACATCTTCAGATTGTTGAACCTTCTAGGATTAATGGAACCCTCTATCTTATCACTGCTGGTGACCTCTGTTCTGGGTGTGATGACATGAATCCCACATATAACATTAAATCAAATAGAAATTTTGGCAAAATTCTTTTACAAGACATCAGAGAGAATGTCCTGTTTCGTGCTTAGGAGGTTCACCAAAGTTGCAGCCTGAAGCCTCAGCATCTTGTGTAGGTTTTAAGCAGAGGAAGTGAGAATCTAGCTCACCAAGGTGTCAGTAGAAAAGCAGAAGTCATCTAATCCAGACCAGGTCCTTCATGAGTCAATATTCAGTTCAGGAAAGCAGTCCAAAAGATAATCGAAAAGAACAGGCAGAGGTTGAGGCAACAGGCAATCAATCAAGGAATGGCTTTCTCCAAAGGAAAGGAATGGTTGTCAGCCATGCTGGACCGATGGAAATTCTGGGATATTTAGTGCTCGCAAGTGTTCCCTATTTGCAGTGTGCTTCTTAAACACTGAGAGTGCTGGTGTCTTTTTCCTGGCATCTCTCCGCGGGGATAGGCACTGGTAAGTCTGGCTCTTCATCTGAAGGTTGAGGCTGCAGGGAACTCTGTTCTTGTGACTGCATGCTCTCCTCGAAGAGCTGCTGGAGCTCTGCAGCCCTATCATGTCTCCTGGGCTCTCAAACTTCTCCATCAGAGCCTTCAGACCCAGAGGCTCCTGGAGGCAGGTCAAGACAGAGAATAAAATCCAAGCAGTTACCTGCTTGTTTAAATGCCTCTGAAGTTGGCTGTCAGCTGGTTCTTCTCATGCAGGGAGGTTGCCAAGAACAAAAGAAAATACAAAAAAACCTCCACATCTAAAGAGAAATGGATGGAGCCCTGGAAGCATTGATCAAGTAGATGTCAGCTGGCCTATTGGGGTCCAAAGCAACTGAACTGCTGAAGGAGGGATAGAAGGATTGGAAAATGGAAGCAAAGGGCAGGGAGCCCAAGTAGGCTCAGTGTCTTAGAGAAGGAAAGGTTAACTCTTGGTTGTGGGCCCTCCAGGTATTTTTTTAGCTACAGCCTTCTAGCCAGCATAGTGAGTGACTATTTTGGAACTGCAGTCCAAAATACTTGGAGGACCAAAGTTGTCCACCAGTTGCATTTTGAGCAGAAAAAAAGATGAAACATGTATGGGAGGAGGAAGCATCAGAAAGAGCAATATAGAGGCATCTGGCCAAAGAGTGATATGCTCAGTGGAGCTGTATAGGGATGCATACTAACTGGGATCACAAAAACAAAACAACCCCCCCCCAAAAAAAAAACAGTTGGAGATGGCAAGGGGAGAAGAGCTTTCAGGAGTTGCCTGAGTGGAAATTATTCCAGAAACCAAACAAGGCTGTGGTGGAGAGTATCAAACATAAGATTGTGTTGGGGTCTGTGGAAACGCTGGCACTCAGACTTTAAGACAGGGGGTCTGGAATCTATTAAGTGGCCCAGGGTGAAAAATAAACTACCAAGCCAGAAACACTGACCCTCACAGCAGAAACATCTTTGCTACAATAAACCAAGTGCAGAATTGTTTCTGCTCTCAAGGGAAAGGTAACATAGCCTTATGATCTGGATTTGTCACTTTCTAGTCCAGATGTAACACAAGTTACCATCAAAGCTCCTTCTTCACAGAAAGGCTGCCCAGATACCAAGAAAGCAGTTGACCTAATCCATGCCTTCCCATAGTAGTCTCCCAAGATCAGGAAGGACTGTAAGAGTCCTTTAAGGTATAGATTTTGGCTGTTTGAAGGTCCTCTCTGTGGAAACTCAGTTGTCAGATACAGAACTTGACTTTCACCCTGGAAATACCATACAGTGAACACTCAGTACTTTCCTTTTGTAACTGTTTATTCTTGTCCCTTTCAATTTAGATACTAGCTGTTGGCCGTAATTTGAGCATAATATTTGCCAATTATTTTAAGAGACAGCGACACTAACTTCTATTGATCTCATTAAAAGTAAAGGTCGTGATGTTGCTCATTTCTCAGGGCTCAATATTACCTCCTCAGGCCAAAAGAATAGCATCGATTTTAGAACCTTAATCGAAGGTTAATTGGATTAGTGAACGTGTCTCTTCTTTAATCCTGCCGCTGTAGTTCCCCAGTCACATTTCATGTGAAATGAGTAAAGGCAGCATGACATGTGGGGTCCATACACTTCACCTTGCTCAACATCACAATTCTGCAGAATCCTTTGTTAATGGAAGCATGGAATCACACAGCAAGCAAAAAATATGGAGGATTTGCTTTCTAGGAAACATATTTGCAAAATGTTGGGCACAGATAAAGAGTTAATGTTTACAGCTAAGCAACTAACAACAAAGCTGATTCATCACTAGTGGCCGGAAAAAATCGATTTCCAAACCCACTGCAAGAGCAAGGTTTTTTAGCTTGGTCTATACATTCAGCCAAATGAAGTAGAAGAATCCTGAGATGATAAGAGTGAACTCTACTGCTACAGACTGCAGGTATTTGAAGTAATTTATGGATGCAACACCATGGAAAATGACTCCACATAAAAAGAAAACTAGCACACTTCTTACAATATCAAAACTGGGGTTCCCTGGTACCAGTTTAGCCCAACTGATCATATTGCTTGTGATGGCATATGGCATGGAAGAAAATTTATGTTAAGATAAATGTAGTGGCAGGACTGCTACCATGATGTAATGGCTTGAATGTTGAACTAGAACTCTGGAAGACCACGATTCAAATCCCTGCTCGGCCATGGAAATCCACTGGTTGATCTAAGGCAATCACACTCTCTCAGTTTCAGAGGAAAGCAATGGCAAACCTCCTCTGAATAAAACTTGCCATTAAAACCTGATAGGTTCTTTAGGGGCAGCATAAATCAGAAACTATTTAAAGGCAAACAACAACAGGAAAGTAGCAGCATAAGTCCTTATTTTGTGATCTGTTTCCTTTAAGGCCCATGGTAAACCTTTGCCTCCAATTCTTAGTTGGCAGAATCTTACCAGTTTTTCCCTGACCAAGCCCATTTATGTTTGAGAATCTGCGGAAAGAAGCTTTAAGGAAGGACAATAGGCTACTGGCAATTTATTCAAAGTGAGGAGAAACAGAATACTTAGAAACTCTACTGTGAAATGCGTGAAATTCACAATTTACTATCATTGTGGAGGTAGCAAAGGGAAGAGTTGCAAATACATACCGCAATATATGTAATAATTCTTTTTTTTTTTTTGTTATTGCTAGAATGATTATTTCTGCTCGCCATGAACATTCTCTAACCAACTACAAAACATACAGTAGCATTTCTACGCTTGCTGTAGCTAACTGAAGGCTGTGAAGATCACAGGTTCTGACATGGCTATCAAATCTACCAAGTAGGTGTCAGAGCTATCTGAATCAGTAATTATGGACGTTTGAGTCTTTGCAGTACAACATGCTTTATCTAAACTGCTTGGAAGCAGATGCATAATCAAAAGAAATAAAGTTACTGTTAATTTAGTGTTTCGGAGAAAAGGACCTCTAGAAAGGACACATGAGAAATTTAGATAACTAAATTAAGGGAGGGAAGACTTCGGATTTACAGGGCCTACAATGGATCCTTTAGAGTAAAATTAGTGAAAAAATACAACGGTGTTAGATTCACTCTAAAATGGTGTTTAAATTGATCTTCCATTACTGTGTTAAAAAGCTTACCAGAATCAGGATGAAAAATCCCATCCATGATTTTATGTTTTGCTTCCACATCCCTATTCTCATTTTGAGATTGGGAAAGAAGGAAACATCTCCATCTTCCCCTCCTCCTCCTTTTTTTTTGGGGGGGGGGGGAATTCTATTTCTCAGTACTCCAGAAATGAATGAGAGAAAGTAGAAAGAAATACACAGAGGAAGAATGATGCATACAGAAATTTTTATTTGTAATATGATCAAAAACTAAGATCCATCCTCTCCCTCATCAACAATAATAGACAACAAAAACCAATAAGAACAATTCTTTTATTCTTAGTCAAACATATTTTGGAGAAACAGGACAGTTCGGCAATGATATTGTTATGATTCAGTGTGTACTCCTGTTCTCTGTCTATTCCAATGAATTTCACGGTTTTTCTCCATTTCTTGGGATTTACTTACCGAAAGGAAAAACAGAAATAAACAAATCCTGAGACAATATTGGAAAGAAATGCATTTCACATTAATAAAAGATTCAAAACACATAACATCTTCTTTGTTACATAAAAACTAAAGTCAAGTAGAGGTAAACTGTCACTCTGAGGAAACCTTATCTTAAATTATTGCTCCACACTAGCTGAAGAACTTATCACACATAACTGGCTTTATGTATTGGATAGCAGTACAAAAACCATATGATGACACAATTCATAATGGAACAACATGTAGTGCCAGAAGATGAGACTCTCAAATCAGAGGGCACACAACAAGCTACAGTGCTAAAGCAGAATAGTGCTGGGCTACTGACACCAATGGACTCAAGTCCAAAAGCATGTTCAGCTATTGACATGCTGAGAGGTGAAGGGAAAGTCTGAAGAACACATATTATAGGAACCTAGAATGCAAGAAGTATGAATCAGAGGAAGCCAGACTTTGGGGCGAAACAGACTGCCCTGAAGGAGTGGCTTGCTGCTGCCCCTTTGAGTGTCACATTGGGGCCAAGGCAACCAAATGCCACAGCCCCGATCCAGAATTTTTCTGGGTCAAAAAGAAGTGGCAAAATGCTGCTTCTTTTTGGCCCAGAAAAAGGGTGCACTTTCCACTGCAGCGGCACTCTTCCAAGCTCCTTTTGGCATGCGACATGTGAATGCCGCACCAAAGGAGCACTGTAACATCGTCACCTGTGTGGTCAGGCAGGTAGTCTGACTTTGGCTTGGGGGTGGCGTCAGGGTGTGTGTCTGCCAAATGCCATATCCCCATGCCACCCCCAAGACTGTGCTTACTGCCAGCCTGTACAGCCTGTTAGTAAAACAAGAAATGGCAGTTATAAACATTGTAATACTTGGGATGAGCAGATGAAAG
This sequence comes from Sceloporus undulatus, assembly GCF_019175285.1. Classification (NCBI taxonomy): domain Eukaryota; kingdom Metazoa; phylum Chordata; class Lepidosauria; order Squamata; family Phrynosomatidae; genus Sceloporus; species Sceloporus undulatus. The sequence goes on along the minus strand of NC_056522.1, from coordinate 342,289,419 downwards.
TTGACAGAAATGTGACATTTTGAGTGTTTTACTCAGGAAATGAAAATCTAAGAAGAAATGGGGTGGTATTAACAGTGAGGAGAGAGGTAGCAAAAGCAGTCAAAAGATATAATGCCAAGTCAGAACGAATCATGACAGTAAGACTTCAGGGAAAGCCCACCAATATAACTGTAATCCAAATTTATGCTCCAACTAAAGAGGAAGAAGAAGAAGAAATGGAAAGATTCTGTGCTGTAGTTCAGGAAGAAAATGATCAAACACCAAAACAGGACTTGTTAATCATTGAAGATTAGAACGTAAAAATAAGAAACAGCAAAATCAAAGACTAGGAAAATTTGGGCTAGGATCAAGAAATGAAGCAGAAGCCCACCTGATTAGACTTTGCAAGATCAACACTTTGTTCACCACACACACATTCTTAATACAACCAAAGAGGCAACTGTATACATGGACACATACCAAATAGACAACATAATGAAAAGCATAAGATGGAGAAATTCCATTCTCTCTGCAAAAATCAACCCAGGAGTGGACTGTGGCACCATGATCTACTATTATGAAAAATTAGAGTAAAGCTAAAGAAGAACACTAAGACAACCATCATGCATAAATACAATCTAAAGAACATACCTACAGAATTTAAAGATCATGTGAAAAACAGATCTGCACTATTAAGGCCGATTGACTACAAGCCAGAAGACTTCTGGAATGAAGCCATGGATATTGTAAGGGAGGAATATAAAAAGATACTATTTGTTCCCAAAAGGAAAGAGATGTCTCAATAGACAACAGATGAAACTCTTCAAGCAGTGGAGGACAGACAAGAAGCAAAAGTAAAAGGTGACAGAAATGAAATGTAAACCCCTGAATGCAATAGCTCAATGCCTTGGGTGCAAGGATAAAGAGAATTATTACAATAATCAATGCAGAGAAATAGAAGATGACAATAAGAAAGGAAAAACAAGATCCAAGAACTCAAAGGGTATTTAAACCAAGAGTGGTGATGTCCAGCAGGGGAGCACATCACATGACCTAGTAGAAATAAAAAGATGATGAAAACAATATATGGAAGAATTATATGAAAGGAATGAATTGTTCAAGGAAGAACCATATAAGGACAAGCCTTTAATGTTAGAAAGTGATGGGGAAGCTGCACTCAGACCACTTGGGAGAAATATATCACTAGAAACTAATGGCATACCAGTAGAGCTGTTACAAAGCATAGAAACAGACTCTACTCTAATTCTAACTAAAATCTGTCAACAGAATGGCCCACAGATTGGAAACTATATACATTTCAATCCCCAAGAAAGGGGACACCAGGGATTCAAGTAACCACAAGACCACCGCATTAATTTCCTATGCAAGCATAATGATGCTCAGTATTCTACAACAAATATTTTTACTATCTATGGAGTAAGGAATGCCACATGTCTAATATGGGTTCAGAAAAAGAAGAGGCTCTAGGGATAATATTGCAACACATGTTGGAAAAAAATAAAATGAAGTGCACAAAGAATTTCAAAAGAAAAGAACTCTGAACTTTATAGATTATACCAAAGCTTTTGCTTGTATAGATCATGAAAAACTATGGATCACTGTTAAAACAATGGATATGCCACAACATTTTATTGTCCTGATGTGTAACCTGTACTTAGAATAAGAGGCAGAATATAGATAAACTGAATGGTTTGCAATTAGCAAGGGGGTCTGCCAAGGCTGCATCATATCATTCTATTTATTTAACTTGTATGCTGAACATATATCATGTGTAAAGCAGGATATAGACCACATATTTTAAAGTAAACAATGAAGACATCATAGAGTTGGAAGAAACCACAAGGGCCATCCAGGGGTTGGACTGGATGGCCCTTGTGGTCTCTTCCAACTCTATGATTCTATGATTTTATGACACTGAAATAGTTCAAGATTTTCCATATCTTGCATTAATCATTAATCAGAATAGAGACTGCAGTCAAATAATAATAATAAAAAAGACAAGGACTTGAAAGAGCAGCTATGAAGGAACTAGACAAGATCCTGAAGTGTAAAGATATATAATTGGATTATCAAGTTGGGATGGTCCATGCCATCATATTTCCCATTTCTATGTATGGTTGTCAGAGCTGAACAGTGAAGAAACCTGATAGGAAGGAAATCAACTCAAAGTGCTGGAGAATTGTTCTAAGGATTCCATGGATTGCTAAAAAGACAAATAAATGATAGAGCAAAGCAAGTCTGAACTCTTCCTAGAAGCCAAGATAATTAAACTGAGACTGTCATACTTTAGACATATCATGAGAAGACACGATTCACTAGAAAAGAGAATAATGCTTGGTAAGGTAAAAGGCAGAGGGAAAAGAGGAAGACCACATTCCAGATGGAAAGACTGAATTAAGGAAGCCACACCGCTGAGTCTACAAGACCTGAACAGGCCTTGTTAATGATAGGGTGACTTGGAGGTTTCTCATTCATGGGGTCACCAAAGGTTGACAATGACCTGTAGGCAATTAACAAGAACAAAGCAGCAGAGTTTCCGGTGGCATGGCGGACGTGAAGGTCACCTCTTCCAAGTGATCCAGGAGAGGAGACAGCTTCTGGCGTGGGCAATCTGCTTGGACACAAACCAAGCAGACGAAAATATCTCCCTGATAAAGGAGATCCTAATGACCCCATTTTGATACCCTATCCACTCTCCTAGCATGCTTGTGAGTGGGAAATCAAGAGGAATGAGCTGAAGACACAGAAAGGAGCTGGGCAAGTTGGGTGAGACGAAAGGGGAACCTGGGTGATCCACCTGCGGCAAGCTGCCACTTTTTTTCAGCATGCAACAAAGCGCCCCAGCCATCCCTTTTATTTGCTTGCTGTCTGTTAAAAAGAAGATCTAAAGTCAACGCGACCTTATCAGTGGAAAACTTTCTTTTGTATGAATTTGCTACTGTGAAAGAACTAAATTGAATGGGTCTAAGCAGCTGATTTGTCCCCATGAGGGAAACCCTCTAGCTGGATCAAAAGAAAGGAAGAAATTTGGAGCAGAGACAAAGTAACAATATCAAATACTAAAATCTATATTTAAAAAAATTACAAATTCTATAATCTATTTACTCTCAATCTCTGGAAGGTGGACATTGATTTGGACATTGATTTGGAATTGGACTATTGGAAATAAATTAAAAGAAGAACTTGAAGAAGAGGACTAAGAATAATAACAACAATAATATATCTAGAATATCAAAGGACTTTAATACTCGGAAAGAGGTGTCCTTTTTTCCCTCTTTCTTTTTTTAACAAGAACAAAGCAGCAAAAGTTTCACTTTACTGGTATATCTTTGCACTTTCCAGTTATAAGGCTTACCACTGTATCATATCTGCACAAAGGTACCATATTATTCATCTAAAGAATGAATGGTAAGAGATCCTCCACCTCCTGCTTGATGTTTGGAAGAAGCAGCAGTTTTCACAGAAGAAGCAACACCTGTAGTAAACCATTTGATATTCTTATGTAAATCCATTTATTTCTAAAAACCATAAACAATCATAATAATCTAGTCTTGGATTAAAGTAAATAACAATTTTTATTTGTTGCTGTTGTGTGCCATCAATCATTTTTGAATTACAGTGTCACTAAGGCAAACATACCATGGGATTTTATGGGGATGACAGGGTGTGACTTGCCTAAAGTCACCCAGCATTTTTCCATGGCCAAGGGAATCAAATCCTGATCTCCACAATCCTAGTCCCACACTCAAACCACTACCACCACACTGTCTCTCAAGATTCTTATATCCACATACAATTTTCAAAACATCTCATTGAAATTAATAATTAAAGACATAATTGTATGTACGATTTTCTAACTAGGTTGACAGTATATTTAAACCTATTTAATTTAATAATTAATTTTTAATTATAGAATGGGCTGTAAACCATCTCTAAATAAATTTTGCCAGAAAACTCCATAATAGGATTGGCATAAAATGGAGTCAGCTTGCAATCACATAACAACAACAATAACAACTATTTGGAATGCTCAATATTGCAGTAACATCTTCCTTAATCCACATACAAAACAAAATAATTTAAGATATGAAGTAGTTTTATGCTTTATCTAGCTGCAAGTTTAAAAATAATTTAGTACATTATGTTCCATTTCTGGCTGAACATACAGTTGCTAAAATATTACCTATAAAATGATCCCTAACTTTATTAATTCTGTTCCTTTTTGTACAAGCTACCTTTGAGCTCCCCTCCCTCCCCTCAGTCCTTCCCAGCTCTTCTCTTATGACCCTCACCTTTTTGAAGTATTCTTCTCCCATAGTTTAGGCAGTATCCGTGTTGCCATCAGTATCCATCTCTGGTGTCCTGTTTCTACTTCTATGTATTTCTCTTCTGTCTTCTGCTTAGGTACTCTAACACGTGTCACAGACACTTACTTTTATCTGAGACAGTCAGTATGCAGCCTGTATTTCTTCTGACTCTCTGTGTGTCCCGTCGTCCACTATGCTCTCTCTCTCTCTCTCCTCTCACCTCTAATCAACTTTTCATCTATCTCCCAATTCGAATTCTCTAGTTTTCTTTGCACAAACAAATGCAAACCAGAGTGTCATAGACTTCTTTGTCCTGCTTCTCCCTCTCTCCTGTTCTTTGTAGCCCATCAAGATGGCCAATACCCATCCCTGAAGAGAAAAATCTAGGCAAGGACAGGTTTGAAGAGAAAAACCTAGGCAATGACAAAGGAGAGAAGAAAACAATGTAGCTAACAATAACACAGCTGCTGTGATAAATGATGCCACAAGAGGAGGGCAACCAAGATGGTGTACGGTATGGAAACCAAGCCAACCAAAATAGTGAAGAGTCTGAAAATCATGTCCTATGAGGAACGACTTAAGAAGTGAAGGTTAAGAGGTGAGATGATATCCCTGTTTAAATACTGGAAGGGATGTCATATTGAGGAGGGAGCAAGCTTGTTTTCTGCTGCTCCTGAGTCTAGGACCCAGAGCAATGGATGCAAGCTACAGGAAAAGAGATCCCAGCTCAACATTAGGAGGAACTTCCTGACAGTAACGGCTGTTCGACAGTGGAAGACACTTCATCGGAGTGTAGTGGAGTCTCCTTCCTTGGAGGTCTTTAAGCAGAGGCTGGATGGCCATCTGTCAGGGATGATTTGATTGGGAGTTCCTGCATGGCAGGGGGTTGGACTGGATGGCCCTTGCGGTCTGTAGTGAAGTGGGGAGAGTTGATGGGAGAGTTGGGAGGGGTGAGATGGGTCAGGTGGAGGAAGTTAAGGGGGAAGCCCCGGGGAGGGGCAAGGGGTGGAGGAAGGAAGGCCCCAGGGGGTTATAAAAGAGGAGGGAGAGAGACGCGAGAGGAGAGGGTCGGGACGCGGAAGAGGGGGTCGTGGAGAAGTGGCCGGACGAGGGGAAGGAAAGGTAACCCATAGCCCTAGGAGAGAGGCTCGGCCGTGTCTTTGCAAGGGCAGCACAGACTACTGCGAGTGGGGCCCCACACAGAGGTACAGCTAAGAAACCCCAGAGAGGAAGGGAACTTTAGGCGGCCGGACAAAGGGGACTGGCGGGCGAAGGAAGGAGGCCACCTAGAGAAGGAGTGGTAGGACGTGAAAGGCGAACATTGGGAGCAGAACCCAGCCCCAATCGAGTGGCAGAAAGCAGACCGCGAGCCGCTCGAGGAGCATCAAAGACGGCCCGGTGGACAGGGAAGTCCAGGCGCTGAGGAAGAATAGGCCGGCAGAGGGGAGCATCTCAAAGCACACGAAGTTGAGGAAATGGCTGGTGGAGGGCTCTGTTGTTGTTTATGGTTGTGTTACAGTAAAGGTTTCGGCATAGCAAACTTGTGGCGAGAGTAAGTTTGTTTCCCATGTGCGCTGGACACGGAGGAACTTCCTGGCAAGATGCAGGCTGGAGCGCAGGCCCCGCCCACACGGTCTCTTCCAGCTCTATGATTCTATGTCACGGTTCAATGCTATGAAATTCTGGGAATTCTAATGACACATTTCGCTTTCTCTGTCAGAGAGCTCTGGGGCCACAACAAACTCTAATTCCCAGAATTTCACAGCATTGAGCCATGGCAGTTAAAGTGGTGACAAATTGGATTATTTCTGCAGTGTGGATGCAGCCTATGACATCTGGAGAACTGTCGGGAAGATCAAAAATAACCTCATAAATTAGGCAGGGTAAATTTACGTTGATATATTTTGGTTTAATCCATTCTGTTTGTATGCAGTTCTGGAGATGCAAATTGGCACCCTCCAGAAGTGCTGGACCACAACTCCCATTATCCCTAGCCAACCCAACTCCATTTCGAGGGCAATCAGCTGGAGGAGGCTGCTTTGCATTGACAAATCTGTCTCTTCCATTTGTCCCCTCCCCTTTGCTAGTCCCTCAGCAATGCTCTCATTACAGACTGCCCTTGCACATGAATAAGTAACTGTTCCACAGGCAGATATTTCAGTGTTTGCACTTGTCTTTAAAAATCAAAGGCTTCTCTGATTAAATGCCATTACAGTCCAGCGCTTGGATGGATCCAAAGAGATTAATGTGCTTTTGGGCAGCTTTAATGATAATCCCGCTACAGACGGCATTAAGTAAATGTCAGTAACCTGGTTTGAAGGGAGCTTTCACCTCAGGGATCCTTTCCATTTAGAAGAGAAAGGCTTGGCCTCCTATTCAAGGCAGCATTGCTCTACAAAAGAAAGCCTGCTTAGCAGAGATTCCTCTCTGCTCCTCCCAGCTAAATATATCAAGACTTATTTCAGGGAAAATCAGGTGGCGTGGTTAGAGTCAAGAGTCCACAGAGAGATGGTGGCTCACTGTTAGAACAAAAGAGTTGGCTCGACATTTGCTCTCTAGCACCCTGACTATAAGAAAACAAGGGTCATTCAAAGTAGACAGTATTCCCCAGGTAGATGAACCAATGATCCCACTTGATATAAAGTCATTTGATACTGCCACGTGAGATACATAGGCTAGTAAAAACAAAGAAAGCGAAAAAGAAAGTTAACAAACAAAACCTGAGATCCTTGAGCGAATATGGAGCTGCCTTATAATTATTCATATGTTTGTTATATGTAGCTGCTTTACAAAATACAATTCTCCAGGCAATACACAAGATCAAATAAAATTAAAACCCGATAAAAATACAGCAAGTTCCAAATCCAATGTAGAAGGATAAAACAAATGTCAGCAACAGTAAATGTCAATTAGTCTTACAAAACAGCCATGACCATCTCACAAAAGATTTTTTTAAATCGTCATCAACAATAGCTGTAATAATTTTTTTAACATTATGTTAATAAGTACTGAAAAAATAAAGCTATTTTAGCCTTGCACAGTAAAGTGTGTATCACATCAGCTTGTCTCAAGAAAGCATTCCAAAAATGAGAGGTCATGTGTGAAAAGGCCCTCTTGCACATTTGAGACTACCTTTCAGACTTAAGAATGCTCAAGAAGGCACTTTGAGAACCATCTTAAGATACTAAAAGATCATATAGGAAGTGACTTACTTTGGGGGCACTGAGATTCCAAGACATTCAGGCTTGAGAGGACGAAAACAGACTTTAAAATCCAGAAACAAATAATTGATCTTTGGGATCAGAAACAAAACAAAAAGGAAGGGAAGGGCTGTCACAATATGTTCAAAATGTCAGGTCCCAGTTCATGATATCACTATCCATATTCTGTATAATCTACAGTCTTTGAACCTTCTTAAAAGACAGCCACATGTACAACAGATTATAGTAATCCAGATGGGAGATTATTTGGTCAACAGTATTCAGGTTAGGCAGTGTCCTGCCTCTTGCCATTTTGAAAATAACTGCAGAGGGAAAAGGAGGTATATCAGGGTATTACAGATGCTTGTGGAGGTACTTGGAGATATATGTTTTCACACATTTGGAGGGCTCTCTTTAGTTTGGGGCAAACATTGGGAGTTGGGAGGTTTCATAGGCCCTAAAAATGGGGTCCATGTGCCGCGTGTGTCCCAAAGGTCCCACTTAGCCCACCCCTGCTATAACATGATAAAGTGCACTAAAACGGACTACTGAGCTTTACATCAGAGATGTAAATGAATTTTGTTGGTTTCAAGATTCTCAGAAATTACCCATTTTGTATTTATCTCTTTGTGAACCAAAGTGCACCTTGACTAAGAAATGTGCATATTTCTCAAACTTGCAGTACATTTTGTATGCAGAAATTTATGTGTACAGTTTAAACATGCAAAAGGCTAAAATGTGTACAATTTAAAAATATGCAGAAAAATATACTTATTCATTGGGAAAAAATGTGTATGTTAGGGGAAATATATAAATAAACATGTGCCTTAAAGCAAAGGTGTATGGAAAATGCATATGAATTTCCATGTGGAAAGAAAAACAAATTCTCACAACCTGATAAGAATAACATATGGAAAAAGAATGCAAATAAGATTCAGAGAAATACCATGAAACTGAGTTTTTCACATCTCCACTATATACAGACAGCATAGCTGGTGCTATGTAGAATCATAGAATCATAGAGTTGGAAGAGACCGCAAGGGCCATCCAGTCCAACCCCCTGCCATGCAGGAACTCTCAATCAAAGCATCTCCAACAGATGGCCATCCAGCCTCTGCTTAAAGACCTCCAAATAAGGAGACTCCACTACACTCCGAGGGAATTTGTTCCATCGTTGGACAGCCCTTACTGTCAGGAAGTTCTTCCTAATGTTGAGGTGGAATCTCTTTTCCTGGAGCTTGTATCCATTGCTCCGAGTCCTAGTCTCTAGAGCAGCTGAAAACAAGTCAGCTCCCTCCTCAGTATGACAACCCTTCAAGTATTTAAACAGGGCTATCATATCACCTCTTAACCTTCTCTTCTCCAGGCTAAACATCCCCAGCTCCTTAAGTCGTTCCTCATAGGACATGGTTTCCAGACCCTTCACCATTTTAGTTGCCCTCCTTTGGACACGCTCCAGTTTCTCAATGTCCTTTTTGAATTGTGGTGCCCAGAACTGGACACAATATTCCAGATGGGGCCTGACCAAAGTAGAATAGAGTCGCACTATTACTTCCCTTGATCTAGATACTATACTTTTACTGATGCAGCCTAAAATCGCATTAGCTGCCACATCGCACTGTTGACTCATGTTCAACTTGTGGTCTACTTGGACTCCCAGATCCCTTTCACATGTAGTTTCATTCAGCCAGGTGTCCCCCCTCCTATATATGTGCATTTTATTTTCCTGCTCTAAGTGCAGTACCGTACATTTCTCCCTGTTGAAGTTCATTTTGTTAGCTGTGGCCCAACTTTCTAGTTTAATGTAAAAATTACTGTGTCAGAGAAACCCATGGTTTCAATTAACCACATCCTAGAAAATGTGGTCTCTCGAGGCATCTGGAGGTCTTCCACCACCACTCTATGGCCAATTTCCACTGGAAATATTGGGTTTGCTACTATCCACAACTTTCCCTATTCTCAGTAAATCTGGGAATGTATCTCCCATAGATATGGGGGTTGTACTGTATTCTGCAAGGAGCAAACAAGACAAAATAAGCAAGCCTTGGGTAGTTGTCATGTCTGCCATTATTTCAGCCCTATGGATGTGGGGTTTTTGCTTCTAACTACAGAATCATGGTCAGGATCAATCATGATTTATTTTAGAAAGGATGTCTCAAAGGAACAATTGGTCTGTTTAGCTATACAGTACAAAGGGTTAAGAACAGCTCAACATAACTCAGTGGGAAGCACAGTGGGAGGTCTTCAGGAAGCTGCCATTAGCTTATTCAAGATACTAGCAAAATGTTCATCACTGTCATGTGCAAAGTATGCATGGACGGATGGCTTATAAACAACAGTGATCTCTGCAGGATATGGGGCAAGATAATGAACCCACCCCTGAAATCAGGGTGAGGTTCTGCCATCATTCAAACACAGCCCCCAATAAAAATAACCACCATTTATTCATATGTGGCAGCTTTCTTACACCTTGCACACAAGGACAACATTAAGACGGAAGATTAATCTCCTCCTTGCCACTGGTGATCTGATTATGTTGCTATGTGTTTTCAAGTCAACTTCATATTATGACAACTCTGTCCTAGGGTTTTCTTGGAAAGATTTATTCCAAGGAGATTCCTATTGCTTTAGGTTGCTGGGGTAATGTGACACGTTGAATGTCACTCAGTAGGTTTCCATGGCTGGGCAGGGATTCAAACACTGGCCTCTTGGAGACCTAGTCCAATATTCAAACTACTACAATATGCTAGCTGTCCAGATACAGAGACTCAAGACTGCTTTTATCTGCACAACCCCACCCCTTTGTATGCATAGTCTCATACTCAGAAATATTTCTTGATTATGTCAAAGTGTAACAGAATGTTAGGGATTGATACAAAGATACACACACACACACACACACACACACACACACACACACACACAGACACTAGCAATGGCCTATAAGAAGGCAATGAGGCAGTGATTCTGAATCCTAATATCACTTCATGCCATTGGCAATTAGTGCATTAATATGCTTTGTGTGTGCTTAGTTACATTTGTGAGCAATCCCTTCTAGTGGAAAGTTGGAGAATGTAGTAGATGCAGTCTCTTAGATAATACATGGCTTAGAAAACACATGGCTTGACTTACCCTCTGGATATATTTTGGAATGTCTATAAGTGAGGCAGACTAAACTCTGCCACAAAATAAAAAGATGACAGGGGAGGGAGCATCAGGCTTCAGAAGCAGACAGACAGACAGATTAAGTCCAATTGATTTTATGTTGGAGCTCTTTGATAACTAGTCAGCCAAGTGGCATTTTGATGCCCATCAATAGTGCACAGGGGAAGGCGGGCAGCACTGATTCCATCAAAATTCACTGACTCGGAGGGCAAGGTTGACAGGTTGAGCCTGCCCCATCTCTTGCAAATAAAACCAGGTACTTCTCCCCACCTCCAATTACATACTTAGTATCTAAATAATCATCTACATGCCCCAGGTACCATTTGCATCATCAGGCAGTGAAACGTTTCTACATTTGGACTTATGTGACATTTTAAAAACACACAACTTGAATTGTGGGGAACAGGCAGAAGAAGCTCTGCTTTTTCACTGAAACACAAAACTATAAGTTGAATTGTGTTAAATGTGCATGTCACTTTAGGGGCCAAAAACAATGCTTTGGCGGAGTGCTGCAAGGATTCCCCCACTAGCATAATCCCAATCATCTTTTTATGTCCCGTTTGCCATCTCTTTTCCTCTCCACTGATACTGCTTCAGCTGCCTTCTTGTTCTTGACTTCTTCTTGAGAATAGTCACATGGGCAATCTCAGCCAATTGGGACTCACTTAATGATATAATGACAACATATGGCCAATGAGGTCTGGCTACATGATCTTTAGGGGAAATAATGTAAATTGAGAACAAGGCCATAGTTTATACATCCTCAGCATGGCTCTAGTTTGAAAAGAGTAAACATTTTTGTAACCTTTTAGAGAAACTGACCCCAAAAGTCACTGAACCGCAAGACGATTTTCAGATCAACCCTAGAACAAAACGGACAGGGAAGCATATGGACAGGAAAGCATAGGTGACACACTGGATTTTGCAGTGTTGTTGATAACCATTACAACAATGCATCTTCGAAAAGCAATGCTTTTTATGCCCTTCAATTGCCCCATGAGAATCAAGGTAAAGGTTCTCCTAAATGCAAAGTCCTTAACAAGAGTCCTAACCCATTTCTCACATTTTGCAAAATACTAAAGGCACATACAAATCATAACAATGAATGGTGTGTCAAAAAGTGATAGCTTTCATTGTGGAATACATTATCTTTCAGCATTTCATGAATTCTGCTACTATTTCTGTACTGTTTTATTTGTTATTCTAATAGTTTTGGTTTTGGGGTTTATTTCTTTATATTGAATATTTCTAGGCTGAAAAGGCAATGAAATATGCACTAGATAAAAATAATATTCACCTGAGCTAGCCAGAAAAGAAGCATGACTCCCTTTGTCACTGAATAGACCTGAAACGTTATGACAGTTTTTCTCCACCTATTGAAGACAGGTGATGTCTGGGGAGAAGATGGCCAGCTAGGTGTGGAATCCCTGTTGGCTTTATCTGGCAATGAGGCCAAAGATTCATCATGTATTCTTTAGTCTGTATCATTCCACACATTGTACTAGACTCAGCACATAACATCCACCTATATAGGAGAAGCTGATTCCAACAAACATTTAGATCACTTGATTTGTGCAACTGCATAATAACAGAGAACCTTCAAATGATAAGAAGGCCCCCTGAGCCTCATGGAGAACTGGAGTATGGTGGACTGGGGACTCTCCCAGGGTGTGTCCACAATGTCAGGAAAATCTGGTATACCTTGTAGTTACCCCAATCCTTAGAAGCCATGGGCTTGTCTACACATACTGAAGTAGTTTAGGACAACTGTCCTTTCAAACACACCCCGCTCCAATAAAGTGGCCGCTCTGGGGTTTTCTCATACACACATGCACGCATGTGAATGTATGTATTTCTGAACTCCTCCCCACTCCCTGGCTTTACACCAACATTTCTGCTCAAAACTGGAATGAATCTCTGTTTTTTCCCTTATGGATGAAAGGCCTGAAGATTCAGCCCCAATCATCTCATACATTGTTTAGACAACTCGCTGTGAAAACTAGGTGCAACTGTATTATTTGGCCCATGCAGATGCATCTCTAGCGATACCAATACAGGTCTCTTTTCAAATAGCTTTCTTTATTACAAGTCTTATACCTTTACTCCAAGTCTTATACCTTATACCACATATCTTTCTTTACTCCAAGTCTTATGCTACTGGCTTTTGAAATACTACTAGGCTTCAGTAATGCTTAAGGATGTTGCTCTTTTTATATATCATCACCACTGGCTGTTGTCATGGCTAGAACATTACCTCATTGACATTGATGCAGTTTCTCTCCATGTAGACCTTGTCATTCACCTGCCCACCTTCCATGAACTCCATGAAGAGAACACGCCTTGTTGAAAGCTCCCAATGAATCTTTGGAACCTGAAACAGAAGATAACTCTCTGAATAACATCAGATATGAGGAAACAGAGTGGGAAAGTCTACATAATGTGTAACAAATAGTGAATTTTCCACAGAAAACATCCAAGTTCTTGAAGTAAGCAGACATAACACTTGTAACAAAGGTCTTATAACTCAATATAAGTAAGCAATCCATCTTGGCTGCTGAAACACAAGCACCATTTGCTATGTATTTGTCATGTACTTTCCCCACATTGTTAGCTATTTCCCCTGCAATTCAGCATTCAGATTGCATGCTTTCTGACTAGAGTAGACAAATGGGGAAGGGGACTGAGCTCTTGCTCCTTCAACAGTAGGGTCAAAGACTGCATTTCTGCAGCGTAGAAGCTACAGGCTTCTCTACGTTTACAGAAATCCTACCTTCTACAATGCTGTTTAAGGTACAGACACCCCGTCTACTTTTCCATTGGCCATCCAAAGCAGAAGATATGTGATTAGAATCCTGAAATACAGTATGCAGGGAAAGCACTGATAGCTTTTTATTTTCTGCAAACGAGACTGCCTTAGTGGATCAGGCCATAGGTTCATCTTCATAGAGTCAAGTTTCCAGGATGAACCAGTAAGATACCTGGTAGCATATCAGAAAGATTCTAACCTCCCAAAACCTGAATAATGAATAGGTAGCATTAAATCATGGAAACTTCCCACAATTTTGCAGAGTCATTGTTCAGAATAAATCCAGGGAGTGGGGTTGTGGATGTGAGGTGTTTGCTTGTGTGCATTTTTAAAGCTAGCCCAGGAGCAGTTTGTGATATCGGTGTCAATTCAAGCAAATTGAAGCTTTCTATTTTGCAAGTGAATAGATAATTTTGCATAAGTAAAGTGTTCCTGTCCAACGTAAGCATATTTCCTCAGTGTTATGGCACCTGTACAATTTTCCAGTAAATCTGCAGTTCAGCTTCTTAATAGGGAATGTACTGTTATCCCAAGGCCAACCCAACCCTTTTTGCTACCTGAGGTAGAGGGACCTATGGCACTTGCCACCCAAATTCTCCCAATTCAAGAAGACTTTACATAAAGCCAGCCGACTTATTTTGGTAACAGAGGCAGAAAATCACACAAGCACCTCTACATAATGCTGAAGTAAAAGGGCAACAATAACAAATGACTAACCATTTGCTGCCTTTGGTGACACTCAAAATCTGCTCTCTGAGGTAGTTGCTTCACTCTATTGCTAGGCAGACCTGTGCATTATCATTTTTCTGCACTGTCCTGGATACATAATTTCTATCAGTTAAAAATGTGGATTGCTTTGGCTATTTTGATTGTTATAAGAGGTTATCTGGAGTAAGTAAAACTCTGTCCTCCTATTATGGATATACGGCTAGTTTGATGAGCTTTCTGTCATTGCATCCAAGAAAAAAATGGCTCTGTCAAACACATAGGCATGGCAAATGCTAACCTCATCAGAAAGTGTTGCATACCACTACAGTTTAATTCACACTGGAGCCTCTATTTCTTAACTATGATCTTGGTTCCTCTTAATCTATTCAAACATGTGTAATGCTTGTCATGTGTCTCTTTGCATAACTGTTCTCCTGCATATGGTCAGGTGACTTCCCAAGCCTCCCTGCTCAACCAACACCTAAACTGGGGCTAAGCAGAGACTTGCCTGGCTTGGTGAAACCAAGATAGGCAAAAAGCTCTCTACACTATCCATGTCACTCAGGCAAGAGAAGTGCCTGGAATGCAGTGGCTCCAACAGGGACATGTTGTCTGCCACAGAGAAGAGAAGAAGGGAGCCACAGAAACATCACATAAGCCCAGAGTACCATATCTTTACTCATACTTTCCCATGATATTCTCACTGAGCAGTTGCAGTCCACCAGAGCAGCAGGTTTTTGGCAGGGTCCATTTGCTGCTTCATGGAACTCCATCGCTTGAGGCAACTGCTTCATCCAGCCTCATGGCAGAGCCAGCTCTAAGTAAACTTAAATTCAGTAAATGTTGGACTGTTAACGCTAGGAGGGTTGCCAGCACAAAATGATATCCTCCTCCTCTCTTAAATTATATTGTTGAAAGTATGGAAGTTTGGGATAATGAGGAATGGGTTTTTGCGTAGAAGGATTGTGTGAGCTTTCTTATTTCCTGAACTCAAATCAAATTACTAGGCTCTGGGTCTACAATGTTAAATGTACATGCTTTGCATCAGGCTCTGAATGGTGAGTCACAAGAGTCTGAATAAATAATAAAAATTATAATGATGATGATGATGATGATGATGGGCCATGGTATACACCAGAGCTTCGGGAAATGAAGTGGGTTGGACAACGAGTAGAGAGCATCTGGCGAAAAACTCAACTCTTATCTGACAAGACTCGCCATAGGAACTTTCTTTGGTCCTATCAGGAGGCAATACGTGCAGTGAAGAGACATTTCTCCTCTGCACGTATTGTGTCTACAGAGTCCCGTCCAGAAGAGCTGTTTAGGGTAGTAAGGGAACTGACGCAGGTACTGCGCAGAACCCTTTACTTAACCCAACAATGGCCTGCTGTGATGCGTTTAACAACTTCTTTGCAGATAAAAATCTCTCAGATAAGAGCTGACTTAGACGCCAGTATTATAACAGAAAACAATGGACGAGGTGTCCAGCGATTCCATTAATGAGATTGTACTGGATCAGCTTCAATCTGTGAGTACCGATGATGTGGACAAGCTCCTTGGTAGAGTAAGGAAAACAACTTGCCCTCTCGACCCTTGCCCATCATGGCTGGCCGTCCGGGGGGGGATGCATTGAGACAGTTCCTTACGAACATCATCGGTGCATCCTTCAGGGAAGGTTATGTTCCATCTTGCTTAAAGGAAGTGGCTGTTAGGCCGCTTCTGAAAAAACCTTCCCTGGACCCCCTGGATATGAACAACTATAGGCCAGTCTCTTTGCTACCATTCTTGAGCAAGGTAATCGAGAGGGCAGTTGCTCTGTCTTGGATGAAATCGATTATCTAGACCCATTTCAAACTGGCTTCAGGACAGGCTTTGGGGTTGAGGCTGCCATGGTTGCCTTGACCAACGATCTGCGTCTGAGCATCAACAAGGGCAGTATGACCCTGTTGGTGCTTTTAGACCTCTCAGCAGCTTTTTATACGATAGATCACGGCATCCTCTTGGATTGCCTGAGGGGGCTGGGAATTGGAGGCACTGCATTGCAGTGGTTCCGTTCCTTTCTCTTGGGCAGATCCCAGAGGGTGATGCTCGGGGAGTTGCTCCAGTAGGAGGGAGCTAACCTGTGGTGTTCCACAGGGTGCTATTCTGTCCCCGATGTTATTTAACATATATATGAAGCCGCTGGGCGAGATCATTCGGAGTTATGGTGCTGGGTGTTATCAGTACGCTGATGACACCCAAATCTATTTCTCCATGTCTCGTTCGTCGGCCTCGAATTCTGATGGTGTCTCCTCTCTCAATGAATGTCTTCGGGCAGTAATGGGCTGGATGAGGAAAAACAGATTGAGGCTGAATCCAGACAAAACAGAAGTGCTCACGGTAGTGGCCCCGAAACCAAGAATTGGGTTGCAACCTCCAGTCCTGGACGGGGTCACACTCTCCATCAAGGACTGCGTTCGCAGTCTGGGGGTGCTCCTTGACTTGTCACTCCTGATGTCGAACCAGGTAAATGTGATAGTCAGGAGCGCCCGTTATCAGCTTCGGCTGATACGCCAGCTGTGCCCTTTTCTGGAAGTAAGGGATCTTGAGACTGTTGTGCACGCGCTGGTAACCTCACGTCTAGACTTCTGTAATGTGCTCTACATGGGGCTACCCTCGTGCTTGGTCCAGAAACTGCAACTAGTACAGAATATGGCAGCCAGAGTAATTTCTGGAACATCCAGGAGGGATCATATTACCCTGGTTCTAAAGTCCCTCCACTAGCTGCCCATTAGCTTCCGGACCCAGTACAAGGTGTTGGTTATCACCTTTAAAGCCCTAAATGGCTTGGGTCCAAACTATCTTTGGGACCGCCTTCTCCCCTACAATCCTCCCCGCGCACTCCGCTCCTCTGGGAGAGGCCTACTTCAGCCACAAAAATCTAGGCTCTCGGCTACCTCCCAGAGGGCATTTTCCATCGTCGCCCCCAGACTGTGGAACGGCCTGCCGGATGAGCTCCGTCTACTTACATCCTTAGATAGCTTTAAAAAGGCTGTTAAGATGGATCTCTTCCGGCAGGCCTTCCCAGAATAGAGAACCCGGCCTCAGAAAAACGTCTGGGAATAAGATACTGCCACTCCCATTGATTGCTTGCTGAGTGATGTTGTTGACCTTCTGGTCAGTTTTTAACTTGTATGTTTGTTTGTTTGTTTGTTTGTTTGTTTGTTTTTAATTTTGCATTGGATTTAATACTTTTTAAGGGGGGGAGGGCACCAGGGATTTTATATGTGCTGTATTTTTAACTTTGTTAGCCGCCTCGATTGTTCTCAGAGGGGCGGGATACAAATAAAAATATTATTATTATTATTATTATTATTATTATTATTATGCAGGTCTTTACACCTAAAGTCTTCCCAAACCTTACTTTCAGATCAAGGATGGAGAACATATGATCCTTCAGATGTTATTGAACTGCAATCCCCATCAGTTCTCTGAGTATAAGAAAATTCTATGAAATTCATATGGTCACCATACATCAATGGACAACTTGAAACAAAAAGTTGTGACATGTAACACTATTTCCCCCCGCCAATGTTTCTGCCTATTTTTTGTTTGTTCAATGTTTTTAATGTTTTAATGTTTTTAATGTTTTAATATTATTACTGTTTAATTCTGTTATAGTACTGGGAATGGGGGTGGTGGTAGGTCTAGAGTTTGATTTTTTTAAACTCTATTGTAATTTGTTGTATTTTATTGTTGTAACCCGCCCGGATTCTTCGTAATTTGGCGGGCTAGAAATAAATCTATTATTATTATTATTATTATTATTATTATTATTATTATTATTATTATTATTACTTCCCTTGTGTCTTGCTTCTCTCCAAATCCCCACAGGTGCCAACACTGAGATGCCCATGGGAAGATAGCTGGCTGGCAATGAGGTCATCACCACAAGCCCATGAAGCATGCAAACCATGTGTTCCAGTAATGAACCAAGGCTCCTTATCTCCTTAGGAGCATTCAAGGCTATACAAGGTAGAAGTTGCAGGGGGATCCTCTGGTGCCAGCACTTACTACCAGATTTGGAGTTTTTAAATATGTATACCACTGCTCTTTATTCTGGGTCTCTAAACTCCTCTTTCCCCAGGGCTACACCATACTTTGCCTTTCCAGCTCTTCTGCTGTGCCTTCAGCGGTCTATAGCACCTGTGCCAACTTTGCCAATTTTGACTCATGGTGATGCTATGAGTGAGATACCTCCTAACCCCCTGTCCTCAACTGCTCTGCTCAGGTCTTGTAGGCCCAGAGCCATGGCTTCCTTGATTGAATCTACCCAGCTACCCACACTCAGGACAACAGGTAAATTATTACTCGATCATCCTAAGGTGTGATTGGCGACTACCCAGCAAAGGGCTTTTACACCTGTAGCGCCTTCTCTCTGGAATGCTTTACCAGATGAGATCCGCCTTAGTGGAACGGTGGAAGCCTTTAAAAAGGCACTAAAAACCTACCTCTTCCTACAAGCGTACCCTCCTAACTCCTTGTAATAAGTTTTTCCCCCCGATTGTCTATGGTGTATATATACTGGAATCTTAATAATTGCTGAACTGTATGCTGTATGTTGTAAATATTTAATTTTAGATTGTAAGTCATTTTAATATTTCCCAAATTTTTAAATATGTCATTGCTTGTAATGTATTTATCTTACATGTTGTACACCGCTTTGATCCTGGGAAAAGCGGTCAATAAATAAATTTATTATTATTATTTATTTATCTGTTCCTGGACCAATTTGTTTGACTTTCTGGCTGTCTGCTGTATTCTCTGCAATAAAAAGCTGTATCTCCAGAATAAAAGGCACATATTTGAATCTGTGGGCTTGCTCAGATCCAGCTCTTAGGACAGAATTTCTTTCTTACTGCAACTCCCAGAATCCCCTCATCAAGACAGCCAGTGGCCATACTGGCTGGAGGATTCGAGAAAGTGTAGTCCCTAAAAGTAACTTTTCCAAGTTCTGCTCAGAACCATCTCTAGGCCCTCTTATTAAAAAAAAATTAAAAACCTCTCAGCTAATGCACACCAACCTCAACGCTAACCATTTCCTCAGCTGCTGTCGTTACATAGACTGGGTCTCAAATCCATTGATCTCAAATGCCGAAGCTTACTTTAACCCTGAGTCAATATTTATCCCCATTTCAAAATTTACAGCAGCAGTCTACAGTCATTAAGCTGTGTAGAAGTCTCACTAGCACAGAGTCACAGTCTGTGGCAAGCTCAAATTATAAACAGACTTTTGGCCCTTAATGCCTATGCATGGACACAATTTATCTCTGGCTTTACAAGCTCAACCGGGTTCAGAGCCAGAAATCCACTTCCCTGTTGCTCTATGGGTTTCCCCTTTCCACCTCCAGGAAAAGAAATGTATTTATACAGGAGCTAAGTCTTTTGACGCCTCCGGGCTTGATGAAAACGTCTTGAAATCGACGGGTCGGACAAGAGAAATCTATTATTTAGCCATTTTTGCAGCAATTTGTTATTCCCTGAATCGATATTGCAGGCAGTGGCTCTTTAACCCAGCAAGGACGAGATTGGCTGTCTCCATGGGGATTTGCTCCACACTCTCTTGGTTGTTACAGCAGTGCAACGGACATGGCTTTCCAAGGCACAATGCTCTCAATAAACATTCGCTTAGAATAAGCCATCAGCCTTTGGCCTTTTGTGCCCTTTTAAGACCTGTTTGCCTTGCATTATACAAGGGAAGGACTACTGTGGAGTGACACTGGAGCTGCTTTCAAGACTGGCAAGGGCTAATCGCCACAAGGTTTGAGATATAGGAAAGGAGCTCCATGCCCTTCAAAATGCACTGAACTCATGTGGCTTCGGATGTGTTAGTGTTATCTTCACAGCATGATTTGTGAGATAAGCCAAAGATGGCAGCAAGTTCACAAGTGTTTATGTGGGCAAATACATGCTTGTACAAATTCATTTGTTTGCAGATCTTGTATGGGTAATGTAAGGCTAAATGCACACATATGTCCGATCACCCAAATGACTGTTGTAAAAACATGCATTTCAATGTATGCCTCTCAAAGATCATGTTTAACCTTCTAATGGAAAAGAAAAGAGATAACAGCACTTCCCAAATACCAAAAGAGATGTAACAGAGAACAGGGCAAAGACTTGTTTTGTTCTGCTTCAAAGGACAAGTCTAGATCTAATGGTTTTATGCTGCAAGAGAGTAGATTGCAGTAAACATTTTATTTTATTTATTAGTTTATATTTATTTATTTATTTAGCCACCTTTTTCAACACAGATCACAAAAATGGACTCAAAGTGGCTCACTGGAAGAAACGTCTTGACAGTAAGACCAGTTACACGGTGGAATGAACTATTTAGTGGGATGCTGGGCTCTCCCTTGATGGACATTTTCAAAGAAATGCTGAACAGACATCTGGGGCAGTTGTGGTTGCTCTAGCTTCTGCAGTGAGCCAAGGGGTAGACAAAATGGCCTGGAAGACCCCCTCTAACTGGGTAACTCATAAGCCTGAAAAAGGATTTCATCGAATTCAACAGACTCAATGAAAGTAGAGGCATACTTCGGTTAACAAAACCTTGGATGAAGAAGCTTCTTTTTTATGGCCCCATTCCCCTTTCCTCCTCATCCTTTAGCAGGAACCTTTTTTTAGCAGCAGCATTGCAGGGGGGAGGTTGCAGGAAGGCTGGAGAAACACAGAGTTGCAGCATCGGGTTGTGGCAACTTATTTGCAGTAAACAATGCAATAAAGCTTGATATGGGCAAGGAAGCAATTCTGCTCTAGCCAATTCTACTGAAGCTGCATGTGCCTGCTTATGACAGGCAAGGTAAACAGCAGCTGCCTCCAAAATCCACAAGTGAGCATACATGAACAGCAAAAAAGAGAGAAAGGGGAAAAGCAGATACATCTATTATACCAATTACCCCCAGCACATTAACAAACAAACAGCATAGAGCTATAAGTTTGGTCACCAACATGGAAATCATAAAAAGTGGAGGCTAGTACTGTAAAAGAAAATATCATCGTTGGATGCATTTTAGAAGGAATTTCCAAGTGGTCTCTAAAAGGTTCAAAATGTTAGCTTATCTGACTAGTTGTTTCATTTCACACATATATACTATTAGTTTTGAACAAAAATGTTGTTGAAATATGTTGAACTATTCTTCTATTTTGTGATGTAGGAACCTATCCCTATTCTTTCCAAATTATTTCTGCCTCTGGTACCAAAATTTCTGTTAAAGAAGTAATGCTTAGGAACTCATTTCATCATTCGTTGCACCTGTAGCTTTTTCTTACCTCTTGAGACTTATTGTGAGAAGAAATACACTTCCTTTTGATTATTTTCACATTTGCAAGATTTACAGGGTATTTCAGGAAAATAAAATTCAGACATAACAATTCATACATTTTTCGACGTGAATAACTAAAATGCACACAGTTTGAAAAAACAAGACACATAAGACCACTTTAGTCAATGGGTAGATGAGTAAATTAGGTTAAATTATTAAATAAATATGCAGATTAGGGGGAGTGTATTTTAAAAGGACACAAATTTCCATATGAAAAACCCCACAATATCTGACAACCTGATATGAAACAAGGACAGGAAAAATGTGCAGGCAGGGTATAGAAAAACAAAACAAAATTAAGACTTCAGAGATTGCAATATTCCTATTAATTCTGTTTCAGAGGAATTTGTGTTATATATATTTGCTGTGGAACTGGCTTTTGTGTAGGACTGTTGCAGCCTACTTGTCATAAGTTGAACTTTCCAGGTTCTACTTCTGCTGGGGGAGGACATGAAGGAGCATGGTTCACATAATGCAGCTTTTACAAAGTTGTTCTTGCCATCAAGCCTAGTTTGTCAAGGCATGATTCTGACATGCATATCTGCACACATATGTGCATATCTGTAGAATACTGCAGCACCTACAATATACAAACTGGATCCTTCCCATAGTTGGTCACTGCTCAGCAAAGGCAGCCCCTGTCCCAGTCTTTAGGTTCTACTCATTGTACAAGAATATTGTGTACCTAATACTGTAAGAGAGATTATACATAAAATGAGTATTTAATCATATTGGTGTACTGTTGTGTTGCAGGACATAATAATATAATAATAATAATAAATCTTTATTTTTATACCGCTTTTCCTGGACATCAAAGCAGTTCACAGGCAAATACAGATGTACAACACATCGTATTACAGCATATAATACAGTAAAAAACATTCCCCTAAAAACCTCATATAAAAACATTGTATAAAAACAAATTAAAAGCTCACAATCTCACATTTTACAATCTCATAATTACAAATTATCATCACAAATATCATAACATTGGAGGATGATGGGATAGGAGGATAATTATCTCTATGAAGGATCAGGGGGATATGCCAAGCGGAATAGGTAAGTCTTCAACACTTTCTTAAAGACTTCCAAGGAAGAGCTGAGACGGATCTCCTCAGGGAGACCATTCCAACATGCAGGAGCATCAGATGTAAATGCTCGTTGGCGAGTTACCGACAATCTCACCCTAGGATATTCCAATAGATTTTTGCCTGTTGTTGTGCAGGGTGGATTATGTAGGGAGAGGCGCTCCCTCAAGTAACTCAGGCCCAAGCCATGTAGGGCTTTATAGGTGATAACCAACACTTTATATTGAACCCGGAAGCGAATTGGCAGCCAGTGAAGAGATTTTAATACGGGTGTTGTATGGTCTGACCTAGAGGTTCCCGTGACTAATCTGGCTGCAGCATTTTGAACTAACTGAAGCTTCTGAACCTGGTACAAAGGTAGCCCCATGTAGAGCGCATTGCAGAAATCCAAACAAGAGGTTACCAGTGCAGGTACTACTGTTTCTAGGTCCTTTTGGTCCAGACAGGGACGCAGTTGGCATATCAGCTGAAGCTGGTACCAAGCACTCCTGGCCATCACATCCACTTGAGATGATAACTGTAGAGATGAATCCAGGAGTACTCCCAAACTGCGAACTTTGTCCTTTAGGGGAAGTGTGACCCCATCCAGGACTGGATGGCAAATTTCCCTGCCCGGACTTGGGGTA
The DNA here is from genome assembly GCF_019175285.1 of Sceloporus undulatus. Lineage (NCBI taxonomy): Eukaryota > Metazoa > Chordata > Lepidosauria > Squamata > Phrynosomatidae > Sceloporus > Sceloporus undulatus. Next base: position 342,266,155 of record NC_056522.1, on the reverse strand, counting down.
CCTATCACGAGTACCTCTGTTTTCTCTGTATTCAACTTGAGTTTGTTTTCACTCATCCATCCCATTACTGACTCGAGGCAGGAGTCCAGAGGAGAGGTGCCATACTTAGTCACTGTATCAGTCAGAGACATGGAGAGATAGATATGGGTATCATCAGCGTACTGATAACACCGAGCTCCATGTCTTCGGATGATCTATTGAATGTACCTATTCTGTTTTAATATATGTTGTGAGCCGCCCTGATCCTGGGAAGGAGCGGGATATAAATAAAAATTTTATTATTTATTATTATCTCTCCCAGCGGCTTCATGTAAATATTAAACAGCATGGGGGATAGGATGGCACCCTGAGGGACACCAGATGTTAGCTCTCTTTTACGAGAGCAACAGTCCCCCAGCCTCACCATCTGAAATCTTCCCGAGAGGTAGGACCGGAGCCACTGGAGCGCAGTGCCACCGATACCCAACTCTCTCAGGCGTTCCAGAAGGATACCATGGTCAATGGTATCGAAGGCCGCTGAGATGTCCAAGAGCATCAACAGGGTCACACTTCCCCTGTCGATGCTCAGACGGAGATCAGTGACAAAGGCGACCAAGGCAGTCTCAACTCCGAACCCCGCCCTGAAGCCAGTTTGAATTGGGTCCAGATAATCAGTTTCATCCAAGACAGCTTGGAGATGGAAGGCGATTGCCCTCTCAATCACCTTGCCCAAAAAAGGTAATAAAGAGACCAGTCTGTAGTTACTCATTTGTAGGGGGTCAAGAGAGGGTTTCTTCAGAATAGGTTTCACTATGCCCTGTTTTAAGGCTGATGGAAATGAATCCTCCTGTGGGGATGAATTAATTATACGTAGTAATGACATTGTTATTACATCCCCTCCCTGAACGGTCAGCCAGGATGGGCAAGGGTCGAGAGGGCAAGTCGTCCTTCTTACACAGCCAAGAAGCTTGTCCACATCCTTGGTATTTACAAACTCAAAGGAATCCAGTATAACCTTGTTACCAGAGGCACTGGACACCTCTTGTCGTAGGTCTGCTATAAAACTGGCGTCAAGATCAGCCCTTATCCGAGAGATTTTATCAGCAAAAAAAGTCGTTAAAAGCATCACAGCAGGCAGTAGTTGACTCTAATAAAGGGTTCAGGGTGTCGGGAGTTTGAGTTAATTCCCTGACTACCCTAAACAGCTCTGCTGGACGGGATTCTGCCGATGCAATCCGAGCAGCGCAGAAAGAATTCCTTGCTGCATCGACTGCTACTCCATAGGTACGTAACTTGTTCTCATGGAGTGTCTTATCGGATATGCACTGGTGTTTCCACCAGTAGCGCTCTAGTCATTGCGCAGCCCACTTCATCTGGCATAGATCTTCTGTGTACCAGGGGCTTTTATTAGGGGCAGGCTGGTAAGGACGCTCAGGAGCGATACTGTCAATAACCCCAGTAAGATTGTTGTTCCAGTTGTTAACCAGGGTTTCAACAGGGTCGCCATCGTTCCCAAACATAATTACCTCTAAGGCTTCTTGGAACCTTTTGGGTTCCATCAGGCTTCGAGGGCGGGCCATTCTAATAGGCCCTCTACCTCCAGGGTTTTTTTGGATTATGGCCTTTAGTCCTACCTCGACCAGAAAATGGTCCGTCCATGACAAGGGGGAAATACCATTAACTTCCACCCACGGATATTCTCGGTCCGTACTGAAGACTACATCAAGCGTATTACTAGCACAATGTGTTGGACCTGTGACCAATTGAGACAGGCCCATGGCTGTCATGGAATCCATGAACTGCCGAGCGGCACCTGTTAGCTCTGAGGAGCTGGCCTCGAAGGGGATGTTGAGGTCCCCCAGGACTAAAAGCCTGGGGGACTCCAACACCAGCTCAGAGACCAGCTGTGTCAGCTCAGCTAGGGAGTCTGTTAGGCTACGGGGTGGACAGTAGACCCCAGACTGTCTTTGGCCTTTAGGGTCAGGTAGATACACTCGATGTGTCTCAGTTTCGAAACCGGATTTCTGGTCAAGGTGATGTGACTTTTATGAACCAAGGCCACACCTCCCCTTTGCCCACTTTCTCTAACCTGCTCCTTTACTACGTATCCGGCTGGGAGAGTTTTAGCCCAGGTCACACAACTATCCTCCCCCAGCCAGGACTTGGTGATACAAGTTAGGTCGGGAGTCTTCCCATCAAGCAGATCGTATAAAACATGGGATTTATTTTTCACCGATCTAGCATTACATAGGAGCAAGGTAAGAGTCTGTGGTATGTTTGGGACGATCCTCGGCACTTTCGGGCTAACAGGGTGACTGGAAGACGGGATAGATATTAAGCATCGCTCTCGTATTCCTTTAAAAATTTTGGTCAGCCTGTTAACGCTATATCTCCCCATGCCCCGCACAACTCTTATTGTTGCTCCCTGAACAGTATTCCACTCAGTGTCTATATCAATATCCATACCCTCCTTTCCTTCAACAGTTCCCTCTTCTATACTAGCCTTGGGTTGCTGTAACCCTGGTAAATCTAGCATCCTGATATAAGCAGATGTTAAACAAAAGACTAAAATAAGAGTAATTCCTAGTATTACCTCTTTAGATGGTGCCATTAATAGAGTTTGATCAAAATTGTTGTTCAGGTGGTTGCTATAAGAACTCTGTATCTTTCATAGTATTATCAGGAATTTGCTGAAGTTCTTAATTCAGTATTATCTCAGGGTTCAGTAAAATAGAAGTAGAATAGAGATGGGGATGTTATCTCATAACTACTCCATATTCATAAAATAACAGCTCTGTGCAACATCAGTGGTATATGTGTAGGAGCCATATGAGATTGTTATAGGATACCTATTTGTTATCTGTCACAGTGCACTAACAGAGACCAATTATTGAGAAAACATTAAGAAATTCCTAACTTTTTACATTTTATAAAAAACACTATTTTCCCTTCTTGATGTCCAGGCTTCCTTTCAGACTCATTTGCTTCCTTCCATCCTACTCTTAACAGATTTATATCAATTTCCTCTCCCTTATTCTGAGGAAACTCATGAAAGGTGCCCTCTGATGGCCCAGCAGTCAAGATAAGAGCAAGTTCAGAGTTTAGAAAAACTCTGAAATCTCTCTCAAGGGGTAGCCACCCTTCAGGATGATGATTAGCAGGAGAGATGACTAACTAATAGGATTTGCTATCTTTCAAACCTGCATGGAGATGCTGAACTTTTCAGAAGCGTACTCAACAAAGCTCCACAGAAAAAATGCATGGGGATTTTTCCACTGTGTGCATCCCCCAAGTGCCCCTGGTAGCCCACAAAAAAGATCAGTTTCTATGCCAGCCATGTGATTTGCACTAGTTTTCCAGTAAGAAAGCAAAAAAGCATTATAAGCAATATCTCCCCCATACTTCTGGTTTAAGCAATATTGCAGTAAAGCAGCCCTCAACAACTTGACAACTTGCAAATGTATTAAATTATAATTCACACCATCCCCAGCCCACTGGGTTGGTAGTGGATGCTGCAATCCTACATAACCTGTGGGCACCAGGTTGCGGAAACCTGCACTAAACCAAGGGTGCAGAAAGCTGCTATGTAGACATATATACATAACTCATTTTGTTATCACCTTCCATTCGGTGTGTACTGGTAGTAGCATCAGCAAAATATGACAAAACTAGATTCCTTTTTTGTAATGTGCTGTTATAAGAGGAAAGGAAAGGAAAGGAAAGGAAAGGAAAGAGGAAAGGAAAGAAGAAAGGAAAGGAAGCCTTACTTAGCATTTTTGCTAACTAGTTGTGTTGATCCTTCCCAGTATTCACACTTTTGTAACATCAGGTCCTGATATTAATTTAAATTGCTGGTTCATATCCCAGCATGTTCTGGGCTAGAATGTTTGTCCAGGTGATTCAAAATAATGTTCTATACTCCAAGAAGGCATTCTGACCACTAGAACTCTGCTGCCCTAGAAGACTGAGCTTACGTGAAGCTGATGTGCCAATGCTGAAAATATCACATAGCATATAAATCACTGAGCTATGTGTACAAAGAGGAGTGTCCCAGCTGTGTTCTATTCAGCTGCTGCTATGGCACCCAAAACTGGCTGGTAAAAATGAGTACTTCTTTCTTTCTCCAGGCAGTGCTGCTGGTACAGAGTTAAGCCTTTCTCTTCCTGCTGTTCAGCCTTGGTGGGATGAGGCTTTCAATGCCTAAAACTTAATTTAGCATCTTCAGCAGACTCTCATTCTCTTTAAAGCCTATTAATTTAGATTCTTCTCTCCATTTAATAATGCACCGTGTCTACTGAATATTTGCAATACATCCAGCTGGATGCACATGAAGTTACTCACAGGTAACTAAATGCATACCCACACAAAAACAAACACCTTACCTTCAGAAAGTCAAAGCATCGAAGCATGTGGGCCACCTTCTCAGCATTTCTTCCCTCATTAAGGAAGTCCAGCTCAAGAGGCAAGTTTTTCTTTGCCTCTTCCACTAGCCACATAAACTCAAAGTCTGGAAAGATCTGCTTCACTGCCAGGACAAGGATCTGAAAAACAAACCAGTGCAAGCATTCAGTTTCCAAATGGCTACTGCACTACTAGCCCGGTGGCAATGGCAGTATCATACAGCAACAGAAAGCCAGCATGGAGAGCTGAAGTATATATGATAGGAACAATTTAAACACAGAACCATACCAGTCACATAAAAATAGGGTAGGTCTCAATTATAACAGCAGAAGGGACATGCATTATTAAGTAATGGTTCCATCTTCTGCAACTTCTCTCCCCAAACCTTCTTTCCCTGAAAATTTTTCCTTGTATAATGGAAAAAAGTGACCTCAGGTAGAAAGGGGCTTGGCAAGAAATATTGTGGTGAGATAAATGGCCACCACAGAGAGAGACAGAATTCCCCATTTACACACTTGTTTTGGTACAATTGATCCTCCGTATCCACAGATTCTGCATCCAGAGATTCAACCATCCATGGCTTGATTTTTTTTTTAATTTCAAAAAGCAAGGCTTGATTTTCCCATTTATTATAAGGAATAGCATTTTACTACACTATTGTATATAATGGGACTTGAGTATCCATGCATTTTGATATTCATGGGGGCGGGTCCTGGAACCAAACTCCACTGGATAACAAGGCCCTACTGTATTAAAAATAGGGCTCACTTATTATGGCAAGGGGATCTCCAGAAATTTATCTGGGCAGGTAAGGAACCTAGAATAAGATTTAAGTTGCTTCAAGATGAAGTGTCAAGGGGAGGTCTTGGTTTGCCAAATTTCAAAATATATTATAATTTATTTTTATATTGAATTGGGGATTGGATCAGTTTAGAAAACATAAGAACATTGCAATCAGAAGGGGTGGACAACCGTTTTGGTTGGCACGTCTATATGTTTTATTACAAAGTAAATGTTAATAAGTATTTTTGAACCATTTTGTTAGAAGGACCTTGCTTAGAGTATGGCAAAATTGTAAACTACACGTTAAAAGAAAGATTCCAATGTCTACTAATGAGGCCTTCCATCAGAGAGAGGAAATGATAACAGGGAAATGGGCAATGAATGCAGACTTGTTAACGAAAAGAGAAAGGAAAATATCGAATGAAAACAACAAAAGAATGGTTAGGAGAAGGGCATAGTTACCTATGGTATTTATATTGGCAAATCTCAGAGTAGTTCAAAATGGCTATGAAATTAAATGGATTAGCAACTGAAGAAACAGATTTGGAGAAAAGTCTAATGAAAAAAAATAGCAATACAGCTAAAGTTTATAAAATATTATTGAAAATAGAGATGGAACAAGAGTACATTAAGGATTGTATGATAAAATGGGCTCAGGATTGTGTGGAGAACATTCTTTTAGAAGAATGGGGAAAGACTTGGCAAAAAAGAATAAAATATACTATTTGTGTTGATTTAAAATAATAATTTAAAATGCAATTTAGATGGTACCTAAACCCTGACAGACTATCTCATATGTATAAACATCTTAGTAATAGATGTTGGAAATGTGGCAGAGAAAAAGGTACCATGCTACATATGGTAGACTTGTATAAAAGCCAAGCAGTAATGGACAGAAATCCATAAAGTCTTCTCTGAAATACTTCAAATTAACCTACCAAAGAAACCTAAAACATTCCTATTAGAAATAGTGGATAAAGAGATAGGATAAGTTACAGAATAATTTTATTTTATATGATCAGTGGTGCTAGAATAATTTATGCAAAGAAATGGAAAGAAGAAGGTATACCAGACACTGGACTGGATCTGGATTATTTATAGAAAATGATAAATTGACCCATTTGATCAAATTTGGTTCTACTGCTAAATTTAAGAAGGAATGGCTCCCAATGACATGATATTTAAAACTCTGTTGGAATCAAAAATCTTCTCAAGGATAAAATAAAAATGAAAAAAAATCTCCATGTTAATTTATTTATTATTTACTATATAAACATTGACAATAACAATTGATAAGAGAATAATCAAGAGTTTAATCTAACTTTAGTTATTTAAAGTTATTTAAGAAGAAGAGCCCTTCCTCCAGTCCATCTGCCTTGGTCCAGGCCTCAGAGGAGAGAAGAATGCTGGACCCGATCCCCTCGCCCCCCCCCACCACCATTCCCTTCTCCTTTTGTGTCGTGTCTTTTTGATTGTAAGTAAACCTGAGGGCAGGGAACCGTCTATTATCCCCTCTGTTGTAAGCTGCCCGATTCCCAGTGATTGGGCGGCATATAATAAATCCTATTGTGTTGTTGTTGTTGTTTTATTATTATTGGATGATACAATAGTTTAATTGCAGTAGTGGAGCATTATTGTACCTGTGCTATGGGATTATTAGTAAAAGGACAATGAATAATAACCAAGATTAGAGGCTAGGAAGTATTTTTATGTTGATGTTCTGGTCTAGGTCTTATGGATTTTGTGCTGTAGTTACTGTTTTGTATGTATTTGTTCTTGTTATGTTGTTGTTATGTTCACTTTTGAGATTAATAAAAGTAACTTTTTAAAAAGGGTCTCACCACACACACCACCCCTTCTGGAGTATTTATGCAGCTCCATCTTTCCACCCACAGAGCTGCTGCTGTTACTAGCTGGCCCTCAGTCTTGTTTTTTATGCCCATACTATAGAGGCCTGTTCTCTTCCATCAGCCTCCTCAGCCTTCAGCACTTCCAGTGATGGAAACCAGCATGCACTGTAGCATCTGCATTATTATGGCTCAACTAAGGAGCAAGGATAGCCATTTTACTTGAAGCCTGAGGCTGGAGAGAGATAGTCTTTTAATTCTGAAGATCATCACTAGTCAAAAAGCACTTTTTCCAGGTTTTTGATACTATAAAAGGAATTGCAAAACATTTCTCAATCTAGAAGGGCAACCATAAGGGGTCATGTTTTATGAAAATGTATAGCATATCCCCACTTCTCAGTTGACTTTAATATGAATTACCAGGTTCTCTTTGTCCAGATTTGAGAATATATTATTTCAAATGCACACAAATACTTTAAATTATACAAATTAGAAGATGGAGCAGGAGAATCTTGCAAAGAGATGCACTGTATATTGTGGTCCCCCAACATTATGAATACACACTATGACTCATATTTGAGATCCATGGCAAAAGTGTGATAACTATACCTTCCAAAGATCACCACCCCTACATGGATTTTGTCAGGAGCTGTCCGCATATCACTTATGGCTGAAAGCAAATCGATTCTGTGAATCTACTTCGTGTATGATCAAAATTGTAACTAATCTTTGGATGGAGTGATGGAGATGGGTGAAAGAAACATAGATACAAAGACAGAAAAATGCAAATAGTGATTTACTATGATATTTGAAAATGCAATTGTGTAAACATGACTGCACCAGTAAGAGACCAACCTGGCTTTTATTACTGAGACTTGAGTGAATAAATTTGTGTGTTGGAGGTGGTGGTGGTTATATTTCCCAACTGTGTTTCTTGGTGCACTAATAACAGCGGCATTACAGAGTAGATATCACAACAGTCAAGTCCAACCTTCCCCAAAAGGATGTCCCTTACAGATTTTTTGACCTGCAACTCCCATAATCTCTGACAGTCAACCATGCCAGCTAGGGATGATAAGAGTTATAATCTGAAACGTTTGGAGGGTGCTATGTTAAGAAAGGCTGCTGTAGCCAACAAGGATTCTATCAGCTACACCAGGATCCAAGTCTAGACATCAAGTGTTATGGGCATGAGGGAGAGAGCAGAGATTCTGTTGGTGCAGCCTAATTAACTGTGTGTATGTGTCTGTGTTTGTGTATATTTCTGCCCTGCTTGTGTTTCATCTTCAGAGAATTGACATTGTAATTGATAGCAGGCTAATCATCTCAGACACAGGAAGAAGACCTGAGTTTAAAATTTCATGCAAGTTCAGCCTGAAATTGTATTAATTAGCCATTTCAATTGTCAGGGGTTTTTCCTATTGACTTGTCGTTTTTCTTTGTATAGCACTAGAGTCTAGCTTGCCATGCAAGTAACAGACTGAAAATAACAGAATCACAGTACTGGCAGAGATTAAAATTCAGCCTTACTTTATTTTATTTTTTTTAAGTATTTGGTAATTGTTTGTTACTTCTTTGCAGTCTCATTGGGGGAATATATCAATTTTCTATTGTTTGTTGTGTCATTTTTTACTTATGACGACCCTAAGACAAACCTATCATAGTGTTTCCTTGGCAAGTTTCTTCATAGAAGGATTGCCACTGCCTTCCTCTGAGGCTAAAAGAGTCTGATTTGCCCAAGGTCACCCAGTGGGTTTCATGCTGGCTCGCATACATCAGTTTTAGGTTTCATAAAATAAACAGTTTGTATGTCATAGAAACCTAACTATGGGGCTGGAGGTGCCCAGTTTCCCTCCAGAGGGATGCCGGAGCAGCCAAACGGTGCGGCGTCCCTACAGACCAAAAAGATCCCAGAAAAACTGGGTTCTTTTTGGCATGTGGGGACAACGTCATTCATGCGCCATTGGCACATTGTGATGTGTCCAAGACGCAAGTGCAGCACCTGGAGGTGCGGACTCGGCGCCACACTTGCGTCATTCATGCACATACCATATGGACGGCACCATGTAAAGATGGCACCATCCATACTTGTTAGGGTTCTGCAGCGTGTGGATGCTGCATGCTCCAGAACCATAAAACTGACCCCAGGCCATCTGTATTGGGCCTATATTATCATAAAAAGGAAGTAAAGTAATCAGTGGGGGAGTGGGAAGTCAGTAGTGTAGTATTATCTGTTTTAGTTTCGTTGTTTATTTGGCTTTGTAGTTTTGCTGTTGTTGTTTTTTGTGAAATGTGTGTGAGTGTATAATATCTGTATGGTTATGTTTAGTAATATTTTTTTTTAAAAATACAATTAAAATACAATTAAACTAATTTAAAAACACAAGTTAATGCAGCATTAAAAGGCATGTAAAATATGAAGAAATAGCTTTTGAGCTGGCTTGCAATAAAGGGGATACAGGTCAGATCTCATAAAAGTTACTTTTTTGTCTATAACTCCCAGAACCCACCCACTCCAGCCAGCATTTCATAAGCTGAAAAGGTGCTTTGTAGCGGTGAATCCAGAAGCCCCGTTTTACCTCCATCAGTAGAATATCCTTAGAACTCTGTGCTTGAACCTTTGGGTGCTGGACTTTCACAGCAACTGTCCTCCCATCCTGTAGCACAGCCTTGTGGACTTGGGCCAGGGATGCTGCTCCCAGTGGGGAATCTTCAAAACTTACAAACAGCTCATTAATCTGAAAGCGAAGAAAGAGAGCTATTAGGCCTGCATAAATGTGTAATCTGTCAGTGCTTTAGCCCTTGGCCCTCCTGTGTCACAGAGCGTAAAACTGAGAAATATACCACTGCAACATAATTCACAGAGAAAACATCACTGGGAAAACTAGAGACTTCACACACCATGTGTGTCAAAAAAACAAAACTGTTGTTTATCATCAGGAGGAAGACGCCATATATTTTGTTGACATATTCTGTGAATCTGAGCAAATATATGGAAGAGCCAGGACTGTTTATGCAACCAAAAGAATTTCGTTAAGTCATTGTGTTTCAGGCTGTCAGATTAGTATAAGAAATTACATAGGGAGAAGCCAGTGTGGAATAGTGGTTTGAGTGCTGGACTACAACTCTGGAGGCCAGGGTTCGAATCCCTGCTCAGCCATGGAAATCAAATGGGTGACCTTGGGCAAGTCACACACACTCAGACCTCAGAAAACTCTGTGATAAGTTTACCTTAGGGTCACCATAAGTCAGAAATGAATTGAAAGCACACAATATATACATAGGGGACAGGTAAGTACAGAACATTTTTGACTGAACAGAGTACTGTATGTTTAAACTTTAAACTTTAGAGATAATAAGATATTAAACATATTAAAGATATTAAGAGAACGGGAAATAGAAAGCAAGCCTATATAATTACATTAAGTATTCATTTAGGTTGATGCCACTTTTATAATTATGATATGCAACTCTTACAGAGTATATTCAATTTCTGAATAAAATTTTAAATAGAAAGGAAAAACTTTGGGATGGGGGCTATGATAAAAATGCTGTTATTTAAGCTACTATATTATTAAATTTATACCGGTAAGTGCTTTTATGTTGATATGCACTTAGTAAAACATGCATCCCCTTCTGTTTAAGGGATCTGGGGAAACACTCTATATGCCACCCATGTCTGTGCATTTAAATAATTTCAATATTTTTATTTTAAAAATCTGTCCAATTGATTAAAGGCATCTTTTAATCAATTAGACTTTTAAAAAATGATTAACCAATTAACAGACAAAATATTGTATCCCCTGAGGACTGCACACAAGTCTGCCTTGGGCCCCTACTTGTGGGAAAAGGAAGGATATGCATAAAATACAGTACAATCACTTATAGTATTCTTGTGCTTTTAACACTATGTGACCTGAGTAATTCAACAGGCAGTAGAGGTTTGTACCTTAAACATCAGTGGGATGGTGAACCAACTCTGGTTTTTAGCCTGAACTTTAAAGGAAATATCCAAGATTATGTCATTGTTGGTGGTTGTTGTTGCATGCCTTCAAATCAATTCTGATTTATAGCAACTCTAAGATAACTCTATCCCAGGGTTTTCCTGGTTAGGTTTGTTTAGAGGGGGGTTGCCTTTTTCGCCCTCTGACTCTGAAAGAAAATGGGTTTCCATGGCTGAGAGAAGATTCAAACCCTGGTCCCCAGAGTTGTAGTCCAATACTCAGACCACTACACCATGCTGGCTCTCATATGTGTCTTCAAGTCATCTGTCAACTTACAGTGTGGCAACTCCATGGATTTCATAGGGTTTTCTCAGGCAAGGAGTACTGTGAGATAGTTTTGCTAGTACCTTCCTCTGAAATATATACCGGTAGTCTACAGCACTTGTTATTCATTGGTGATTACTAATTCAAATGAGGCGAGAAACCTATTTTGGAGGGTACTGTGATTTGTCATGAACCCTCTGTACAGAAGCAAGTGCAAGGACAGAGGACAATGCAACTTCCTAACTGCCTAGGAAAGTGCTATCTTATGCTATTTTATGCTCATTGCCCTACTTTCCATCTCTCATTTTGTGAGTTGGGGAAATAAACTGATTGTCCATAATTTCCAAGACCCTGCATTTCCACATTGGCTTCGGCTGCCTCACTCCCAGTCCAACTATACTTCTTGTTTGACGAATGATCTTTGTAAAGATACACTGGGTCAAGTCACTGCATGAATGCAAGTTCTGTGAAAAACAATCTTCCACATGAGAAAAACCCTGGAGACAGATGCTACAGAAGTGGTGTGATTAGTGTGGTCCTCCAGTTACTGTGGAACTGCAACTCCCAGCAGTTTTAGCCAGCACAATAAAAGGTGGGGAATGTTGGGAATTGCAGTTCAACAACATCTGGAAGCCCCACAATTCCCACCCCAACTTAGAAGATTGGATGAGATTATCATCATCATCATCATCATCATCATCATCACCACCACCTTTATTAGGCATCTCAAAAACATAATACACAATTAAAATTATAACTAAAATTATTTACATAGATACTTTGACTTCCTTCCTTATACAAGTTACTCTATGCACTACAGCTGTTCAAATTGTACCAAATTTTTGTTGCCTCCATTAGAAAATTTGACATCAATCGTGTAATCTGCTCATTACAATCCTCCAATAAATGCACTAGAGTTATATCCATTACACAGTAATTCATTTCCATCAGTTTCATTATCAATTTCTTTCTCGGTTTTTGATACAATGGGCAAAGAAAGACAATATGTTGTAGGGTATCTGGGGATGCTTCACAAATACATAGACAGTTAGCAAATGGAATTTTCATATATCGGATGAGATTATCTGGAATGGCATCTGGCTATCCCAGGATTTAGTACAGTATTTAAAGGAAATATTTAAGGTGCTAAAACCTCCAAAATTGGTTTAATGCCTTGGACAGAAATTTTAAAGTATGGACCACAGTCAGGAGTGGATTCACCACCCCATTGACATGGAGCTAGAATTGCTGCATATAGGAAACAGGGTGAGAAAAATTCAGAAACTCTGCTCTCGGGATATAACCACAGAGGCTTCAGTGGCCACCTTGTCTCGCCTTCAACTCTGGCAAAGTTCCCTAGGGCAGCTACATGTGTATAAAACTAGGTACACAGGTGGTATACCCGAAGACTGCCTGCCCCCTGCTTATCTTTTACAACATGTGCATCAATATATACACATGGGCCAATGGTCAAGAAACACATCATATGTTCAAAAATTAAAAGAAAACAAATTGAATACCGGTGCATTTTTTATATCCTACTTTCTAACATGGTAATTAAAGACTGGAGCTACAGCAAGGCAGCAATTAAATATGAATAAAACTCATTTAAACAGAGATCATATTCAAAACATTTAGCAGGATTTTTTGTGTATGCTGATGAAGGGGGTGGGAAGCACCATCTAGAAGCAGCCCCGTGCAGCTTCTAATGCATTTCTCCCTCCACTATGCTCCACACATACACACTGTCACACACACATACCCACTTCTTTTACAATAACTATTACCAGCAACAAACGGGCACATTTGCAGCAATTAGATTCAAACAGAGTCTCTGCCGCCTCCAGTAATTCACAGGGAAGGTGCCTTTTTATTTATTTATTTTACTCCTCTGGTGGCAGAATCAATTAAGTAGAACAACCACGTTTGAAAACAACTAGTTATGCGGAGGTTTCTTAATTACACTGGAATCCATGATTCAACCTTTTGACATTCCTGCCTTCAGAAAGAAATGTCTCCAACCTCCCCCCCCCAAAAAAAAAACACAATTCAATAACTGTGAAGTCGAAGGCTTTCATGGTTAGCATCCATAGATTTTTTGTTTTTCAGCTATGTGGGCATGTTCTAGAAGAGTTTATTCCGACGTTCGCCAGCTCTGCATCTTCAGAGAATACTGACCTGGAAGAAAGTGGGTACACACACACATGCACGCGCACACACACACACACACACACACACACACTGTGTGACCCTGGGTAAGGAGGAGTGATTCCCATGTTAATCTGTGTATTGTTCTGTTGTTGATGGCCAGGCCTCAGGGTGGGAGGATATGCAAAAGAGGATTAGCTAACTGGTGATCATTGTCTGCTGGGAAAGCCCCTGACCCTGGGTGGTTTCTCATTTGCATTTGCTGAGTGCTGATTTTGCTATATTGTAGGACTGGTAGCCAAACTTTATTTACTTTAAGGGTTTCTTCTTTCCTGTTGAAGTTGTCCAAGTGTTTGTGGATTTCAATGGCTTCCCTCTGCATTCTGACCTGGTAGTTGTTGGCATGGTCCAGAATTTCAGTGTTTTCAAACAGCATTTTGTGCCCAGGATGGTTTATAACATGTTCTGCTACTGTTGATTTTTCTGGCTGACCCAGTCTGCAGTGTCTCTCATGTTCCTTGATTTATGTTTGGATATTGCGTTTAGTGGTCCCTATGTAGACTTGTCCACAGCTGCATGGTATGTGGTAAACTCCTGTGGCTGTGAGAGGGTGTCTCTTGTCCTTTGCTGAGAGTAGCATTTGCTGGATTTTCTTAGTCAGTTTGTAAACCATTTGGAGGTTGTGTTTCTTTACCATTTTCCCTATTCTGCCTGTGGTGCTTTACACACTGCCCAAAAGGGCGGTCTGCCGGCGCCGGTGTTTGCTGCGTCAGGGAACCACAGCGAACAAACCGCGCGATTCCCTAACACAGCATAAAGAACCTGCAAAAAGCGGGTTCATTTTGCGGAGCGGAAATGACGCCTCAAGGCGCCAATGGTGCACTTGCAGCGTCATTTTTGTGCTGTGACGTGCGGCTGCTAAGCGTTCACTATGTCAAAATGGCAGTGCCCATGTGTATAGGGTGCCAACATTTTGTACGTGCTCAGCACGTACTAGGGTTAGGGTGTCCGGAAAGGACGTCCTTTCGTAACCCTAGTACGTGCCGAGCACGTACTATTGGCGCGTCTGGAACGCGCCTGTGACTCCTTTGATGTATGGTAAAAAATACCTTCCCTTTGGGTGGTTGCTTGTCTTCACTCCTCTGGGTTTTTCTGGGTCTGGCAGCCCTTCTGGAATAACCATTCGCCTGTAGAGCCCAGTCTAGGTGCTTCAATTCATCTTCCAAGAAGTGGGGTTCTTTGGGTTCACAGATATGTTTTGCCCGGTCTACCAGTGTTTTTATTTTGCTTCTTTTTTTGTCCGGGGTGATGGTTGGAGTTCTTGTGCAGGTACCTGTCTGTATGTGTACGTTTTCTGTATACTGTGTGACCAAAATGTTGGTTCGGTTTGCGGATGACTAGGACATCCAAGAATGGCAGTGTTCCTTCCCTTTCTTTTTTGATAGTGAATTGGATGTTGGGGTGAATGTTGTTCAAATGGTTCAGGAACATAGCCAGATCTTCTTCTCCATGGCTCCAAATGGTGAAAGTGTCATCCATGTATCGGAATCAAGTTGTGGGCTTTTTTCATTCTGTTTCCAAGGCTTGCTTTTCAAAGTGTTCCATGTAAAAGTTTGCTATCACAGGGCTTAGAGGGCTTCCCATTGCTACCCCATCTCTCTGCTCATAGACTCCATTGTCCCACTGGAAATAGCTTGTAGTAAAGTAATGTTTGAACAGGGCTGTGATGTCTTCTGGAAAAATTTGTCAGATGAGTGTCATGTTGTTCATTGCTGGGACTTTGGTGAACAGGGAGACCACATCAAAGCTGATTAGTATGTCTCCAGGTTTAAATTCAAGTAAAGAAATAATCCAGACTAGCAGAAAAGAAATGCATCCCTTTCCAGTGCCTTGCCCCTGCCCCCTCTGTTGCAGAATTATGATAGCTGGATATTCTGTGTGGCCACAAAGAGGTCCATGCAAGGAGTGCCCAACATATGGACCAGTTTGTCTCAGAGGGAAGGTGCAAGGTCCAGTAGTGGCTGACTAATGCTGATCTTCTTAGCTGATCTGCTAGAAGCCCTGTAACATGGAATGCTACAATATGAATCTGATGATGAGTGCACCAATGCTTCAGGCAAAGCATTATGAGTGCTAGAGTGTGAAACATTGTGACACCTTCCTTGTTTGTATACCATACAACTGTAGTGTTGTCAGACTCCACCTGAACAACTCAATTTCCTGAGGGAGAAAGATCCTGCATATGTTGAAGTCTAAGAGCAGTTCCAATATGTTGGCGTGAATGGTCTTCTCAGTATAGAATCATAACCCTTGGAACTGATAACCCTGACAATGTCTCCACCATCCTGTAAGGGAAGCATCAAAGGTAACTGTAATCATGGACTGAGGAGGGAAGAAGAGAATGCCCTTTACCAAGGTTGGAGTATTTGTCCACCATTTCAGGCTGTATAGAAGTGCTGTGGAAGGTGGAGACATATCAACATGACTAAATCAGGCATGTCTACCTGCCAAAGAAACCACAGTTGGAAGCCATGCAAACAGGAGCACTGCTGTTGTGGAGGTTATACAGCCGAGTAGAAACTTGACAAGGTCTATGATGATGATGTTCCGATCCAATAAGTGTAAGTGAGGTCACAGGCAGTCTGCCTTGTCCAGAGGAAGCATGGCCTGGACCAGCAAAAATGGCAGTTGAGAGCCTATGAAGATGTCCCAGTTTGGAGTGAGTTGAGACTTGTCTACATTTATGCACAACATGATGCAAGGGAGAAAATGAAATGAATAACCACCCTTATTTCTACTTGAAGCTTGAATCTGGAGCTAGCAACGAGCAGCCCATTGTAGATGTACAGGAAAATCAGTATACTCTGTTAGCAAAAATGTACTGCAACCACAGGCATGACCTTTGTAAAGACCCTGGGTGTGGCTGATAGGTCAATAGGCAATACTTGGAACTGAAATTTATCATTGTGGATTGTGAATCTGAGATACGGCTGATGTTCTAGATGGGCACTGATGTGAAAATATGCTTCTAGACGGTTGATAGTGGCAAGCCAATCTCTCTCCCAAACAAGAGGAAGGATACTGGTAAGCATAAACATTTGAAACTGATACATAGTTATAAAGGAATTTATAGACCTCAGGTTGATTATTGGTCTATCTGCCATCTCGCTTGGGGACAGTCAAGTCCCTCAAAAAAATCTTCTTCTGTGATGCGGGATTCTCTCAATGGCACCCTCAGATAGTAGGATGTCCACCTGTCTAGGGGATATTGTGACAGGGAAAGTGTCTGGAGGTGGAGAATGGAATTCTATATAAAGATATTATATAAATATTGAGGACCCATCAGGTAATGTGTTCCCATTGATGAAGGTAGGTGCAGAGGTGATAGCTGAATTGAGAGATGTGATGTATTGGTAATGGCTGGAGCCCAATATCAAATGGCCCCAAAAAAGGGTCAAAGCCACTGCTTACCCTTTGAACTCCTGCACTTTTGGTATTTAATTTGAGAAGAAAGTGTGGTGAGATTCCTAGAGCTGAAAGAGAAAGAGTGGTGTCCTCTATGGAAGGTCAACTTGGGCCATGGCCAGAACTGACCCTGAGAAAGTCACATTCTCTCAACCTCAGAAGAAGGCTATGGCAGATCTCCTCGAAACAAATCGTGTCAAGAGAATGGCATGAAAGTTTCAATTTAGGGTCACCATAAGACAGAAACAGCTTGAAGGTGACCAGCAACAACAACGGGATTCCTCTATGAAGCTGCTCTTGAAAATGACTTCAAAAAGTTCAGAATGGACCAATAGGATACTATCAGATGTAATCAGACAGGCTCAGATGACAACGTTTCTCAAGGAGCTGTACTAGATGTCTATTTGTGTTTGGATCCAATTTCCTAGTGTCTAATTGGTTAGGATCCAAGTATCTGTGGCTTCAGAGCAAGTTCAACATGCATTATTACCAGGGAGTATGGCTAAGCAGCCACTCAACTGACCTACTCACAACCAGAATGATTTTCAACCCACAAAAATCTTTGCAGAAGCAGAAGATAAAATTCAATTTGTACAGCCAGCTCCAATTTGCATTAAACTTTATGGATGGTTAAGGATGGTTTTTAATCATGACAATAATGCATGTAAAGGCAGAAATAGTGATCATATTATAATTGTGGTAACAATAGCAGCAGATGAGATTAAATTTGAATTAGGGAAACCCCTGGACTATGCAATTCACATTTTTAGCCAGTACGTGATAGGGATGGAGCCTTAGTTTAGTGATAGATCACATGCTTTGCATGCTAAACATCCAGATCTAATCGTGGCATCTATGACTAAAAGAACTGGATAACCAGTGATAGGTATGTCCAGTATCTGAGACCAGTTAAGCTAATGTTGGTCTAAATTGACAAATAATCTGTGTAGGTGTAGAGCAGCTTTCTAAGCTCCTACAGAAGCTTTCACAATGCCTCTGGGGTTTCTTAAAAATTTACTCATTTGGGGAAATATCCAGAATGTATGGACAGTCTATTTTTTTTTTAAATCCAGGTATAGTACCAAGTACTTTAAAAATACAAATTATTATTCAAGATGTGTTTTCCCCCTCAATAACTAGGCCTATAGGTCAGCAAATGTCAGGCTAGAGTCATGGTGGGACTCTAAACTTTCAAACTGGACTATAAGTGAAATTCTTTTCTCTCCCCCCCCCCCCACCTACCCCCCCCCCATCAATTTGTGCTTTCTGTGCTCAGAAATCAAGTGCTGTATTGTTACCCTAGGAGTTATTAAGACAGCAGAGGCTGAAAGATTAGATTTATCACAGCAGATAGTGGATTATGAAGAATAATTCATCAAATGTCAGAACAAACAGTCCACAATTTATAGAAGCTGAGCTGTGAAATCTGATTGGACTTCTTCTTGACTAATGAATGCCAAACTTAATTGATGACAGCCTAACCTGGCTGTCAGAAGTTTATATTTATTAAGGTTTTTTTAATAATAATATCTTAACATGTGTGCAATATAGTGCTGTTCACTCAAACTAAGACATGGTTGAAAATCTCTTTCCCCTCTTCCTAATGCTGATGAATCATGCCCTTATGATGACTGCCTATTGTTTAGCCTGGAGGAGCTCTTGGTCCATTTAATGCACAGTGTGGCTAATGATAAAACACAACACACTACAGTTCCAGGATGGAGGATGGAGAAAAAAGAAATTTCTGTATTAAAATAATACTGTCCAGTTCTCCCTTCTGTTTAAGCCAAGGGCAATTTTCACAAACAGGAGGTAACCATCAGTTGACAAGTATAGATTTCAATAGGTGTGCTGTCTTCTGAATAATCCTTCTCTCTCTCTCTCTCCCTCTCTCTCTCTTCATTTTGGATGGTCTCATCATAGGGTTTTCATGGTAGAAGACATTCAGACATGGTTTACTGATGTCTCCTTCTGAGCCATACTAATAAGTGTTAGCTATGGTACCACTCCCATTGTTTCTGAGAGGTCCTCTGCCAGTGTCATCCCCAATTACTGCTACAGCCTAGCAGCTGTTTGGCACATATAGTCTGGCTTCTCTGCAAAAGCCTGTCTTGATTTGGGAGACCCTACTAGCAGCACTGCTACCATCAGCATAGCATCTTGCCTAACAGGAGCATGCAAGACTACCACCACAGAAAGGTAGTGCCAAAGTGGTGCACTCTCTCTGTGTGTCTCTGTCTAACACACACACACACTTGATACAAAGTCAAATACTACCCCATTCATCTGTGATATCTGTGTGCAGGAATATCATCACTACATGAGTCTTTAAGATATGACAGAAAAATTAATAAGAGGGAAAAATGTACACAATTAGTTCTCCACACAAAGTCATGATACTCACTAGACCGTCTAATTCTTTTATGAATTGTTCATCTGCCTTGGGTACCCTATTGGGAGAAAAGAAAGAGAGAAATAACCCACCCAGTAGTTCAGCTCACTGTCAGACGCCTGCCTCCAAATCCCATCCCTTGAAGAAAGATCTTTCCCATGGCCAGTCTAAGATATTTTCCTGCCAGAGGCAAAAAATATGATGGCACCTCCCATAAGCACCCACTTCAACAGAAGCTGCCTGGACTGGCATTTGAATCTGAATTCTACATTATGTAGTTATAGGACATCATCTTACACGGCATGAGAAAGCAACAGGCTAGATCAAAGGGTACCGTACCAGCTGTGTAGAACACACCGTTTTGTCCAACCAATTGTTACTGCTTTGCACCTCTCCAACTGAGGCACCTATAAGGTCAGCCAAGTCCTTTTCTATGATTCCACTTTCTCTCCTGATGGGCAACTCCCTACTATCTGATCAATATCCTTGAGGCCAGAGGTGGGGCAAATTGTGGCTCTTGGAATTTTTTATATTATTATTATTATTATTATTATTATTATTATTATTATTATTATTGGATTATAGTGCCCATTCATCTCTTACTAATGCCTTCTAGCTGTTGGGAATTTCAGTCCTCATCTGGAGGACAACGTGTTCCACCCCCTCTTGGGCACTAGGAAAGTCTGTCCTGCCTTCTTGGTTTTTGGTTGTTATGCAAGTAGTTTAATTTGTAGAACATTAGTTTGTCTTGCTGTGCTTGGCTACCCAGTACTGTTTATCATTTTTGTAAAATTGTGTATTTATATATTGTTTGAGGTCTCCTATCTTCTAAACGAATTCTGTCAAACTGTTCTCCACAAAGTTTGGCAGAAAGTGGCATCCAAAACTTTTAATAAATGTCACACAAACACACAGCTGTTTGGGATAGTACTTCCAAAGTAAATGGCATCTATGCAACTTAGAGAGAAGGTGATGTTTATATGTGTGAGAAAGAAGGAAGACGCAAACACTGCACCAGCCACTGATTGTGTCACCCAGCTTGATATGAAGCTTTGTACGTATGACAGACAACCTCTCGGAGGGTTTAAGATCACTGTTGATGGGGGTTGAGAGTCAAAGTTTGATAAGGACAATGTGTTTATCTGCGATTAATACATCTTCTCCCTCACGTGGTTTTTGCCAAAGGTTCATGCTTCCATAGTCAGACTCACAAATTAAGTCCCTTTACCTTCCAGTGACTGATTACAACACAGTATGGTAAATACAAAACTCGCAGGTAAGAATCATTGATCATGAGTTGGAAGGGACCGCAAGGGCAATCCAACCCTCTGCCATGCAGGAAATCTACTCAAAGCATTCCCCAACACGATGGCCATCCAGCCTCTGTTTAAAGACTTCTATGGAACAGCCCTACTGTCAGGAAGTTCCTCCTAATGTTGAGGTGGAATCTCTTTTCCTGTAGCTTCATCCATTGCTCTGGGTCCTAGTTTCTGCAGCAGCAGAAAAAACAGCTAGCTCCCTCCTCAATGTGACATCCCTTCCGTATTTAAACAGGGCTATCATATCACCTCTTAGCCTTCTCTTCTCCAGGCTAACATCCCCAGCTCCCTAAGTCATTCCTCATAGGACATGCTTTCCCGACCCTCACCATTTTAGTCGCCCTCCTTGGACACACTCCAGTTTCTCAACATCCTTTTTAATGTGTGGTGCCCGAGCTAGACACAATATTCAGGTGGGGCCTGACCAGAGCAGATAGGTGGCACTATTACTTCCCCTGATCTAGATACTATACTTTTATGATAACGCTAAATTGCATTGGCCTTATTAGCTGCTGCATCGCACTGTTGACTCATGTTCATTTGTGGTTCTACTGGTATTCCTAGATCCCTTTCACATGTAGTCTCATTCAGCCCGGTTTCCCCCATCCTTATCTGTGCATTTCCTTTTTCTGCCTTAAGTGCACGTCCCTACTTTCTGCATGTTGAAATTCATTTTGTTAGCTTTGGTCCCGCTTTCTAATCTTTAAGGTCATTTTGAATTTTGATCCTGTCCTCTGGGGTATTAGCTACTCTCTAGTTTGGTGTCATCTGCAAATTGATAAGTTGCCCCCAATTTTATCCAAGTCATTGATAAAGCACTGGGCCCAGGACGAACCCGTGGGACCCCACTGGTCACTTCTCTCCAGATGAAAATAAGGACATTATACTGTCACAGACAGAGTATTTTACCCACTTGAGGGAATATTTGGCTTTGCATTTGTTTACTGGTTTTCTACACAGAGGAATTGTTTTGAAAAGGTCTAGACATCATACAAGTTAACAGTACTCCGGCTATGCCTATTATTTTTGTAACTGGCATTGTTTTTATGGTGGTCAAAAAAAAGTTATTAAAATATGAGTTATGGATTGCTTTAATTTGTGGTTCCACAAATTAAGCCATGTACATATATATTATTGGTGGCCTGCTTAGAAATGGCTGTGGACTTTGATGGATTTTGTGGTTCCAACAATTAAAGCCATGTTACAAAAATATAGGTGATAAGCCGGAGTACTGTTACTCTGTATGATGTTCTAGACCTTTTCAAAACTAATTCTCTCTTGTTAGAAAACCAGTAAACAAATGCCAAGCCAAAATCTTCCTCAAGTGGTAACCTATGTCTGTCAAATATATATATAGAACTGCTGGTGTAGACAGTGCCTGTAAGTACTCAGAAAGCCGGGAAGCTTTATTTCCAGTGGTTGGGGGCAGGACTTCAGCATCGCACCTAGCTCTCTAGAAGGGAAATTTAACTATGAAAAACAAGGAAATGCAAACACCACATCTGTAAAGTCAATTTTAAACTTGCCTTTGATGATAGAAAATTTCAGTTTTTCGGTGGGCATATAGATTGATTTACAGAGCTGTAGTGTGTGTGTAAGCAGTGTGCTGCATTTTAAAAATCTTCTATTATAATTATAATTTAAACAGGTAAATGTTTTAGCAGTCTTAATGTTTTGATAATATTTATATTTAATTCTTCTTAACTTTTGTAAATTAATGTTTTAATTGGATTTATTTACATTTATTGTTAGCTGCCTTGAATACTGTACCATTTTGGAAGAAAGGTGGGATGTAAATCCAATAAATAAATAAATAAATGTGAGAATATAGCCTCCCACATTGCCTTCCTTTCCTTTCTTTTCTGTGCTTGGAGTACAGTACTGTATAATATAATGAGAGCCGTTTACCTGGTTCTGTTTCTTAAAAAATCCATAAAAGTGAAACCTTAAGGAAAGTACTCTTGCTTCCATGCTAGTTTGGTATTGCTTATCATTTGTGCTCAGGCAAACACATAGAGAATCCTCAATTAAAGCCAGTTACTTAATAAAGGGCAAAAGTAGCAATAAAAAATCAGCAACCCCAGACTGCTGATAGCTAGCTTGTCTAACATGCTGATAACACCAGCAGCAATACCTACCCAAAGTTGAGTTACATCAAACTCTTAACACCCCTGAATTATAGTCAGATATAACATTCAATTCTAGCTTGCCCATCAGACCCTCAGGCAAGACTGGCTAAAGTTATTTTGCTGCCTGGTGCCCAGCAGCAAATACCACTTCTAGACGTACCCTAGTCATGGAAGAAAAAGAAAATGCAGACCTGACCATGTTTGCTAACAATTCAAAGATTCAACATGATAACACATTAATAGCCTCTCATACAATATGGATTCAGAAGATAGTTTATATTTCTTTCCTTGGTTGGAGACAGTGTAATGTAGTAGTTGGAGCGTAAAGACCAAGGTTCAAATGCCTGCTCAGCCCTGAAAACCCACCATCCTTTCCTATACCCAAGACATAAAATCAATTTTCTCTGGAATGTTTTTGTTTCTTGTTTTTTTTAAGTAATTATTTACTTTTTAGGAGCAATAAGAACCAAGTTTTGATTAGAAGAATTTGGAGCTTCACTTAGGTAATCAAATAAAATGCCTTCATCCAGAAGCTCCTTTGAATGTAAACCAAGAAAAGTGCATATGCATGTTAAGTATCCCTTATCTGAAAATCTGAAATCCATTGGTGGCAAATATAATGACATCTTTGTTTTCTGATGGTTTGGTGTATACAAAGTTTGTTTCATGCACAAAATTATTTAAAGTGTTACATAAAATTATGTTCAGGCTAAGTGTATAAGGTGTATATGAAACACAAATGAATTTCATGTTAAGACTTGGGTTCCATCACCAACATAACTCATTATGTGCAAATATCCCAAAATCGGGGGAGGGGGGGTCCCAGCATTTCAGATAAGGGATACTCAACCTGTATTGCCTTTCCAACATGATGTATGAAAAAGGCCTGGTTCCTTGTAGTTTGATGTCACCAATGCCCTTCTAATTCTACATTTGCCAAAGTAAAGGCATCCTTGGATCTGAAACAGTCTTATTTCCAAATCAGTTTCCTCCTAATTTGCTCTTCTATCTCAAGCTATTGAATGGTATTCATTAAATGCATTCTCATCTTTTCTCTTTAGAGAAATATTGTCTTGTGCACTTCTTCCACTAGCCTGCCCATGAGGATGGAGCTGTTTCTGTCCATGTCAGGGAAGGATTGGAATTGTGGCTCTTCCAGGATGTGTAAATTTCTCAGCGGCAGCAATTATAATACATGTATTCTTAAAAGAAGAAGATATTTTTTCACTATTCCTTATGGAAGATTCTAGTCCTAATTTGCTGACAGACAACAGGAAACAAGACATGCTTTAATTGTTTCATTCTGGCAACAATTTCTCTCAAATCACAGTGAAAAGATGTGGGACATCATTTACCCCCTTGTCAGCCCTGTCATGTAATTTTTAGCCAAACAAGAAGCTGAGAGCAGCAATGAATTTTGCTACAGAAATCAAGATGCTAGCTTCCTATCAACTGCTAACTAGGAGTTGACAGTCACAAAATTCTCTCGGCATATGTCAAAAATAATCTCTTCATACATTTAGGGGAAGGTTTGATATACATAGAACCTTCTACTTAGTCCAATTTAAACAGAAGGAGGCAGAACCATGGCTAGAGTAGATGCATTGCACACAGAAGGTCCCAGGTTCAAACCATGGCATCTCTATTTAAAAGTATTATTTATTGTGTTTTGTTTTATTTGAAATATTTGTACATTACCCTTCAACCCAGAACAGTTTACAGATCATTAAATTGATGGCTCCCTGCCCTCTGGGTTACAATCTAATTAAGACAGGACACACAAAGAAGACGGGATAGCAGTGTAGGAGGGGATTGCTTCCAGCAGATGCTGAATGCTTTTCTGTCCCTTAGAGGCCAAAGGAATGGCAGCTTGACTCTGGAGAAAGAGCCTCTCACCATCCCTGGGACCTGTGCTTGCTTCCCTCAGAGGCCAGAACAATAGTATAAAAATATTAAGTTGCAGACAGCATTGCAAGGCCTTGGTCTGAGACTCTGGAGAAATAATGTCATCCAGAACATACTGGGCTAGATGGACAAATCATCTAAGAATATAGAGAGCCATGGTGGATCAAAGGCCTATCTATGCCAGCATCCTGTTCCCACAGCAACCAACCAGATGCCTATGGGAAGACAAGCAGAACATGAGCCCTTGTGCTTGTGTTCCCCAAAAAATAGTATCACAAGAATTACCCCTTCCAATACTAGAGGCAATAAAGGGACAGCATGATGATCAACTATTGATAACCTTATCTTCCAACTTATCCAACTCCATTTTAAAACTCTCCAAGTCTTATGGCAACAAATACTACAGTGTGAACATGTGCTGTGTGCAGAAATCCTTCTTTTCATAAGTCTTGAATCTATCACCATTCAGCTTCAGAGGATGATCCCAGGTTCTAGTACAGTGGGTCCTTGTTATCCATTGGGGTTTGGTCCCAGGACCCCCCATGGATAACAAAATCTGTGGATGCTTGAGTCTCATTAAATACAATGGCATAGCAAAATGGTGTCGCTTATATAAAATGGAAAATCAAGGTTTACTATTTGGAATTTATACTTTTTCTGAATATTTTCAAGCCGTGGATGCTTGAATCTGTGGTTAAAAAAATCCATGGATAAGGAGGGCTGACTATAGTATGAAACTGAGATAAACTCCCTATCCACTTCTCCAGACCAAGATTAATTTTATACATCTCTCACATGGTGTAATGGAACATCCTATGATGCTAAGAACAGAGAGTTTTCAATCATTTCTTCATGTATAGTAAGAAATGCTTTATCCTACAAACTAACACCTCATATGGGATGTCTGCACATCTGTTCTAGCTATCAGTCAACTGGGAAAAAAAAGTTATCAGAATTGTCAAGTGACATATACAGTAGAGGTAATGAAAGAAATCCTTGTATTTATATAATGCAGAATGCAAATCGCTGGATAGTATAGGAGCATATCTTCATTTATTATATTTGTACTGCACCATTTTTCACACTGTCTCTGAGGTGTTTCTGTGTAGTAATAGAATTGTAGAATTAGAAGGAATTCCAGGGCTCACCAAGGACAATCCCCTCACTATTGTAGGAAATCAAAAGCTAAAGCATCTATAACAGAGTCCATCCTCTGCTTGAAAACCTCCAGAGAAGGAGAGTCCACTACTTTCTAAGGCACTGTGTTCCAAAGTTGAATAATTTTTACCATCAGAAAATTCTTCCTAAGATTTAGTAAATATTTACTTTGTTGTCATTTGAATCCATTGATTTGGCTCCTATTCTATAGAAACAAGTTTTCTCCATCCAGCTTGTGTGATTTACAAAAGCATTACCTTATGTTACATGCAAATAGGGCATACTGGAGGATTGTGTTTAGCTGAAAGAGTTAAGCAAAGTGACGTAATTCACATTCTCTAGACTAACGTAGATTTAAATACAATTAGCCTTTAGGGTCTATGCTTGCTGAATCTTGCAATGTAGTTATCCATTCAAAAAATGCATATTAAGGAAAGCTGTTTACAAAAATGTGTATATTAGAGAAGGATGCATATAAAATATTATGTCAGGAAAAGCTTCATACGAAAATAAATGTGAGTGTTCATGCTTATTTAAGATCTCAAAGTGATGCAGAAACTTGATGAATTGTATTCTTAAGTGAATAGAAATAAAGCCAGTACAGAGCTGCAGTAAACTGATTTGGATATTATATAAATGCATACATTTCTTACAGCTGAACAGATTATCTATTTACATTGGAAAGCACTGTTCTTTGACATAATGAGAGCTGATGTGGCATTAAAACTGTGATGGCTCATTCACACGTGCAGACCATCATCTGGTGTTACAATATATTAACACACCTATATGAATCTTCTCTTAGAACCAGGGTGGGAACATTATTCCTAAGTACAACCTTTTACCCATAGTAGATGTCAACTGGCTACAGCTACTCATGGCCAGAATCAAATCCAAAGGGAAGTGAATCTGTCATGGGACCAAAAACCAAAGGTTTGTAATGCTACATGATACCACAGAACACTCTTGCTCTCTCTGTAAGGCAAATTATTTCTCTATCCTTCAGTTCTCTACAGCACCCCACATGAAATTATGCTGAAGACTACATTAAACTGAAATTCCAGATTCTGGATATGGTAGCCCCAAAGACCATCCTCACCCACCATCCCACCAACTGGTACTTTCTAAATCTTTAAACAGGTTTGCAAGCCACCTTATTAGATCTGTTGGGCTAAAAGTGGGATACTTCTTTTTACTAACAAAAACCTTATATAAATAACACTTAAAATTAAAATTGATGACAAGAATGTATTATTACAACTCTTCTGTAACAAATTTTATTTTAAAATCTATACCTATAATGATGCCAAACCAGAATAGATGATGCATTCATTAGGGCTGGTCGTATTAATTAATCCTACTTAGCTACATGCCAATAGACTAGATAAACTGTGTCTCTGCTTTTTAATTAACTGTTTGTTGAAACTGTTGCTTTATGGTTGGATTCAAAGTTTCTAGCTAAAGCAAATAAGGGAAGGCAATTTCACTACTCCCAGAAAATCTGCTGGAAAGGAGAATTGAGGGACTTGACAGACTGCCCCGAAAGGGCAGGCTGGAGATGCCCATTTTTGCTGCTGAGTTTGGTGGCTGTGGCGTTCCTCCGAACCAAAAAGAACCCACTAAAAGTGGGTTCTTTTTTATTACCATGGTGGATGCCATGAGTGCGCCATTGGCAGACGCCATGAGTGGGCTATTGGCACACTGTAGTGCATTGATGATGCAAGCTGCTCTGCGGTTTCTAAATCTCTCTCCTCCAATGTCTGTCTCTCGAGGCAGAATTTGGTTGAGAGAGATGTCTGAAACTCCCGAAGAACCCCCACAAACTATCTCACCTTCTTCAGCGTCATAACCTTTTATATGAAGTCTGGTGGATAAGCCCACTGGAAGAGACCCATTTTGAGTTCCTTCTTAATGGCCTCTAAGGTAGTGATAAGACGGATCTCTTCTGGTAGGTTATTCCATAATTTTGGAACCACAGCAGTAAACGCCCTATGGGAAGTTGTCATTAACCTAGTGTTATAATGTTCCAATCTTCCCAGATGTTCTAAGTGTGCAGAGTGGACTGTGTAGGGAGAGGCGTTCCCACAAGCAACTTTGGCACGAGCCATGTAGGGCTTTAAAGGTAATAACCAACACCTTATACTGCACCCAAAAACTAATTGGCAGCCAGTGAAGAGATTTCAACACTGGTGTTATATGGTCAAACCTAGATGTACTGGTGACCAATCTGGATGATGCATTTTCAACCAACTGAAGCTTCTGAACTTGGTACAAGGGTAGCCCCAAGTAGAGCGCATTACAGAAATCTAAATGAGAGATTACCAGTGCATGTACCACTGCTTCAAGGTCCTTTCGGTCCAGGTAGGGATGCAGTTGGAGTATCAGCCAAAGTTGATACCAGGCACTCCTGGCCATTGCATCTATTTGAGATGACAACTGCAAAGACAGATCCAGGGGTACTCCCAAACTGCAAACCTCGTCCTTTAGGGGAAGTGTGACCCTGTCCAGGGCTGGTTGACAAAACTCCATCCCTGGACTTAGGGTATCTATCGCAAGTACCTCTGTTTTCTCACAAGCTACTGACTACAGTCACGAAGGTGGAGAATTTGGTGCAAAATGTTGATGTGTTGACTCACACGCTGTGCAACATAGCAACGTCAAAAGCGTTTTAACAAGCCAATCCCAGTTTTCTGAAAGAAAGGAATTCTCTGCATTCTGTGGTGGCTGAATAAGCCCAAAGGAAGTCATAGGCAGGATACCTTTAAAATTATCACACAACTAGGAGGAATACCTGAAGCAGCAACCCACATAGAAATATGAGAGGCAGGGGAGTAACTCCTATGAGTGAGCCGTGGTGGAACAGTAGTTAAATGCTGGTACTGCAGGCACAACATTGTACAGTGGACCCTTGTTATACGCTGGGGTTTGGTTCCAATATTCCCTGTGGATAACAAAATCTGTGTATGTTCAAGTCCCATTAAATATACTGTAATGACATAGCAAAATGGTGTCCCTTATAAAAAATGGAAAATTAATGTTTGATATTTGAAATTTATACTTTTTTTAACATTTTCAAACCATGGATGCTTGAATCCGTGTATAAAAAAAAGGGCTGACTGTAAATTCAATCCTAGAGGAGGGCTCCAAGGTCGACTCAGCCTTCCATCTTTTTGTAGTTCGGTAAAATGAGTACCCAGTTTGTTGTGGGCAATTGGCTTACACATTGTAAACTGCTTAGGGAGTGCTAGTTCACTGGTAAGCAGTACAGAAATGTACTTGCTATTGCTTTGAGTGTTACTCAAGCTCATTCACATTCTAAAAGTGAAATAGTTGGTATGTATAGGAACTAAATTGGCCTCTGAACTTAATTAAGAAAAAACTGTGAGTGGGGGAGGATATGAACAGTAATATAAACCAAAATTTGGGAAAGTTAGTTTTTGGCTACAACTTCCAGAATACCCCAGTTAATATGGCCACTGTAATCACACTGGCGGGGAAATTCTAGGAACTGTGGTCAAAATAAGTAACTTTCTCAAGATTGGTTAAAGATAGGGTCCACACCTACTTTGGAAAGCACACTCACCACATTACTATCACTTAGCAAGCCATCTCTTGTGCATCTTCCTCCTTAGGAGGAACCTTTTCTTTCAATATGGAACTAAAGGGGCTATGCAGACAGCTGATTGGCTAGGTGCTTGTGATATCGCAAAGCACTTTGCACAAATCCACTTTGTCTTTAAAACACATGAAGATGCCGAAATGTCTGATTGAGAGAACAGTTGTAGTACAGTGGTGGAGGACATGGATCCCAAACTAAAAAAAATCAGGTTCAATTCTTCACAGTTACAGCTAGGCTGGAAAAGAATTCTTCTGAAACCCTGGAGGGCCACTGCCAGACAGTGTAGTCCAAGAGCCCCAGTCCATCAACCTGGGCTTCTCAAAATGGCCAGTCTCCTTCCCCACAGCATTACAGTTGGCAGTTTTCTAACTTTTGCAGGGGTTGATTCAAGTTGTAAAAGGTTAAAATACTCTCCTAATGCTTAGTTACTGGAAATAAAAGCTTTAAGATAAATTATGCTAGCCTTATTGGTCTCATCCTTTTTCCCATTTGACCTTATCTACCAATGGAATGGAACCCCTGAGAAATTCTGAAAGAGAATTGCTGAAAGAGGGTTGGCTTCAAATAAATTCTTGGGGGAGGGATCACACAGTTTTATCCTGTTGAATAGTTTTAAATTGTTTTGAATCTCCTTTTTATCTGTATCCTTCCCCGAGATAATACAGGCATGACATAAATAAAGAAATTTTAAAAACCTTCATTTATTGTGGAAGTAGACATTTGTGCCCTTCGAACAGCAAAGGCATATGGCAGTGGGGTTACATAGTTGTTGTGTGCATTCAAGTTCTTTCTGACCTATGGTGATGCTAATGTGAACCTATCATGCCATGATTTGTTCAGTGGAGATTTGTCCTTGCTTTTGTCTGAGACTAAAAGAGTGTGACTTGACCAAGGTCACCTAGTGGGTTTCCATGGCCGAGCAGGAATTTGAGCCCTGGCTTCCAGAGTCATAGTCCAACACTGAAACCACTACACCATGCTGGCTCTTGAGTCACCTACCAAGGATTAAATAACCATCCTGGCTAATGTTGTTTTTTGTCCTGTGATATGCACCCAGAGCATGCCTCAGATATTAAACATACTGCAGCAAAGTGCACATCATGAACTGTATGCATAAGTAAGTGCCTCCTTGTAAAACCTGTTTATTTCACAGTGTGTCACATTTTGTTTCCCCACTTGTTGCATGCAACTGTCAGCTCTTGCCACAAAGTTTCACTTTTGGTGCATGGATTTTGCATTTTCAACCACTGCTTGCATCTGCTTTGCAAGCTGTGGAGGGTACACACACACCATTTTCCCTTTGCTATTCATTTCCTCCTTTCTCAATCAATTCACTCTTCCCTCCCTTCTTCTTCCTTTTCTACCTATCTCTTTTCTTGCTGAGCTGCCAGAGCTTCAGTTCAGTAGTGCAACTCAGCTGATTTACTCTGCTTAAAGCAGTGTCTGTCTGCATGCATGTAAATCACCCTCAGAACCCAGCCTGTAAAATGGGGTTGTTCACTAAACTCTATGAATAGGGAAGTAGGCACAGCTGGCCTATTCATAAGCAACATAAAAATAGATTAGCACTTTACAGATTAAACATTATCATTTCAACAGTTAACGTAAATCAACTACACTTACAGGCCCAGGACTGCTGCTGAGCCATGGGGACATGATCTGCAAGGGAAAGGGAAGGGGAAGTAATAATGGACATTATCATATGTTTGTATGGATGGTTGGAGAGTCTAGAGCTTGTGAATGTCTGCCTCTTACACAGAGGAATAACAACCTATCTGTTTTATTCCACACCAGAGTATTTATCTACTTAGTTCAGTAAATCAGTTACCCTAACTGGCAGTGACTCTCCAGTAGAGACAGATGGTGGCTTCTATGTCAATGGAATGGTAAGTCCATTCCAGGTTTTAGGAGCTATCAAAAATGCTTAATCTGTTTTGGAGATAGACTCTCCCTAATAGGGCTGCATACTGTAGATCTGATATGATTCTTGGCAGATCTTGCCATAAAATGTTATTGCAGACTTTTCTTTCTTCTATTATGCTGTTATTATTATTGGATAAAATTGTAATATTGGTTTTATGGGTTTTGATTGGCGCACTGGTGACGCAGTGGTTAAATTCCTGTACTGCAGCCACTTACAAACCATAAGGTTGTGAGTTCAATAAAAGCAAAAGGGCTCAAGCTCGACTCAGGCTTGCATCCTTCCATAGGTCGCTAAAATGAGTACCCAGATTGTTGGGGGCAATTAGTGTACACTTTGTAAACTGCTTAGGGAGTGCTTAAGTGCACTGATAAGTGTTATAGAAATGTACTTGCTATTACTATTGCTATTCAAATACATATCCATATAAAATGGCATCTCTATATTATATATTAAAGCACTGAAAACACTATGAGTTCTCCCCATTAAGAAAAAGTCAGTGGTGTTGCTATAAAGGTGCAAGGGGTGTGGTGAGCACAGGGTGTCACCCTTGGGTTGATGTTCCCCAATGGGCATTTGGTGATTGTCCTTCTCGGGACACCCCTACCTGTGTCCATCTCCCTCCACTGGCCAAGGCTCCTCTGTTGCCTGTCCGCCCATTCTTTGGGTGGACAGGCAACAGATGTATGCATGTATATGTTTGTGTCCTTGTGCATGAAAGAGTCTAAGGAAGTAACTTTGTGGAGGCAATGATGCCCGCTTAAATTTTGATGGCTATCCTCTGGACACAAAAAGGATGTCAACATCCTTTTTGAATTGTGGTGCCTAGAACTGGACACAGTATTCCAGGTGAGGCCTGACCAAAGCAGAAGAGTGTGGCACTATTACTGCCCTTGATCTAGACACTATACTTCTATTGATGCAGCCTAAAATCGCACTGGCCTTTTTAGTTGCTGCACTACACTGCTGACTCATGTTCAACTCGTGGTCTACTATCCCTCCTAGATCCCTTTCACATGCACTCTTGTTAAGCCAGGTGTCCCCCATCCTGTATCTGTGCATTTTGTTGTAAGGTACTGCATTTAGATATCTTTCGGTCAAGTAGTTGATAAAGATGTTGAATAGCACTGGGCCCAGGACACAACCCTGTGGCATCTCACTGGTCACTTGGCT
The DNA here is from genome assembly GCF_019175285.1 of Sceloporus undulatus. NCBI lineage: Eukaryota > Metazoa > Chordata > Lepidosauria > Squamata > Phrynosomatidae > Sceloporus > Sceloporus undulatus. Next base: position 342,233,648 of record NC_056522.1, on the reverse strand, counting down.
CCAGGATGAAGAGAAGCCATTGTTGAGTATGCTTTGGTTTTGATTGGTCAACCAATTACAAATCCACCTGACAGTTATATTGACTAGCCCACATTTTACTACTTGTTTGCAAGAATATCATGGGGGACCTTGTCAAAGGCCTTACTGAAATCAAGATATGCTATATCTACAGTACTGTATTCCCTTCGTCTATCAATCTGGTAATTTTATCAAAAAGGGAGATCACATTAGTCTGGCATGACTTGTTTCTCAGAAAATCATGTTGACTTTTTGTGATTATGGCACTGCCTTCTAAAGGTTCACAGACTCTCTGTTTAATGATCTGCTCTAGATTCTTTCCTGGTATTGATGTCAGAATAACTGGGCGATAATTGTTAGGGTCCTCTTCCCCCCCCCCCTTTGAAGATGGGGACATTTGCCCTCCTCCAGCCTGCTGGGACTTCTCCTGTTCTCCAGGAGCTCTCAAAAATTACCATCAATGGCTCTGAGATTACATTTGCCAGTTCTTTTAATATATTTGGATGTAGGTCATCTGGTCCTGGAAACTTAAATTCATTTAGATTAACCAGGTATTCCTGTATTTCCTCTTTACTTATTCTGTCCTGCATTTCTCCGATTGTGTCATCTGCTCCATTTTTCTCAGGCTGAGTAGGTATTAAGTAATTCTGCCTTTTCTCTGTCCCCTGTTAGCATTTTGCTATCTTCTCCACATAGCGGTCTTATCATTTCCTTCTTCTTCCTTTTGCTATGGACATACCCCCCAAAAACTCTTTTAATTGTTCTTAACCTCTCTAGAGAGCCTAAGCTCATTCTGTGCTTTTGCTTTTCTGACTTTATCCCTACATGTGCTAGCTATTTTCTTGAAGTCCTCCTTGGTGATTTCCCCCCTTTTCCATTTTTTTATACATGTCCCATTTAAAACCTAGCTTGGTTGAAAGTTCCTTAGTCACCCATCCTGGTTTCTTGAGGTACCTCCTATTTTTCCTCCTTGTTGGAACAGTTTGAAATTGTTTCCTCAGTATCTCCATTTTGAGAAACTCCCATCCATCCTGAACACCCTTCTCTTTTACTATTCCTGACCACAGAATTACCCCCAGTGTTTCCCTTAGTTTCCTGAAATCAGCTTTCCTAAAGTCTAGAATGCATTTCTGACTATGCCTGGCTTCTCCTTTCCATTGTATAACAAACTCCAGGAGAACATGGTCACTTCCACCTAAGGATCCCACCACTTGCACCCTATTAACCAGGTCATCTCTCTTGGTTAGGATCAGATCTAAAACAGCTGACCCCCTTGTTGCCTCTTCCACCTTTTGGACAATTTAATTGTCTTCCAGGCAAGTGAGAAATTAGCTAGACCTTAATGTTTTGGATGAGTTTGATTTCCAACAAATATCAGGATAGTTGAAATCAGGCATCACTACTACATCTCTCCTTTCTGAGTGTGTGGTTATCTGTTCTAGAAAGGCATCGTCCAATTTCTGAGTTTGACTTGAGGGTCTGTAGCAGACTCCCACAATACTATCACTGTTGTTTCTCTCCTCTTTAATTTTTATCCAGATGCTCTCCACATAGCTTCCAGGATTTAAGTGGGTGTTGACATCCCTGACATATAATGCTGCTACTACTCCTTTCTTGTTTGACCTATTCTCTTTAAAAGATTTTACCCCCCTATCACTACATTCCAATCATGAGACTCATCCCACCAGGTTTCAGTGATGCCTATTATATTGTATTTGCTTTGTTGTGCTAGGACTTCAAGTTTATCTTGCTTATTCCTCATGCTTTGTGCATTAGTGTAATGACATTGAAGACCGTGGATCCTCTCCCCTGGATGCCTGTGTGAAGTTTTTTCCCCTCCCACTGATGGGCGCCTGCACTATTTGCCTTGTTCCCTCTACAATGATTTGACTATTATCTCCAGACCTTGATGAACTCCTGCCTTCCAAAGTACTGTCTCTTTCCCCCACATAACTCAGTTTAAAGCTGAGATTAAAGTCCTCATTCCATACAATCCTAAAGCTCAGGATATGTCATTTATTGATTGACAATAAATATTTATAAGCAAATATTTTAGGTGTCTTTTTAGGGCAGATATTCTAAAAGCAGGTGATAAAAACAAAAGCTAGGGGAGAAGAAAAGGGATTCTCATAGCACCTTTAAGACTACTACAGCATAAGCTGTCATGGATATCAATCACTTCTTCAGATGCACTGATGTAGTATTAAATCCATAGTTATTTAGCCTCAGACACATCCTTGTAAAAGTGATACAGAAAATAATGATGATGATGATGATGATGATGATGATGATGATGATAATAATAATAATATGGGGAGATGTAGTAGTGATGAGTGATTATAAGAAAACATAAATTATTTTATAAAATGCAATTTAGATGGTACCTGACACCAGATAAAATTGCACATATCCACGAAGGGTCCAGTGATCAATGTTGGAAGTGTGATGTAGAGAGAGGCACAATGATGCATTTCTGGTGGTCATGCACCAAAGCTAAACAATATTGGAATTCCATTCAAAAACAAATTGAGAGTAATAATAATAATAATAATAATAATACAGTGGTACCCCGGGATACGAATGCGCCGCCTTACGAAATTTCCGGGTTACGAAAAAAATCCATTTAAAAAAACTGTTCCGGGTTACGAAGGTTTTTTCGGGTTACGAAAAATTTTTTGGTGCTTTTCGGCGCTATTTCACATGAAATCGCGGCTTTTCCCCATTAGCGCCTATGGGTTTTTCGGCTTGCGAAGTATTTCGGGTTACGAAAGCGGCGGCGGAACGAATTAATTTCGTAACCCGGGGTACCTCTGTAATAATAATTTTTATTTATATTTCCCGCCTCTCCCTGTGGGTCGAGGCAGGATTACAACATTAAAAACAACGATTACAAGATTAAAACTACAATGTAATATAAAATACACTCAATAAACAATATATCTTTACCAATACTATATATTGAGTAAAACATCATTTAAAATACATATCATTACAAATAGAGGTGGAATATTTCTAACTCCCTTATAACAGATTGGGTGGACAGGCCTGCCGGAAGAGATCTGTCTTAAGTGCCTTCTTAAAGGCATTTAAGGTGGTAATAAGATGGATCTCTTCCGGCAAGTCATTTCACAGTTTGGGGGCTACAGCAGTAAACACTCCGTGGGAAGTTTTTATTAACCTGGTGTTAGCATATTCCAATAGTTGCTTTCCGGATGTTCTGAGAGTGTGGGGCGGATTGTGTAGGGAGAGGCGTTCCCTCAAATAACTCGGGCCCAAGCCATGTAGGGCTTTAAAGGTAATGACCAACACTTTGTACTGCGCCTGGAAGGTAATCAGCAGCCAATTAAGAGATTTTAGTACTGGTGTTATATGGTCAGACCTAGGTGTTCAGGTGACCAATCTGGCTGCTGCAGTTTGAACCAACTGAAGCTTCCGAACTTGGTACAGAGGTAGGCCCATGTAGAGTGCATTATAGAGAAATCTAAACAAGAGCTTACCAGTGCAAGTACCACTGCTTCCAGGTCCTTTTGGTCCAGGTAGGGATGCAGTTGGCTTATCAATCGAAGTTAGTACCAAACACTCCTGGCCGTTGCATCTACTTGAGATGACAATTGTAGCGACGAGTCAAGGAGTACTCCCAAACTGCGAACTTCGTCCTTTAGGGGAAGTGTGACCCCATCCAGGACTGATTGACAAATCTCCATCCCCGGACTTGAGGTACATATCGCAAGTACCTCCGTTTTCTCTGGATTCAGCTTGAGTTTGTTTTCCCTCATCCAGCCCATTACCGAATCAAGGCAGGCATCAAGAGGAGAGATACCATCCTTAGACACCGCAGCAGTCGGAGACATAGAGAAATAAATTTGGGTGTCATCAGCGTACTGATAACACTGCGCCCCATGTCTCCAGATGATCTCGCCCAACAGCTTTATGTAAATGTTAAACAGCATGGGGGACAGGATGGCACCTTGAGGGATGCCAGATGAGCAGCTGTCCCCCAGCATCACCATCTGGAATCTGCCTGAGAGGTAGAAATGGAGCCACTGGAGTTCCCTCAGGCATTCCAAAAGGATACCATGGTCTATTGTATCGAATGCCGCTAAGATGTCCAAGAGCACCAACAGGGTCACACTTCCCCTGTCAGTGTCAGGATATTTTATGCAAGGAACTGGAAAAATAAAGATTAATAGAAAAACTTAATATCACTTTATATCTGGTTTGGTGTGATAATAGACTTGTATTAATACAAAGATTTTTTTCTTTATTACTCTGCTTTACTAGAGCTGTTAATATGATATGTATTTCATGAGTCATATAAACAAACCAACAAATAAAAAACATAGTTGTAATAATAAATGTCTACAGAATTGGATAAATGGATGAAAAGTATATTGAACCTTTTTTAAAAAAGGAATTTTCCAATCAAACACTAGAGGTATGTGTTATTGACATCTCAGACAAAAACAATCTATATATAGGAAAATTTAGAGAAGAGAAGTTTAGTTAGTGGAGAAATACAATCATTGCTTTAGGTTTGGAAGTCACTATTTCATTTATTGAATGATTATTTGTATTTGTATTGTCAATTTTGTTATGTCAACATTTTGTTAAATTGTTTATGTAATTGTGTAATTTTCAGTGTAATATTTGTATTTTAAGATGAAATCTCAATAAAAATTATTTTTAAGAAAGAAAGAAAGAAAGAAAACGTAAATTAAAACCAGGCCATAAATCTTCAAAGAGTTGTGTAAGAGGAGGCAGGTCTTTCAAATAGCTGGTCTGTTAATACTGAGGTATGAAAGTAAAAAAAATCTGCTTACCATAAGTTTGTTCCCTAGTTACAGACTTCTTTGAGAAATTATCATCTGTTATATGTGCAGCTATAAGGACTTGTGTGTTGATATATGTAGTGTGCCAAGAAACCATTATCTTTGTTCACACCTCTGCTAATGGAGTGGAATTTGTGGATATATTCCAATTTAGATGTTTCTTTTTCTAATTATAGAATCTTGGAGTTGGAAGGCAAATCTAGTCCAAACTCTAACTTGCAGGGATAGGCAATTAAAGCTCTCCTGAAAGATGTCTATCCAACCTCTGTTTAAAAATCTCCAAAGAAGAATCATAAAATAGAATCACAGAATCTCAGAGCTGGAAGACACCACAAGGGCCAGCCGATCCAATGCCCCGCTATGCAGAAATACACAATCACAATCGAAGCACTCTTGACAGATGGCCATCCAGCCTTTCTTTAAAAGCCTTCAAAAGACTCCAAAGACTCCACCACACTCCGTGGCAGCATATTCCACGGTCAAACAGCTCTAACTGAAGTTCTTCCTAATGTTTAGGTAGAATCTTTTTTCCTGTAGCGTAAATCCATTATTCTGTGTCTTAGTCTCTAAAGCTGCAGAAAACAAGCTTGATCCATCCTCAATATGACATCCTTTCAAAAGTGTCAACCTCTCTCCAGTGCAGTTCATTCCACTGTCAACCAGCCCTTACAGTCAAGAATTTATTCCTAATGTTTATTTGCAATTCTTTGTTGTAATTTGACTTATTGGTTCTTGTTCTATTTTTTTTCCTTTGAAAGTTGTTTGTTTGTTTGACTATTCATAAGCCATTGTGATGCAGTCATTTCCAACATATGGTGACCTTAAGACAAACCTATCACAGGGTTTTGTGGGGCTGAGAGAGTGTCACTCACCCAAGGGCACCTTAGGGTAACCATAAGTCAGAAACAACTTGAGGGCACACAACAACAAACTCATAAATCACAGACTGAATGTTGTGGAAGGTAGAAATGCTATGCAACTGATTGGTGGGTATTGCCATTTCTAATGTCATATTTGTGTCATTTTATCCCTTTGTGTAGAGACAATTCTATTTGTCTAGTACAAGATGGCACTAGATTGGAAGATGAGCAAATGACTCCACCTGAATGTTGTAGGTGATATTGTTAGAACCTGTGATGTTGCTGCCAGGGTAGATTGTGCAGACAGAGTTGGCATCTGGGTTAGAAGCAGGGTCATGTCCCTATATTCCTGTCTGCGTTATGTATCCTGTTGTATGTGAGTAGCTGTTTAAGGTTGGAAGGATGTCTGTAAGGGAGTAAAAGCCTGCTACCCAGAGGGCAGTATTATTCTCAAGAACTACGAGCAGTTCGTTGATGTTGTCTTTTGAGTGGTCTCACCTGGGAGCTATAGTTGACAGCTAGTGGCATTCTGTCATTTTCTGTTTTATGTCTGTCTTGTAGTAGACTGTTCCTGGGTACCAGTTTTGCCCTACTAATTTCTTTTTTCACCTCACTGAGTGAGTATTGTAGCTAGATAAATGCCTTCTTCAGGCATTTGTCTGAATTATCTTGTGAGTCTGTGTAGATGCTGTTGTACAGGAATTCTTGACTGATTTGGTAGTTTACAATGGGTAGAAACTGGAGGCACTTAAGTAGCAATCAGTGGGCTTCACTATAGATGCTTAGATGTCCATTGTGTCAACATACAGAAGTGTCAAAAGTCGATTTCCTGCATGGATTGCTCCAGATGTGGGTTGATGGTAGGGTGGATGTTCTTGAAATTCTGGTGAAACTTCTCAAGTGATTCCTTTCCATGCATCAAAACGATAATGATATCATGAATGTACCTCAGGTAGAGAGAGGGTTTCTGGTTAGGTGAGATGAGGAAGTATTGTTCCAGATCTGCCATGGATATTTGTATACTATAATGCCACTTGAATCCCCAAAGGCAGTGCCAACGAAGGTACTTGTTATTCCCAAAAGTGAAACAGTTATTAGTAGGTACAAACTGATAGAGATTGGTCATTACCTGTGCTGTAGTCCCATTCAGAAAGGTATTTTTGATGGCTTGTAGTCCATCCTTGTGGGAGATGTTGGTATACAGTGATTCCACATCCATAGTGGCTAGGATGGCATTCTCTGAGAGGTTCGGGACAGACTGTATTTGTATCCTTCAAATAGCTTGAACTGTTCATGACAAATGGTCTGAAAACTAAGTTCATATATTCAGATACTCCAACCATGAAAATTCTGGTGCTTAAGACAATGAGCCATGACAGGTTCCATAGTTTATGTCATGGGATGTGTCCATTCAGTTCTTTACCACCATGGAGAATTCTGAGTAAAATGTTGTGTTGGAGAGTTGCCTCTCAGTGTCCTGTATGTAGCCCAACTTATTCATGATGACAGCCATACCTCCTTTGTCCATGACTTTAATGATAATATTGAGATCACTTCTGAGACTGTGGATCACACCACAATCCATATGGTAAGAGGCTGTGTGGTCAATTTTGTCTCCTGTTAATTATCTCAGTCTGGGCAGGGTGGCAGAAGAATTGTGTATACAAATCTAACTGCAGCTTCCAACATTCAGAAGTCCATGTAGAGTACTTCATTTTGCAGCTATGAGAAGCATTTTCCTGTGTGCTGCTGTAATGTCCATTAAAATATTGTGGATGCTTGTGAGCTATTGACCCATCTAGTGCCAATTTTCTGGCTCATAGATGGCAATTTTTCTGTGGTTGAGAAGACTCCCACATAAATCTATGGGAAAAGATATCAAAATTTTGAAAACATTTGCCATGTTTATAAAGAGACATCACTGAAATATGTTATTGGTCTCCTTCACGTAGCCCTGAATAGAACAACAGTACAAGAGTCCCTGTGAAATAGGCCTGTGTGCATATATCACAGAGATTGGGGGAAAAACAAATTCCTTGTTAATTTGCTCACATAATTAATTGACATTCATCCCAATGAAGGCTAAATGTCACTACGGTCAGTATCTAATTTAATCTAGAACAAAACCATGGCAATCACTATTACAGGTTTAACATAAACCTGGAAATAATTTAAATTGCTGTATGCTTGTTTGCACTGAATGCTAGAAAAAGGAGAAAGAAAGGTTATACAGTATGATGCTCTGTTGTCTGTGTTTCTCCCTTGTGGTTTACAACTGACTCCATTCCAGGCCTTGTGAGAGAGCTATACAGAATTTTTCTACAAGTGTACTCCACAACTATGTCTTCTGAGAAGAATCCCATGCTATGTGCTATTCAACAGCCTCTGATCCAATTCATTCATTCAGAAAAGTCCAGCAGCTATGTTTTTCCTGAGCTTACCTTGCTGGTGGAGACTGGTATTTTAATATTTTTCCACAAAAATAAAAACTTAATTCATGTATCAGTGTAGCAAAGAAGGGAGCACTTCTGTGTTGAACAAGATCATTGTCCTTTAACTAAAATTAAAACATCCAACTACATCCAATAGCTGGTCTTGACTCAAACAGGCCTATTGAATCAATGGGATTTCTATTAGTGATGACTTATCAAGTGTCACTCATTTCATCAGCTCTATTCTCATTGGGACTAGTAACTGGATTTATCCTATAGTTTTTTATTTACATTCTTTAATCCAGACGAACAATCCACATTGTTTGATGGCTGAGAGAATAGCATACAGGTTGCCAGAGGCACGGGATTAAGAAGAAAGGAGATGCAAATCAGTGATACATGTCAATTACAGTAAAATGTAATGTAACAGGTTGTTAGATTCCATGCTTTAGAATTGTGTTTCCCAACCAATCAGTTTCTTGATAGGTTTGCTTAGAAATATCATCATCTCCATCCAGCAACTGATTTATGGCATTTATAGGAATCTGATAACTACCAGCTTAGGGAAAGTAACTTAAAAATACAAAAAGTAGCAATTTTAAGGCACAAACAACTCATTGTGTCAACTGGAGTCAAGCTGTCAATCACATTAACATGTTACAGCTTCTCCTATGATTTCTTTTAAAAACAGTTAAAATGTTTATTAACTTTATTAACAATAGATTAAAAATTCCCCACTAATTATAACATAAACTGAATTAGGGTTTATTGGGGCTCATCAACCCAACAACAAATTAGGGTTTTTTGTAGTAACATTTGAAGCTCTGATCTATCGAATGTGAAGATACACATGTAGGGATCTGGTCTCCTGAATGGAAGCAATATCTGTGTATGAACCTGCCATGAGTGAAATGGCTGCAAGGGTTTGGTTACACAAATGACACAACACGCATGCAAATACCACTGCAATCAAAGGAAAATGCAGCAATAACAGTGTGAAAAATCCTGTGAAATTTCATAGCAGTGCCCTTCAGCAGGAAAACTATGTGTATTCTGAAGGATGTTAACCTCACACATGGCTATTTTATGTAGTAATTAGTCCTACAAAAGTATTACTGTGAGGTAGTCAACAGAATGCTGAACCTGGGTTCAAGTACCCGCTGATTCATAAAAATCACTGAGTGGCCCCAGTCTAGTCACAGTTATCCTCATTTTGGTTGCTGAAAGGGTGAAGTAAAATGACCTAATGTATCAGAGACACCATTGTAACCTCACATTTGTATGCTTCTGAACTACCTCTCCCATAATCCTCTCACTTCTGGGTATGCTGGCTAAGTCAGATAGCAATTGCAAACAACACCTGGAGGACCATAGATTTTCACTTCTACATATGCTGTTCACACTTCTTTGAAGGAAGAGTAAATTGCATGTAGAGTAAGCATGTAGATAGTACAACTAAAGTAAGCTATTTAGTTCTTGTGTTGGAGATGACAGCATGCTTTTCTGTCAAAGTACAAACAAACCAGCATAGGAGTGAAACAGACTGGCCAAATGAAGTGGCTTCCAGCTGCTTTGAAGGTGTGCTGATTAAATGATGTACATCTCCAAAGAGGCCGGAAGCCATACCAAAGCCAAACTCCAGTCCTTAAGAATGAAGCAAAAAGAAGTCCAGATAATCTGACTCTTGGCGGCTCTTGCGTCCACAGCCCACCTTGGGAGCAGGCCATGCAGACAGCAGGGTTCAGACTCACTTCCAGCCAGAGCGGATTTGGGCCGCTCTTTCATGCCTGTTTGCTCCAGCCCATAGTCAAATTAAGAATCCATTTTTACTATTATTTTCTCTTCCAGGGACCAGTAGCCAGGGCCGGCTCTAGGTATTTGGCCATTCTAGGCAAGAAATATTTTGGCACCCCCTGCCGCCCCTCATAATTATTTTCACCCCTTGATTTCCACTGTTTCGTTTGTGAAAGCTAAACATGACATAAAACTTAGCTTCCAATCTCTCGTTATAGTATTGAGAATTAGTCAAAAAGCCAAAAAATTATACAAAAAAAGCCGTCTAGCCACTCCTAAATTTTGCCACCCTAGGCGGCTACCTATTTCGCCTATATGGATGAGACAGCCCTGCCAGTAGCAAATCCTTAGGCTGCAGCCAGATATGCCGGACTCTGGCCAATGAATTTTAGCTACCCAAGCCTTTTTTCTGGACTGTCATTTTCTACCAAGAAGCTCCTTGGGTACTTATATTCAAGCTGAAAAGTCATGGACACTGGTATAGCTGGGCTTGGGAAAGCAGGGCTGAGGAATAACATACCTGTCAATATTTCACAGGTGAAAAGCGGGGAACAGTGAAGTCAAAAGCCCAGATCAGTATTAATGCAGAAGACCACACAAAATTACCACTATTAAAAGCAACAACAACAACAACAAACCAGATATTTTTCTTCTGAGTTTAGGAAAGCATGAAAAAAGAAAAAAAAATCGAGCCTCTTAAAAACCGAAGACTCTGCCCTTTTCTCTCCTGCTAATCAAGTACAAACTATTTTGGCACTTTGAACTCAATTTGTAGCAAGTGAAGTAAGTTGAAGACAAAAGGAGAAACTGGAAAGAGGAGGAAAAAACGGGGACATTTTAAAGGCAACTGAGAAGGTAAAACAGCAGAGGATTAACTGGGTCTGTCCTTGTCACACTGGGACAGTAGAGGGGTATCAATGATCGAGGGAGGTAATAGTACTACTCTATTCTGCTTTGGTCAGGCCTCACCTGGAATACTGTGTCCAGTTCTGAACACCACAATTCAAAAATAATGTTGAAAAGCTGGAGTGTGTCCAGAGGAGAATGACCAAAATGGGGAAAGATCTGGAAACCATGTCCTATGAGGTGTGATTTAGGGAGATGAGTATGTTTAGCCTGGAGAAGAGACAGTTAAGAAGTGATTTGATAGCCCTGTTTAAGGGATGTCATACTGAAGATGGAACAAATTTGTTTCCTGCAGCTCCAGAGAACTGGACCCATAGCAATGGATTCAAATTACAGGAAAAGAGATTTCAGCTCAACATTAGGTAGAACTTCCTGACAGTAGGAGCTGTTTGACACTGGAAAATGCTGCCTCAGAGTGTGGTTAGAGTCTCCTTCTTTGGAGGTTTTTAAAGAGAGGCTGGGTGGCCATCTGTCGGTAGTGCTTTAATTGTGTTTTCCTACATAGCAGGGGGTTGGACTGAATGGCTCTTGTGGTCTCTTCCAACTCTATAGTTTTATGAGTGAGCTTTGTAACATTGCTTGTCTTGAGTTCCTGTCATCTCTTACTCTTGGCTAGGGATGGCAGAAGTGGCAAGCCAACAGTCTGCAAAGGGCCACCTTGTTTCCAACCCATTTGGCTAAAGGAAAATACAAAAATCCTCACAGAACCTTTCCTCTGCACGCTACTGTCTCCTCTCCCCAGGAAATACACATCAGACTTGACCTCAGTGGCCTGTACCCGCACTGGTAAGGACTTGCTGTACCATTGCCAACTTGCAGGGAAATGCCCTCAAACAACCTCCCTTCTTTAAGGTGCAGCAGGGCTCAGCAAGCTTTGAAAGGCAGACAGCTTCTCTTGAAACCAAGGCAGCAGCAGTGCCACTTTTCAGTTGACTAATGTGGGCCCATTTGTTCTGGCTGACATTAATGCTCCTTGCCATCCATCTCTGACTCTTTAAATTACCTTTTTATGGCTGAAATCTTTTTTTCATAATTGATAAAAATCTCCTTTTTATTTCCTACATTATTGTGGGAAAAAGTAGGGTGTTTTTATATATTTTTTTTATTCTTCATTTTAGTTTTAATATAAATGTGGTTTTTATTGAGACATGCTTGGAAAGCTTGACAACCTCACTGGATACCCTGAAAAAGGAGGAGGGGGAAAGCTGTCTTATTCTTCCCATTTTATATGTTTCCTTCCTCAAACTCACCCCCTTGGACTGTCAAACCTCGGAAATCTCTAAGAGGAGTAAGTAACTTTCACCAGTTCTGCAGGGGATCTTAAGGGACTGCATCAAACGACTGCAGCCTCATAAATAAGGTTTTTTTTACACACACACCCAAAATCTCCCTCAACAACTCCTGGGAATGTGGGGAGAATTCTATCATGTTTTTGGTCCTCTTTGGGGCAATTTGGGCCCAGAAAAGGTCTTATTTTCAAACAAGAAGTGACCTAGAAGTCAACTTCTAGGCCACTTCTTGTTGAAGAAAAGCCTCTCATTGGCCTAAATCAGGCCGTTGGGGCAGAAATACAGAAAAATTAGCCCACAAAACCGAAGAAGGCATTTAGGAGCATCTAAGGTCAAAAGTGGCAAAATTGTGGGACTGTCCACAGGCTATGCTTTTCCTTAGCCTTGCTCTCCTTCCACACCTTAGGCCCTACAAAACCCACCATCCACAACAAATGGCCATGATAACTGGGGCTGCTCATTGCTATAGTTCAAAACATCTGGAAGCACCCAGTCTGAGGAAGTTTTATCACTCTCAACTCAGGTTTTCGGAGATCTAAAAGTAATTCCAAAGATTCTTAGACACCCCACCACCCAACACCCCTCATTTTCTTTATATAAATAAGTGGTTGGTATAACACCCTTAGAGAATGGCAGTGGCAAGCCCTCTCTGAAGAAACCTGCCAAGAAAATCCCATGATAGGTTTGCCTTAGGGTTGCCATAAGTCAGAAACAATTCGAAGGCACACAACAACAACAACAACAACAACAACAACGTACCAATGACAGGATCATGAACCATGGATTTAAGGGATATAAGTTATGAGAGGGATAGGCAACCTGTTGTCCTTTCACACTATAAAATGCCATCATGGCATCTGGTGGAATCTTGGGGTAATGTAGTTTGGTGAGGCAACAGAACTCTCTGGCTGAAAATTCTAAATACCTGTTCCCAAACTATAAATCCCAGGATTCCACAGAGTGCAATCATAGCAGTTAAAAGTGGAATCATAGAGCTACAACTGTGAAATGTGACAGGGCCCTGGCATTCTCCCAATGTTTTTGACTACATTTAGAAGGCACACACTTCCTTACCCCATGAGATATGAGTCTTCTGTCCTGACCCTGATAGCAAATCATATGACCCCATAGCTAGTGGATCATCAGCAAGCCTACATCAAGAGCCAGGTTGAAATGATTTACTGTTACTTATTTCAAAGATTTAGATTATAGATTACAAAGAACTAAAGTAAAACATGAGAGGATAAAAGAAGAATGCATATGAAAATAACGTAAATATGTAACAAAACAGAATTGCAATGAGTTATATACAATATTTGCAATACAGTTCTAATCCATAATTTGAGCATCTTACCAAAGCATTTAAGAAATCTGCCTTTGGATCACAGCCGGCAGAAAACCAGATTCTCTACATTATATCTCTTCATAGCCTAAAATTAACCGTACTTCCAGAATGAGGTCTAGAAAGGCTTATACTGAAGGCTGGTTTGTGATTTTGCATGCTCTAGCTAAAAACTGCTGTCAGTAGCGCCTTCAAGTCATCTGTTATGGCAACCCCCTGAATTTCATTGAGTTTTCTTAAGCAAGGAATACTCCGAGGTGATTTTGCCAGTTCCTTCCTCTGAAATACAGCCTACAGCATCTGGTTTCCATTAGTGGACTCCCATCCAAATACCAACCACGCTCACCTTGCTTGGCTTCCAAGATCAGATGGGGATTTGGTGCCTTTAGAGTATTTAAAGCTGCACCTCTTCCCAAACTGGGAAAAAAGTGAGATATATAGTAAATATTTGAAATAAATAAATAAAAATAAAAGTTTGACACCAAGGAGAAGGGAGGTATCCATTAGTAATAATAATAATAATAAATTTTATTTATGTTTCCCCGCCTCTCCCATAGGATCGAAGCGGGGTTACAGACTATTAAAAACCATTACAAACAATCTCATAAATAAAATCCAATACTATAAAAACTCTAAAAACAATCATACAACATACATATCCAGGGTAAGCAGAGAATCGATGGCATCAGAGATACAAGCTTCATTCTTCAGGGGGGAAGGCTTGACAAAAGAGAAAGGTTTTAAGGCTCTTTTTAAATGATTCCAGGGGGGTCATAAGACAGAGCTCATCGGGAAGACTATTCCAGATCCTCGGGGCTGCTAATGAAAAATCCCTCTGGGATGTGGAGACATATCTGGAAGATGGTATTTCCAACAGATTCTTCCCGGATGTTCTAAGTGTGCGGGACGGATTGTATGAGGAGATGCGGTCCCTCAAGTAACTCGGGCCCAAGCCATATAGGGCTTTATAGGTAATAACCAACACCTTGTATTGTGCTCGAAAGCGAATAGGCAGCCAGTGAAGATCTTTCAAAATAGGTGATATATGGTCAAACCTGGATGCACCGGTGACCAATCTGGCTGCCATATTTTGTACTAATTGAAGCTTCCGGGCTTGGTACAAAGGTAGCCCCATGTAGAGCGCATTACAGAAATCTAAGCGAGAGGTTACCAAAGCATGTACCACCGTTTCAAGGTCCCTTTGGCCCAGGTAGGGTCGCAGTTGGCGTATCAACTGAAGTTGATAGCAAGCACTTCTGACCGTCGCATCTACTTGAGATGTCAACTGCAGGGACGAGTCCAGAAGTACTCCTAAACTGCGACCTTCGTCCTTTAGGGGAAGTGTGACCCCATCCAGGACAGGTGGATAAATTTCCTTCCCCGGGCTTGGGGAACCTATCACCTGTACTTCCGTTTTCTCTGGATTCAGACTGAGTTTGTTTTCCCTCATCCAGCCCATTACTGACTCCAGGCAGGCACTCAGAGAAGAGACGCCATCCTTAGTCACTGCATCAACTGGAGACACAGAGAAACATATTTGGGTATCATCAGCATACTGATAACATTGCGCCCCGTGTCTCCGGATGAACTCTCCCAGCGGTTTCATGTAAATGTTAAACGAAGTGGGGGGACAGGATCACTCCCTGAGGGACACCAGATGTCAGTTCCCTCTTATAGGAGCAAGTGTCCCCAACTGCACCATCTGGAATCTGCCTGAGAGGTAGGAACGGAACCACTGGAGTGCAGTGCCCCCAATGCCCAGCTCTCTCAGGCGTTCCAGAAGGATACCGTGGTCAATGGTATCGAAAGCTGCTGAGATGTCCAAAAGCACCAACAAGGTCACACTTCCCCTGTCGATGCACGAGGTACAGTTAAGTTACTTCCAAAGCAGTGTAACCTTATGCTGAAAATCTACCAGAGGCAATATGGTTTTGAGTCAGGGGCAGGACAGAAAGCACATTTCCAGAGCAGTTCAAAAAATATTAGTGCGTCTTCACTCACAATCTACCTTCATATCAACCCCCTCCGTGGCTAAGAATGTGAATACAGTAAAGGCTAGCGTCACTCCTTCTTGACTGCCAATTGAGAGCCGTTTAAAACCATGAGCCTGGCACCCAAAAATAATAAAAGTTATTTGAAAGAAATGAGATTTTAAAATACTGATATCATTTTCAGAATGCCTTATGGTATTTGAACTAATAGGCTGCAGTACAGTTGTGTTTTCAAGTCTTTGACTGCTATCATTAGAGTTTCCATTTGATTTGAATGAAAGGATTGAAAGTTGTAGTTTTAGAAGCTAGCATATTCCACAGCGCACGCACGCACACACATCTTCTGAAATCCCAGGAGATGAGATTAAAATGCAAAACTTTCAACATCTGATGTGGGAAAATACTAGGGTTTAACTGAGTATTTGCCAGTTTTGATTTTGGGACTGAAACTGCTATTACATTGGGATAGAAATTTCTCCCCCAAACCACTTACGCTGTGAATATTTTCCAAAGCTAATCCTCTCTCGTTTTTTTTCTTCGGGCTGCTAATTTTCCCCAACCATCACTTTCAATGCCTACTCTTCCTTTTTCCTCCTCTTCTCTATGTGATGTAATGTCATTATGATATCACAATAATATGTAGCCAAAGAAATCTGACAATATCAGTAGGGGCAAATAAAAATGAAAACTATTTTAATAAGCAACTTTTTCTTTTCTTTTTCTGCAAGTGACAAAAGGGAACAATTTTTCTGCATTGCTCCCTTAAAATGTTCCCTTAAAATGGAGAGTAATCTCAACTCAACTCTAGCATATCCTATTATTATGTGGAGCCGCATGCTATCTTTCAAGGAATTCCTAGTAATGGACTATCAAGATAACTCTGGTACACAAACTTATTTGACAAGACAGGTGTTGGGGGAGCAAGCTGTACTGTTCTGAACATAGCTACCAAATGTTCGTGCTGCTGGCTGGTGAAAATTTGTCTTGGGGGTTGTTATTGTTTGGGGGTATTTTAAGAACTATCACTGATACCAGGCTCCCACTTCTCCAACAAGTATATCTAAAAATAAACAGTGGGCTTATCTAGATAGGCTGACTGTCTATTCCTTGTTGTATTATAAACTGTTTTTATTTTTGAGATCCAAAAAACATTATTCTTGCCCCAGTAGATTTCCTAGTAAATCCCAACAATTACTGCAACTTTTTACTTGTTATCTGAATGCAGCACTTTCCCCCTGTCCCAGCATATTTTGAATTCCAAATTCTTCCTTCTATTTCTTGATGCAGTTCTTTTCATTTTGGAGCAATGCTTTATGACATTAGCTGTGGATGTTAACTTTGTTTTTATAGACCACTGCCTGCCCTGCTTCATTCCTCTCTTTTTCACCACAGCAATTTACAGCAATAGTGTAATAGTGTTAAATGCTAGAAAGATGTTTTTAAAACAGCACCTTTATAGCAATGGTGCCAGAATTCTAGAAAGATACAAAACATAATTTTAAAATTGTAATAAAATTCAAAGATTCTGAAGCAGATGGGCAGGAAAAAGCATCCTGAAGCTGCTTTTTCTGAGAGTGGGTCGAGACCCCAATGACTGCACTGCCCATTCCCAAGGTGGCCCACATGTGCACGCTTTGATTGCACAGTGTGGCATTAAGCCATGCTGCTGGGGGGGGGTGTAATTTTTCCCCCACCATTCATGTGTACTGTCTCACAGACACAGTGCCAGTGACTGCCTGCTGCCTAAATGCCATCCAATTGGATGGCCACCCCCTTTGATCATGCATGCAATTGCACCTGTGATCCTTCAACAGGACAGGGCATCGGAGCAGAGGTCTGCCCAGTAAAACATTGGCAATGCACAATCATGCCTCCTTATATGCCCACTTCACTCCCCTTTCACCCCATGCCCTGTCGTGCACTGTCTGGTTTGTGTAGGTTGTAGTTCTATCCATTGGAGGTGTCACACTTTCACTTTTTTGCCTTGCTGGAGCACTTCTTTGGGGCTGGTCTCATGTTGAGGCATTTATGGGTGCAAACTTTCTGGGCTAGAACAGTTCATACAGATGCAAAGGTGCACACTTTCTGGATTGGAATGGTTTATTTCCTCTTCTTTTCAGTCTGGCTTTTCACCCCTTCACACGGCCATGGCGTGGTTTCAGGCCACTTTTGGGGCATGCATCATCTAAATACTGTTCCACTAAAAGGATCTGAAACTATTTCTTTTGGCCCTTCTGCTTAACCACTTAGTTGTGTTAGCCTGGAAAATCAGTATGCAAAGGGATCTAGTGCCATGAGCTTTTGTAGACTTGAGTAGTCGAGGAAGTAGACTGAAGTCTACAAAAGCTCATGCTACCAGCTTCTGTCTTTCAGTTAGTCTCAGTGCTACTAGATCCCTTTAAAATTGTGAATTGGCAGTAGCCTATCAGGAAACAACTGGAGGTAAAATGGAGAGATATTTAAGGGAGATGGATGCATCCATATTTAACATCATAACTGACATCACAAGCAAGACATGCACAACAAGCCCAAATGTGTTGACTTCTTATTCAAGGTTTGTTTGTTTTTCAAAAAGTCAGCACAGGAAAGTGACAAGAAGCAACATTAAATATATGATGCCATGCAGAATAGATCACCAGTCTGGATAAACTCAGATTACTGTAAACCCTACCCTGAAGCAGGAGGAGGATTTGTCTGATTTTAGAAGTTGACTGCAATGATCAGGTCAGATTTCTGGCAAGATTGAGCTGTACCTTCCATAGCAACACACTAGGTAGTTAGGAATAGGGGATGAGAAAAAGAAGTGGAAGAAACTGAAAAAGGAGGGTGAGAGAAAGAAAATAAAGGCAACCCATTTACTATTGGTACTGATTCTTCTGGCTGATAGCTTTGGCTGTGTTTGACATTGCCAAAATGTGCCCCTTGACAGATGTCCTTTGCAGGAGTGCAGCCTTTAATAGAAATGAAAAAGTTTGCCTACCTGTGTTTTACATGTTATAATCCCATGGCCACTTCCTTGAGATTAAACTTCATTGAACAGAATGGAACTTAATTGGAGCCATGGTGGCACAGTGGTTAAATGCCAGTACTACAGCAACAATGTTGTGAGTTAGATCCCAGAGTTCCAAGGTTGACTCAGCCTTCCATCCATAAATAGATTGGTAAAATGAGTACCCAGCTTGTTGGGGGCAATTGGCTTATTGGCTGTAAACCACTTATAAAGTACTCAGTTCACTATTAAGCAGTATAGAAGTATAAATGCTGTTGCTAAGTGCTATTGCTATTAGTCTCACCCACATAAATAAATAGGGTTGCGCTGTAAGTATCCAGCACTCCCTACATCACAGGAAATTGGATTTAACAACTAACCTCACACCTTCCTACTGCTTGAAAAAGTGCAGGCTACAGAATGGCAATGGAGTCTTCCTGGAAAGTGAGTAACAGTATGGAGTGGTAGCATGCAAGCTAGATACCTCCTTCTAGAAGTTGAGGCTATGCTCTGTGACAGATGTTTTGAGATATTAGCTTGGTGTCGCCTAGAAACTATATGTTTCTAGTGAAATATATTGCAAATTAGCACCTTTTTCATAGCTACACAACATGTCAGTTCCAAAATAATTGAGTAAAATGTTGATCTTTTCAAAGCTCAGTGCTTGGAATCCAAATTGTCAGATTCAGTTCATAAGCCAAGAAACGAAAGGCTGCTTTCGACATGTGTTTGCTCACCATTTGAAATTTGTGGGAGGAGGAATTCTCCCTAGTTTCAGACTGACCCTTCCAAGTAAGACAGGCAAAGCAAAGCACATCTGAAAGCAATCCTGCAAAGCCCGCAAAGGAAATACATGTGGACTGGCAAAGTACACTACCAAATACTATGTTTATGAAACTGATCCTCTGTGGGGAAGAAAAGCACTAAAAGTTTCTTATCTCTTTATTATTCAATTTGCCCAAATTTGATTGGTGTGGCAGCTGCACCCCTTCCTAGAGAAGGCAATTTTAGTAAACAGGGCATGATGCCTTGATTACTTTTTACTGCAATGTGTCCTACACTTCAACCTTTTCGTAAATCATCTTGGGTCCCATTTTGGGAGAAAGGCAACATACAAATATATGAAATCAATCGATCAATCAATCAAATTAGTATATGGGACTGCCCTTGAAAAAGAGTCAGAAGCTACAGCCAGTGCAAATTGTGGCAGCTAGACTAATGTCCACCATGTATTTCAGACACCATATAGCACTGGTATTGAACCAATTGCACTGGTTTCCAATTTGTTTCCAAGCTCAGCTGAAGATGCTTTTTAAAAAACTATAATTACCTAGAGACCCATTCACACAACACAGTGGTGCTATTATTCCATTTTAACTGCCTTTGCTCCTATCTATGGAATCCTGTGGCTTATAATCTATTGAGCCAGTAGAGTGACTGAGTGCCTCTCCCCAAACTGCATATCTCAAGATTTCATAGGGTAGAACCGTTGCAGTCAGTAGCATAAGTGCACTACAACTGCATAGTATAAGTAGGCCCTTTAAGAACTTGGGGCTATGATATTTGTAAAAGCCAGCCATACTTTCAACATTTCACTGATGAAAACCAGGACACATGTGACCAAGCAATATCAAGGGTATGGTTAAGATGGGAAAATTATTAATGAAGAAGAACACACAAGTTAAGAAATGCTGCAGTAATCTGCTTTTGTCTGAGCCTGCTGGGAAGGGCAAGATTCCACCCTCTCAAATCCTCTCTCTCCTGCTGAATTAACTGAGTGCAAACTATTCTTGCACTGTGAACTCAATTTGCACCAAGTGAAGTAAGCTCAGGACAAAGGGGCAAAGTGGAGGAACTCAAGAGGAACTGGGACATTCTTTTAAAGTTACAAAAATGGGACAACAAAAGGATTAATTCGGATTGCTTGTGCCAAATCAGAACAGTTGGAAAGTTTGAGCTTCCTCTTCCTATATATCTAACCAGAATCTGAGATCTTCAGAAGAATTTTATGTCCCACAATAACCTAAGGACACCAGATCCCACCTGATATTGGAAGCTAAGCAGGATCAATCCTGTAAGTACTTGGATGGGAGACCACCAACTAATACCAGCTGCTGTAGGCTATATTTCAGAGGCAGGAACTGGCAAAACCACCTCCAATCATTCATTTCCTAAGAAAATCCTATGAAATTCATAGGGTCACCGTAAATCAACTGGTGGTTTGGGAGACACATATAGATGCATATACACACACAAAAAACTTGAGAATCACTGGCTCCATTCTTGATGAGCTCTCCATGGGTCATCAAAACACTATTCCATCTAGCCCTTGGTTTTTAAAACTGGGTTTATTTTTTTTAAAATCTGTTCTTAAAGAACACTATTAATCTATTTAAGAAAAAACATCTAGGGGTAGCCGTGTTGGCCATACAGTAAATCCAACAACATCCAAACAATGATACCTTTATTGGGACAACCAATTATATGTTGCAAGCTTTTGAAGTCACATGCTGGATTCCAAGGAAACATCTTTTTTGAATTGCAAATGGACATTAAATTTCCTTTGAAAATCTACCACTGACCACATGGCTAAAGGGGGAGGTGCACGTCTGCAGGTAGCCCTGCCTACTATCTGAACTAAGACCAGAAACAGGAAATGCAGGTCTATGACTAATATCTTCAATTTCTTTTTTCTGTTTGCCTGATGAAGAAGCCAGTGTGACATCGAAAGCTTGCAACATGTAATTGTACATTTTGGTTAGCCGAATAAAGGTATCATTGTTTGGATGTTATTGAATCTATTTCAGAATATATCACTTTGGGGCCCCAGTAGACAAAAATGTTATTCATAAATTCTTTAAACAAGCAAATGATTTCTGTCACTAAGAATAAAAGAGAAATAATGGAAACAAAAGATTAGATTTTTCTGATAATCCCAACTACAGTAGACTCATTAAATTAATGGGATTTATATTCATATTGCCTCTCCATTGATCCTAAAACAGTTGGGTACCAACAAGATTCAGTCCACATGCCCCTGAAGTTTAAGTAACAGGGGCCATAGCATTAAGCTTTAAAAATGCATTTTAACCGTGCAGAGGCTGTTAACAGGAGGAAATCAGAGTTCTAGGGGCAAAGCATTCCACTTTGTGGAAGCAACGTGGGAAAAGCCCAGTCTCTTGCTCTCCTGTCAAACATACTTCTGCAGGTGATGGCATGTTCAAGAAGAACCTCTCTTGAAGACATTAATGTATGAAGAGGTTCATAATGGACAGGTAGCCAGCACCTGAATCATTTGGGCTTTAAAAGTTAAAACCAACACTTTGAATTGGGTCTAGAAAACAAATAGCAACCAATGTAAGACTCTGAGTATTAAACTAATATGAACTGTGTAGCAGCTTATTTCAGCTTGTTCACCCTCATCCAGCCCATTATTTAACCCAGGCATCATTCCAGAATCCCAGACAAAGTCATCTTGGTCTTAGGTGACAATGAACCTCGGCATATTGGTGACACCTCAGTCTGAAGTTTCAAATGATCTCTCCCAATGATTTTGTATAGCTCTTTAATAACATGGGAGACACAGAACCCTAGAATCATAGAATCAGATCTTGGACAGATGGTTTAATATTCTACTATAGATTCTTCTAACACACTGCACAATTCATGGCTGTACAAATTATGAAAAACCATCTTGGTCCTGAGGCAACAAAGCAGGTCCAGACCATCACATTCCCACCATCATGCTTGATGGCTGTAATGAGCTTCTTCTTCTCAAACTATGGCAGGTTACAAACCGCCATAAAGTACGCGCTCCGCGCGTACTAGGGTTAGGAAGGGCTGTATTAGGGTTAGGAAGGTTATTACCTTCCTCACGGCCCTTCCTCCCAGTACGCGCAGAGCGTGTCGTAAATGGCGGCACCCATCCACATGGGTGCTGCCATTTTGATGTCTTGGAAGCTGTGCGTCCAGACGTGTCGCGGCAGAAGTGACGCCGCGAGGGCGCACTCCGCCCCTCGTGGTGCCACTTCCACGTTTCAAAAAGGAGTGCCATTTCGGCGCTCCTTTTTCGCTGTGCGGGGAAGCCTCGCGGTCTGGCCACTGGGGCTTCCCTACGCAGCCAATGGCGGTGGCGGGAAAACAGCCCCTTGAGGGCCGTTTGTAACCTGCCTCAGTGTTTGTTTCAACAACCATCTCATTTCTCACAGAGGCCAAAAAACCTGTATCTTTGATTCATCTGTCCAGAGAACATGTTTAAATATTTGAAGAGATATCATACTGATGATGGAGCAAGCTTGTTTTCTGCTGCTCCAAAGACTTGGACATGGAACAATGGATTCAAACTACTGGAGAAAAGATTCCATCATGAAGAACTTCCTGAGAGTAAAAGTCATTTGACATTGGAATATGCTGCCTCAGTGTGATGGACTCTCCACCTTTGCATGCTTTTAAACAGAGGCTGGATGGCCATCTGTCGAGAGTGCTTTGATGGTGCTCCTGCATGTCAGGGGCCTGGACTGATTAGCCCTTGCAAATCTCTTCCAATTCTATGAGTCTATGAAATCTTTGGGATAAGTGATATTTAGCAACTTCAGGCAAGCAGCAATATTCTTTTCATGAAAGAATGGTTTCCTTTTGTCTGTCTTTCCATTAGTCTTCTCTTTATTGTTGAGTCATGCTCACATTAGCAAGGTGAGAATGGCTTGCAGATTCTTGTATGTAACAATTCTTTGATGATGTAACTATTCTTTGAGAAACTTGAATAAAATGGTAACTCCTAGGTAGATTTTGATCTTGAATGTTCTGCATATTGGATTGGTAGAACCTCAAATCCTTAGAAATGTTTTTTAAACTGATGAACAGATAATAACTGCTCTTCTGAGACCCTCAGATACATCTTTTGACATAACACACTTTCACACAATTGTGTGAAGAAGATCAACTATACAAAGTTTCTGATTGTTTTATACTCATTCTTGTAGACCAACCTAACTACTTAATCACGTGATTCTAATTATTCCCTTTAAGTGAGCTGATACAAAAAGGGTTCATAACTTTTGCATCTCGGTTCTTATGTACTTATTTTTTGTCTAATATATATATTATTTTATTTTTTAAAAAGCATGGAAATGGTAAATGTAATGGATGTTGGCTATTTAGAAAAGGATATCATGGTAAAACTAGCATTTCTGCAATTATTATTAGGTTCACACATTCACACACACACACACACACACACACACAGAGAGAGAGAGAGAGAGAGATACAGAGAGAGAGATACCATAACTACTCCAATTTTGTTCATGAAACCAAGATATGTTGCTATGATCATTTAAAAGAGATGTCTAGAAATCTTGCACACAGAATAGGGGATGGGAACATCTAGCCTGCAGATGAAATACTGATCAGAGATGTACCCCAAGGTGCCTTTGCCCTCATTTCAAAGCCCTGCTCCCTGAAAAGTCAAGAAAAGTGTGCCTCTTCTGATCTCCAATCAGGGAAATCAGGGATTACCTTCTGCATTTTCCGCTTGATCTTGCAGACACAAGCAGTCCTAAAATGCCAGCTGAGAATATTTTGTAAGTGTCATTGGAGAGTATTACATTCATCTGTTCCCCTGCGTGACACAGAAAGAAATTATACTGGTTGTTTTGACAGATGATACTGAAATACTGGCCCTCTTCCTCTATTCCACTCTTTGAGCTATGATGAAGTCAAAAGACCCAGGACAGATCCCTGCAAATTAAATAAAGGTTTAAGAACAAGGTCACAACTCCAAGGTAGAGAAAGGGCTTTCCATGCTACAGGCCCTCCTGGGTCCATTCCTTGACAACTGCAGGTAAAAGGGATCTCAGGAAGCTGGTGATGAAAGACATCTGCCTGAGGCCCTGGAGAGCACGCCCCAGTTTTAGTAGGTAACAGTGGGCTTAATGGACTAATGGTTTGATTCTGGGTATGCTGGCTGGGATATTCTGGGAACTGTGGCCTCAAAGGTAACTTTCCCAAGTTCTGGACTCTTCAGTATAATTTAGCTTGAATACATTCTTTCTCTGAACTCACTAGCATCTGGAAGAAGATTGTTCCTGTCAGCATTGGAGTGGGAACAAGAGACAGTGCAAAATCCATCAAGATATTATTAATAATAAAATGGCACTAGAGAAGCATTGTTTTAAAAACAAAACAAAATAAAACTGGGTGGGGGCTAGTTTACACCCAAGTTCTGCAAGCCAAGCCTCCAACGTTTCTCTTACATAATGAGCCTTATTCAGGGTGGATCTAGCTGGCCATCTACTGGCTATTGTGTAGCAGTACACCCAGGGTTTCCAGGCAAGGAGATGGCCCTGTTTTGCTAGATGGTCAACTGTTTCTAAGATGATCAAGAAGATCTTTGTCGTATCCTGATCACTTCCACCAGTATACGAAATTTCCTGAAAGTTTAACATGGACTAAAAAAGGCGATATTCTCAGTGGGCATCTGGGCAAACTTATTAGAGAAACTGAAGAAAACACTTCTAGAAAAGTTGTATTAGGGTTGGTTTAACATTTGGTGAGACTCCCATTTCAGCCAGGGTGATCAATTAGGGAGCTGGATATGTTTAACCTAGAGAAAAGACAGTTAAGAGGTCATATGATAGCCCTGTTTAAGTATTTGCATACAGAGCATGTGCTGGACCTACCTGTATTAGCAGTGTTTAGAGTCCCTTCACTGGACTGTGATTGTGTTCACAGCTACTGAACATCCACAAGCACTGAACCCAATATTAAGCTGGAGGGACCAATATGATTTAACATTATGATTTACTGGGGAACATTTCTATCTCATTCCTTAGCCAGGAAACGCAGGGTGAGATGTAAGTTTCTTTCTCTTGCTATTTTATTAATATGTTCTCTCTAGAAATATCTAGGTCCTCCAACACAACTCTATGGTCAACTTTAACCAAAAGTTGCACTGAAAGACCTAGAGAGTAGCTCATCCAGTGCAATTCTATGGTCAATGTCTGGCAGATGTTGACCACAGAGTTGCACTAGAGGACATAGAGATTACTAGAGAGGTGTTCTCTCAGGTAAAAACATAGCGTTTTTGTTATTTGTGGTTTTTCCACATTTATGGAGGTCCTGTGCCCCTAACCCCAATGAAAGTGGAGGGACGAATATATATATTGGACCAGCTTGGATCATATGATAAATCAGGGGCATGTGGTAAACCCTGCCTTGTTATGCATGAGCCATTTGCAGCAAGAACAGCTAAGCATACCAGAGAGCTTTGTTCTGTGGCTTGTTTACTATGCCAACCAATGGAAGAAGCTTTTTTCTTTCTTTCTGCTTTGTTTCCCTCTCTCTCAAGAAGCCAAGCATGAAAACAGGTCTATCAGTGATTTCTAGGTAAAAAAGCAAACCTCAAAAGAGAAAGTACCCACATTAGGGCAACACAATAAACAGATCAAGGATCTAAACCTCCCTGTTAGCTGCTCCTGCTGCAAGCAGGAAGGATCAGGCAATGAGCACCAGCCTGCTGCTCATAACCAACAATAAACCAGGGCATCCCATACTTATCTTGTCATCTGAATCGGCCCATTAAACATACTACTCTGTGAAATCACAAATGTGGAGAATAACCATCTGTACCAGAGATACTTACTACTGCAATTAGGTTCATTATTTCAGCTGCTAAAAATGGTAAAGTGTGGGAAATTTAATCTTCTGGTTAACCCACAGTGAGACTTCCTATCATATTAGCCTATTCATAGATAAAATATGAGTAAATGAAGAACATATCACAGAACCTAGCATACATGTTTTGAATTCTTTAAGCCTTCTCTCAAAAAAGTGAATCCACTAAGAGCCTTGGGAACTCTGTTGCCCTTTGAAAAATGCTCACCTTTCTGTGGGTCATGAGGCTTTGACAATGCATTCTGAACAGGCTCTCTGTGTAAGGTTTTCTAGGGACAAATAAAAAATCACTCTTCATTATAGCACACAAGGCTGCTACAAGCAGAGTGCTACATCATGATGCTCTCCCTTTATATTCCTTAGATGCATAGGTCAATACAATCACATGCTGGAAGTCATGACCATCACAAACATCATTGCAAATTTATGGAGAAGCTGGGGATCATGGAGAGTTGAAAGGTGTTCAGACTCAACACAAACCCTATTCATCTTTATTCTCTCCTTTCCCTGTATTTAAAGGAGATCATCACATGCAAGTATCCCCAATAGGACAGATGTGCGTTTAACTGTCAATGACAGATCTTACCACACTGCCCTGTGGTCAGGCCAAAGGCAGCCTGTATGCAGCCCATATGCAACCTAGGCTTGTCTCACAGTTATTCAAGAATGGGATTTGCCCATTCTTGAAAAGCCACAGCATAAGCCCGGGATGCATACAGGCTGCCTATGGCCCAACCATAGGACAGTGCAGTAATATCTGTCATTGATGGTTAAATGTGAGTCTATCCCGTTGGGGGTATTCACATGTGATGATCTCCTAAATCTGTTGCATGAAATAAGATGCACTCACCCTTTTGCTGAAGGAAAGGTGAGCTTCTTGTCCATAGGCAGGGCCAATGTACATCTTTTGACAAGGAAAGCCCATTGCAAATCTCTTGCTAAGACACTTCCACATGCCTGAAACTGCCTATGCCCAGAATACTAGTGGCATACTTTCCAGCTGTCCTGATTTGGAAAGGACAGTTTCAATTATCCCTCTGCCATCCCACTATTTCAGCTGCTTTTAAAATGGCTCTGTGTCTTTCTCTTCCTCCCACTTTCCCTCCCTGTCTTCCTCTTACTTCTTTTACTGCAAACTGATTCTGACGTGCAAAAGTAGTTTGCACTCAACTCTGTACAAGTGAGGAGAGGTGAGGAGCAGGCTGAATCTTGCCCTTCCCAGTAACTCAGACAAAAGCAAACTGCTGCAGCCTCTCCTACCATATGTATTCTTTCTTATTAATATCCTTTGCCATCTTCAGCACACTCTGTTGTTATTTGACCACACATGTCCTCATTTTTAATCAGTAAAATGTAGAAGGGCATGTCATGGTGGTGGTGGTGGTGGTAGTGACAATGAGCACAGCCAAAAATCAGTTTGAACTACAATTCCCAGAATTCTCTCAAATTCTGGAAGTTATAACCCTCAAAAAGTAACTTTTCTACATCTTATTGGTGTTGCACAAATTTCTGCTGTGCATTTTCCACCAACTGTATTAACCACATAATTTCCTATCTGCTTGTAGGACAAAGGCAAGTTTAGGTTGGCATAAAAGGGTTTTGTAGGCATTGATCCATCTATAACATGTGACATTAAAATGACATATGACATTAAAAGCAACTATATTATCATTTAGCTTACATACAATGGGACCTTAATATATGCTGTGGTTTGGTTCCAGGACCCTCCATGGATAACAAAATTCATGGATACTCAAATCGCATTATACACAATAGTAAAATGGTGTCCCTTATAAAATGGCAAAATCAAGGTTTGCTTTTTGGCATTTATTTATTTTTGAAATATTTTCAAGCCATGAATGCTTGAATCTGTGGATAAAAAATCTGTGGATATGGAGGGATGACTGTAAACTTTAAGCCCTTCAGGTGTTCTGCCCAGTGCAATGAAGGGCCGGTGGAGGGGGGGAGGTTTGGATTGTGACAGTTCAATTTAGGATGGAGGAAGCTTGTTTTCCACTTCTCCACGAGAATAGGACATGAACATGGATATAAGCTACAGGAAAGAGATAATCACCTAAACATTAGGAAGATCTTCCTGGGACTGTAAGAGCGTTCGACTTCTTGGAGGTTTTTAAGATAAGTTTGGATGACTAGCTGTTGGGGTGCTTTGATTGTGAATTTCTGCATGGCCGGGGGGGGGGGGTGGACTGGATAGTCCTTGTGGTCTCTTCCAACTTCTTCTATGGCTGTTACAGACAGCCAAAATAAAGCTGCTTCGGAGTCACAGTGGAGGTATGGTGTTTCAATGATGCATACGTCCTAAGAGTCCAGAAGTCACACCAAAGCCACACTCCAGCTGGAGCATGGTTTTGGTGTGGCTTCTGGACTCTTAGGACGCTTGCATCATTGAAACACCATACCTCCACTGTGACTCGAAGCAGCTTTATTTTGGCTGTCTGTAACAGGCCTATGATTCCATTTTTTCCCCAAACACTGTAAGGAATATAGGAATGAAATACTTTTTAAGAGTATCTTCCTAAGCTCTGGTGAGATCTCAGGATCTCTAGAACTTATGAACCCTAACACCAACCATTTCCACTTCTCAAGTACAGTGCACCCACGTTATATGTGGGCATGCCTTACGCTCCGGAAGATGGACCAGTGCACCTTGGAAGGGGTAATGGTGCGCGTGCTGCTATACCACCACGCCACCCATGCACAAGCCCCATTCATTTAAATGTGGCTTGAGGATACATGGAATTCCCTTTACACAGGAGGGTCCGGAATGGATCCCCGTGAAAGGGAAGGGCCCACTGTATTTGATCAGTCCACAATCTTGACAGTTATCATCAGACTCTTTGAAATCATGTGTTGAGATGTTTAGTGTCTATGAGACCCAATTTACAAACATGTTACACCTCTCAAAGCACTGCTTGGGAAGGAATCACATATGCCTCTAAGCCTGGCTGTCTTTGATTTAAGCTGATGGGATACTTCACACAGTTTTATACTGGACCACTCTTCATTGGAGTGGGTGAAGGGTAATACATTAAAAATTGGAATGTCCAAGTTACAGATAAGATTTCCACGCTTACTGAAAGTTACGTCAAACCATTAACATATTCATAATTTCATAGAGAAATAGCTTCCGTCCCTAATATGCATGGACTCCATGAAGATTTTATATAGACAGTGTCTTAACATTTAATTGCTTATTACCAGTTAGATGGAACACAGTGTTTAATATTTTCCATACTAATTATCAAAACAAAAATTTGACATCCTCATAAACCCTTTTTGAAAACCTCAAAGCTATTTTTCCCCTTTTATCAATGTCCTATAAAACAATTTTTAAAAAAAATACAAGTAAAAGGAAACATCATTTGAAAAAGAAATGTTTGGATAACCACACATGTAGCAGGTCAAAAAAATAATAAAAAGGCAATGGATTGGTCTTATAGCTTCTTTGACCTCTTACAAAATTAACTATATCCTCTAGATATTATGATTTTCCTAGCTGTTGGGCACCAGGCTTTTGTGTCAGCTTCTCAGAACAGCAGGAGAATAAGCATTTTAAAATCCTTGTTTGGATTGCCAGCTGTCCTTAATTCCAGATCATTACAGATCTACAAAACATAATCAGTATCCCTTATTTCAAGACACTACAGATTCAGAGTGTAGCTTTATTTTAAAACACTGATGTTGTAATCATTTAATCCACCAACCATACAGGAGAAGGATTCTTTCTCCAATTAATAGAATTCATTTCACAAATTTAATGTGAAAATAAATGGATGTATGGGCTCTGGTCTTCATCGAAGAAGTCATTCCACAGAGCAACTGCTACCTGTCACTAAAGGCCTTAATCCAGGTGGTATAGGCACATAAACAAAGGCCCAGTTCATAGATCAGCTTTCCCCAGCCTGATATCCTCCAGATACTTTGGACTTCATGTCTCATGTTCTCTCACTGTTGGTGATACTTGGGGTGAAAGCAGTTGCAGTTCAAAACACATGAATGTTCCTATAGGTTGGGAAAGGCCATCATGCACCCAGAGTTTAAAAATGTTATCTTTTGGACTAATCATGGTGCCCCAGGCATACAATGAGTTTTAGTTCAAAAAAGTAACTTTTTTGAGCACTGCCTAGATCATAAGGAGTGTGTTTATTAACTGCCTTCAATAGACCTCAAATTATGATGATTCTATGGAGAGGCATCTCTAGGACACTCTGTCCTCATTAGCTCAGCTCAGGGGTCTTGCAGACTCAGGGCCATGGCTTCCTTGTTTGAGTCTAGTGATGTCCATGTGTACTGCTATTTCTTTCGTTGCATGAAGAATGTGTTTACGAACAAACTGTGCTCTTGCATTCCCACCACATATGATTAACAAGAAATCCTATTTAGGGGTGTGATCAAGTTCTTCTTGGATTCCAGTATAGAATCTTTCAATATCTTCTTCTTTTGCCTTTGTGGTTGGTGCATAAACTTAGATTATGCTTATATTGATGAGGACTGGAACACATATGGGAAAGCTGTCTCAGAAGAATGTGAAAAGGCTGTGAAAGATGACATAAGCAACTTGAATCAGGACTAAAAGCTAACTGGTAACTCATATGCAGTAATCACAAAACATGTTGAATATGATCCCACTCCTCAGGAGTGATAAAATAAAACTGAGGGAAAGCACTCCTGCCTACCACTGACACTTATATTTCCTTGTGTGGATTCAGTTAAACATAAGGCAAAGTTCAACATAATTTCTCTCAGCAGTTCCATCATGATGTTAAAGGTCATTTTGAGAGGAAAAGAAAATCCAAGCATTGGGAGAGCTTACACAATAATTCCTAAGCAGCTGAGATGGCATCAAGAATCACTGTGTGGTCAGGGAGACAGATCCTATTATTATACAAACAAAAATATTAACAGTGCAAAGACATGTAGGATTCTAATGAATATCTGCAAATTTTTTCATCCATGTGAAGAAAGGTTGTCTCAGGACACTGAGATACTCCATCAAGACAAATGTCAACCACCAACCACCATCATGTACTTTGGCCCTTCATAAAAGCAAAAAGATAAGTGCTTCTCCCTCTCAATTTTTATTGTTTTTTAACAAAGCCTGTTTTTTATGCAAATACACAAAACACATTGTTTTTGTGCAAAAAACAATTTTCAACAACAACAAAAAAGTCCTGAAATGTAAAATCATCCAAAATGTACAAAAATTCTTGGAATTTCATCCAGCCAGGAAGCACTTTTGAAATGTTTAATTCTCTTGTGCAAGAATAAAATAGGCAATTGCTCAAGAACTACAACACATACCCTAGCTGCATTTTAACAAAATTTTGTGCTCTACCAGCTCAAAAACACAATTAAGTCCTGAAAAATCACCAGTGTAGTAGTAGTTTCACATTTCAGTTGCCAGACACAGATCACTATGATCTATTAAATCTGTGCAGTATCATAAGCTACCCTGCTCTTGTCTTATCTCTTTTTGTCTATTTCTTCTATCCTTTAGCTATCTCTGCCTCTGTTTCCTTGTCATTCCTTCTCTCTCTCTCTCTCTCTCTCTCTCTCTCCTCTCTCTCTCTCAAATTAAATATCAGCCTGGTGCTGCCCATGTGGATAAAGTAATGCTAAGAAGAGACTCTGTGGCTGAAAGGGGATTCGAGCTGCCTCACTGAGAATCAATGAGGCATGGAAGATTCTGTCTAGCTCCTAGAACACTGAAAGAAACCAGTGCAGATCGGCGGCTATTGAAAACATATTCAAGAGAGAAAGAAAAGGACTCTGTTGCTGAAACTGCATTCATTCCAAGTCACGCGAGCAAAGCTGGAGGCAACTAGAGTCTGTATTTTAATATGCAACTTTCCTACCTTTCTCCACTTACAGGAAGCTCTGGGTGAATCTGGAGCAATTTGGAGGAATGCATGACTAATACTGAACCAGGCTTCATTTGTGCCAAAGCTCATCAGATACAGATTCATCAAGCAGGGAGCAATGAATATTTCTCAACCCAATTGGTTTTACAAGTATTAAATCCTATGCTCACTTTATTCAAAATCAACAATAATCTGTGGATATGTTTTTTTGAACTGCACAGTGCCATTTGGCTACATAATGGCTCTCCACATATAGTTTTTATGCAACTTTTCTAAAGTACATATTTTGTATGTAATTCCTTCTAGTTGAGAACTGCACTGTGAAATTCAAAGAAGCAAACTATCCAAACAATAACTGTTCCAAATGCGTATCTGGGAAGTAACAAAGTTTTCTTAAAGATAAAAACCAGTGAAATTCTCCTTATCCCCATCACAGAGTATTTCCAGTAACAGGACGCATCCCTAATTCAGGGAAAGTAGTAGGGTATAAAAATGTGACCTCCTAGGGGAAGGCAAACCTCTTCTGAACAAATCTTGCCAAGAAAACCCCATGACAGGGTTACTTTAAGGTCACCGTAAGTTGGAAAAGACTCAAAGGCACACAACAATAACAAACACTGTGTGTAAACAGAAACAAATTCTATATATTTTTTTTAAAAAAATCATTCAGGCTTAGGCATCTGTATTGGCTACCTATAAACATTCCAGGGACTAAAATGTGTTGCAGTCCCATGCCCACTTACATAGGGGTAATATCCAATACTCTCAATGATCTAAATTCAGCTGAGTTTTTCTTTTACCCACTGGATGGGAGAGATGGGATGGGAGAGACAACAATGGACACTAATATAAATGGGCACTAATATAAATGCTAAACCATGAGAACATGTGCTTTTCTAAATGCCCAGGGTCTTTCATTAAAAATACACAGATCAAGATTTGCTAGTACTATGTACTTTTACATAGAGTTTAAAGGTATATTAAATAAACAAACAAACAAACTGAAGGGTTCTGCCTCAATCATTCTTCCAGGCCAGGAGGAGGGAACCTACTATTCTCCAGATGTTTTAGACTTCAGCTCTTGTCGAACATAGTGACCATGGCTACAAATTGTGTGCGTTGTACTCCAAAACATTAGGACAGCACTGGTTGACCATCCTTATTCTAAATTCTAATACAGTCTATGGCCCTATTACACATGTGTCACCCTTTGTCAATCTCCACTGGAGGCTTGAATAATGGCCACAAATGATAGGAGAACAACAGGGTGTCTGATAGGTAATCTGACTCCCAGCTACGAAGAATTCATGGTGACATAGCTGTTTGCTACCAGAGGGCCTCAGTGTGAAAGACAGCAAGGATTTATGTTGTTATTAAGGGGATTTATTTCTTTTTCATTTGGGGTTAATTAGGGGGCTTGAAAATGTAAAGGGCTGATGGTGCTTGTCTGAAAATGGTATAATGTAGCTATGAGCAGAACAAACTGATTGCATGCAGCTTTCTGCCAACATCACGTTTACTGCTGATTTTAGCAATACCAATAATTCTGTAGAAGGAAAGCTCCAAGGCTCTGGCAAAGACTATCTGCATTGTCCAAGTGTTGTTCCATAGTTATCTTGCTTTCTGCAGCTCTTCAGGGTACTTTGAGCCAATAACTTCAATTATCTTTATCCTATTTCCTGACCCAAGGTATATTGGGCAAGGCCTGGAGGAGGTTGATTTTCAATGAAATTTACCACATTGCACAAGGTACCAGGTACAAACAAAGCTTGGGAAATTACTTTTATGGACTACAACTTCCATATTCCCCCAGCCAGAATGATCATGGCAAGCTGTAGTTCATGCTATATGCAGGAAAAACCTGTTGGAAATAACAGAAGCAGACTTTTCAAGACCCAGTGGAGCACCAAAAGTAGATAGATATTGATTTGGCAAAGGTCCATGTTCACATATTTATTAATTAGAATATTTGCTTATAGCAGGGGTAGGCAACCTGCGGCCCGATCCTGCCGCCGATTGCTGCCGGGGCCTTTGGGGGGCAATTGTCTATAGAAGCCTCAGAAACATGCATTTATATTAACATTTTTTTAAAAATCAGCAAAAAATTTTTTGCGTGTCCTCTATTTTTTAAAAAAAGTGTCTTCCATTTGAAAATTTTGTCCTACATTTGTCCTGGTTTATTTATATATTTATTTATTTATTTAAAAAATTATTTCATTATTTATTTTTTGGCTTCGGCCCCCCAGTTGTCTGAGGGACAGCAACCCGGCCCCTGGCTCAAAAAAGGTTGCTTACCCCTGGCTTATAACTTCAAAGTCTACCAGAGCTCCAAGGTGATATATAACAGATAAAGCAGGTAAAAGCATTCATTAAAAGCAATCTAAAACAATTTTATTTAAAACTAGTTTTAAATATACACTTACACAGTTAAATATGAAAGGGCAGGTCTTTTGACTGTCATCATCTGACAGGTTTGCAGAGTGTTCATGCTCAAAAGGCCTCTTAGCTTTGTGAGAGCAAGTATTTAAGAGGACCCTCTCTGTCATGTTTTCTGGAATACTACACAGCCAGAGTGGTGTAGTGGTTTGATTGTTGGACTGTGATTCTGGAGACCAGAGTCCAAATCCCTGCTCAGCCATGGAAACACGCTGGATGACCTTAGGTAAGTCATACTCTCTCAGCCTCAAACGGAAGGCAAAGGCAAAGCCCACTCTGAACAAATCTTGTCAAGAAAATCCCATGAAGGGCTCACCTTAGGGTCAACGTAAGTCAGAAACAACTT
Source organism: Sceloporus undulatus (assembly GCF_019175285.1). Taxonomy (NCBI): domain Eukaryota; kingdom Metazoa; phylum Chordata; class Lepidosauria; order Squamata; family Phrynosomatidae; genus Sceloporus; species Sceloporus undulatus. The sequence continues at coordinate 342,198,863 of NC_056522.1, read as the reverse complement.
GAAGACACACAACAACAAACAAACAAACATAAGGGCAATGGGGCTTGGACAGTTGATGAGATGGTGGAACTACATGTTCTGGTCTCTCCCTTGAATCTGCAACCTCAGCATAGGGGAAATTGGAAAGACTTTATCAGGAGCTCCTGCAGAAAACCCTCTTTCAGGTTGGAATTCAGATCAGGATGGACCTAGTCAAGTTGCAGCAGTAGAATCCTCTTCGCCCAGACCTCTAAAAACCTTTTCTGTCTTAGTGTCATTATCAGAGGCATCTGGTGACTGGGTTTCCTGAAACCAAAGCCATCACCAGTTTCCCAGCTAGAGTGTCTCTTTGAAGATCTAAGCCTGACCCACAACAATCAATTTGCTTACATTACGTCAAGTTTTACAAGAGAAAAAGTGGGAGTGAAGAGTGGTTTGTAATTACAATTATGTCTGTGAGGCAACTGGACATCAGTTCATACCAAAGAAATAAATAAAAATCAAGGCCAGCAGCATGTTTGCTACCAGAATACTGATAATGTCTAACAATTCAGTTCATGCTAATTATTGTTAGCTAGGATTAACCCATTATTGCCTCTATTTCTACTGTTAAGGAGTGCGGGCAACATTGTTCATCTATCCAAAATGGCACCATACACACACACACACAGGCACGATGATGATATTGGCAGACTCAGGTGAATCCCCAAGATTTTCAGAAGTATATAAATTCTTTCTTTAAGAAGAGGCAAAGAGAAAGGACAAAAAACCAACAACAGAAGCAGCAACAGCAGAAATGAGAACCATGATTTACTATAGATATTAGACTATCTTAAACCTGTAACCTGGGCAATCAAGTCAATTAATCTGTGCCCTTATATGCAGATCAGCAGAGAAAGGAAGTCGCCCGCAGAGACCACTAATCTGCTGTCTGCCTGGGCACACTACCCTATCTCCTTTTCTGATCTTTTCTCTAAGGTGTAGTAACCCCTTCCTTTCCCAGGGAGGAAACAACTCAGTGAAGATGAGAGACAATGGAGAGCCCCTGAAGACACAGCATGTGATGAATGGTGCAGTCACACCTTTCCATCTATGGAGGCTTCCTTGTCTTAGAAGGGGGAGGTCTGAAGGCTTCCCTCCTACACCCAAGCAACATTTTCTTGCGAGGGCCTACTATTCCTAGTAATTCTCTATCATGATTAACTTGTCACTATAAATCCAAGATACTTGTAAAATCCTTAAGGATATCCTGCATGCAACATCGGTAAAGAGGAAGAGGAGGAAAACAATGTTCTAGTATCCTTCTCTGGTGTGACCCATCACTCTGTCTGAAATGGTCACTTGTAGGATTTTAACATCTGACCTTTAGGCTATCAGACAAAGCTGTTGTACCATGGGCTGCTCTAATAGCACAGGGTACACCAGCTCTGTGCTAACATGTCTTGTCTATGAACTCTGAATCACAAGCAAAGATATCTTTCTTAGACAGAAGCCCTTCAGTGATTTGCTGGATCAAAACAATATTGCTTCAGACATTTTTAATGCAACACAGCCTGCCAGGTTGCCTTTTGCTTCCTACCTGTTACTATCTAACCTTCTGCCTGTCTCTCACTGACCTCTCTATGCCTCTGTTTCTTATCCTATCTACCTATCTGCCCTGAACCCAACTTAGCTGAACATTTGCGCTCATGAAGTTTCTTCAGCCCACACTTTCACTGCTGGTCCAATTGCCGAGCCTTCTATCAATCAAATTAATATTCTGAATTTAACTTGCAGACAAAATGTTATCCAAAGTTGGCATCACTATTGTTCTGATTGTGATTCCAGATCCTCTTTTTAATTGGGCAGTCACAATAAACTAGAAATCATGAAAAGCAAACACTATCTGTGTCCAATTACTGAAGACAGAAAACTCCTACAACCTGACTGTAATGAGATATCCCTCCCATGAGTGATCCCCTATATAAGATATTAAAAACAAAATCAGAAAGTGTGTATAACTGTGCAGCCACCTTGAGTCCCTATATTGGAAGAAAGGTGAGATATAAATAAATAAATAAATAAATAAGGTTTATGCCAGGAGCTGGGCATAGCTTGTCATTAGCAGAGGCACAGACAATGTCCAATAGATTACCTAACAATACTGGCACATAAAAAACAGAGGAGCAATAGAGAAGAAAGTCAGGAGTAAGAACTTCTATTTCCACAGTGACAAATCAGCCCAGGAGAAGCACTGGTAAAATATAGTACTAGCATAAGAAAAGTACTAGCACTCACAGAATGCCTCTAAGTCTATTCAAAGTGCTTTTGCCCAGAATTAGCTCTAAGAAACATGGCTTTTTTGGACTGCTACCCCCCAAATCCCCCAGCCAGCACAGGCATTAACTATGCTGTTTGTAGGGAGTGTTGATAAAGGAGGTGGTCCAAAAAGATTTTTCCAAACCCAGAATACATATATTGCTCTTGCTTGTGTGGCGTCAAGTGCCTACCGTCTCACCTACCCCTTTGCCTAGGTCCTCCTGGATCACTTGCTCAATCTCCTGCATACTGCTCTGCGGAGCTTGGCTGTGGAGCACCTTGAGCGTGCTAGTGTATTCTTCAGGCAGCAGATAGTCGAGAGCTCCCAGGTGCTGTCCTACTTTGATGAAAGTGCCCCGGTTTGCACAGCACAGGTCCCGGAGTCGTTCTGCAGAACGCAAATGCACCTGGAGAGAGATTGTGAGAGTCACTGAAATGAACATGCTCAGATTCCTTTTACATTTTGCCAGAAGCTTTTTCTCCTAACCATACATTACATAGTCTCCCAAGGCATCCAAATGCAGTCCAGAAGAGATTTTAGTTTCTTTGTTGTACAGAAGAACCGATCTGGTGTAATGGTTAGAGCACTGGATTGGGACTTGAGAGATCAAGCTTCTAGTTCTTACTTACTTAAGAAGCCCATTGGATGACTCATTGTCAACTTTATCTACCTCACAGGGTTGTTGTGAGGATATAGATTGGGAAGTAAAGAGCTGTGTATGTTGTCCTATCCTCATTATAGGAAAGATGAGATATAAATAGATGTTGTTGTTGTGTGCCTTCAAGCTGTTTCAGACTTACGGCAACCCTGAGGTGAGGCTATCACAGGGTTTTCTGGAGCTGAGAGGGTGTGATTCACTCAAGGTCACCCAATGGGTTTCCACAGGTGAGAAGGGAATCGAACCCTGGTCTCCAGAGTCACAGTCCAACACTCAAACCACTACTTCATGCTGGCTCTGAAATATAAATGCAATACAATGAATAAACAAATCTCCATTAGTTTAGATTGTGCAAGAAGCATGTATGGAAAAAGCAGGTTCCTTTTTTCCACCAAGACATCCTGTGCTGATGCTTGCAGTTTACAAAGCGTAGAGTATTCCTGCAAATACTTCCATCACCCCCTAAAGACAGAACAGGGAAGAATGAGGCCTGACATCCACTGCATATGTCAGCTACAGGCAATAGACAAAGGGCTGTCCTATGTCACTGTTCTCCCTGAGGCAAGATAGTACTTCTGCCTTTTTGTATTTCACTTACAGAAGCCAGGTAGATTGGTAAACTGACTCTTATTTCAACACTGTGATGGGGGACAGCTTTCTTCACCTTCCCTGAGGACACAGTAGGCTAGCTTAGGGTATGCAGGACAGTGTCTGAAACATACTGCTCTCTCCTTCAAGAAAGAGGATAGACAGAGGGATGCAACTCCCCCTTCATATCACTTAGCATCTGCTGCCTGAGGTCAGTACCTCACTCTGCCAGCAGAAGGGCCAGCTGTGGACAGAAATGTTGCATGACCACATCCGATCTCCATACAACAAGCACAATTCAGGCATGCCTTAAGGGGACACACAAATGTGCAGCAAAAAAGTACTGTAGTTGCATGCAAAAATACTGGCTACAGCTCCTCTATAAAGCTTGGTACTGACACCTGATCTACTTGGTGTCAGCAAGCAAAAGCTGCCACTTTGCATGCCTCCATAAACCTTGATGTAGGTCATGCAGCAGCATGCAAAATGGCAGCTTCCGCCTCCCATAAATAAGACTCATACAAGGAGCAAACAGCTACTACCTTAAAGAAGCATAGTAGCCATGCAGTGTTTTTTGTAACTCAGGACTAGGCCATTTATTCTTTGTCTTTTGAATGCAAGTGATGTCAAGAAAAAAGGAAATAAGAGAGGCCGGAAAAGAAAGGGTGCAGCTGGGGGGTGGGAAGAGGGAGGGATAGAGCCAGAGCAGCTGGGCAGTTTGTCACAGTACAGGGAGTTCAGCCCATTACAGAGAAACAGCTTTTATGCTGCTTGGATAATTGTCCTCGACACCGTCTCCAGCAGAGGAGAAAGGAGGGGGGAGATCAGCTACTAGCAAAAGCTCTCCAGAATTAACTTGCATTCCAAAGAAAAGGGTGGGAAGGTTGGATAGAATTGAGGGGAGTTGGGAGAGACACCTAACCCTGATTTTTTTCCCCCATTTAAAAAATATTTTAATGTTGAAAAAGAGCTGTGTAAGTTTTTTTTTTCCAGTCATGGAATAAAGGCTACAGGGAAAACACAAACATAAATATGAATACACACATGCACACACTTAAGGCTGCATGTAAATGCATAAAGTTGAACCAAGAGACTAAAACACACTCTAGCTGGACCTCTGTGTTGACTCACTTCGTCAAATGCAAGTTTTAAAATGTTTTTGTCTTGGTTTTTACTTCCAGTACTACCTTGACTGCAAATTACACGAAGAAAAATCAGCTTCTACTATAAGGATGTAGAACCCCTTTTTTCACCAGGGCCCTGAATTCAATATCAGCTAGCATAGACAGCTGGACTTCAACTCTGGAGACCAGAGTTTGATGCCCCACTCAGCCCATAAACCCACTGGATGACTTTGGGCAACAACAAGGGTTCTCACAAGCTGACTTCCACTAATAGCTGGGGCTAAGAAAATAGAGTAGCACCAGGTATGATTCTTAATTATTTACAGTTATAGCACTTTGATACCACTTTAACTGCCATAGTTTCATCCTATGGAATCCTGGGATTTGTAGTTTGGTGAGATCCTTAGCACTCTCTGCCAGATTGTTCTTGCGCTGTAATTTAAGAGAGTGATTGAGAGAATTTTAAGTTTCTCACAAAACTAATCCCAGTGGGGCCAGGGCAGCTGAAGAAGTATGCATTTGCTATAGTTTTTTTAGTCTGGATACTATCTTGGACATTTCAGCCTTGGACCACAGTTTTCTGCAAATTTAATCATGCCACATAGTCACATTTTGCCCATCCCTCTAATAAAAGGGAGATTAAAGAATGAACTACACAAGGAGTTGTTCATGGAGTTATACTGAAGAAGGAGTAAGCTTGTTTTCTGCAGCTCCAGAGACTAGGTCATGGAACAATGGATGCAAGCTCCAGGAAAAGAGAAGCTGCCTCAACATTAGGAGGAACTTCATGACAGTAAGGGCTGTTCGACAGTGGAACAAACTCCCTCGGAGTGTAGTGGAGTACCCTTCCCTGGAGGTCTTCAAGCAGAGGCTGGATGGCCATCTGTCGAGGATGTTTTGATTGAGATTTCCTGCATGACAGCAGGTTGGACTGGATGGCCCTTGTGGTCTCTTCCAACTCTATGATTCAAACAAAATTTCTCCTAATGTTAATGTAATAATGTAGCCCTAAACCTGGAAAATATGGAGAAAGCTATCTCAAGAACAAATTGCACAAGAAATCTTTTCAGGGAAACATGATAAATGTATTAATTGGATTTTTCTAAAGTGTAATTACATAGAATGAGAAAAGGAAAAAAGAGATGAAGGGGTAGTACATAGGATAGTCATACAAATATTTTGTATTTTTTATTTTATAGAAAATGTCTTTTTGGAAATATGATCAGCATATATTAATGCATTTTAATTAAATATAAATGTATCAGTGGAGTTTTAGCTGGTCTCTGCTTTTGGCCCATGCTGCACAAAAGTTAAAAGACTATACTGTAGCTATATGTCATTCAGGTGTCAAATACACTGAGGGCTAAACTACATGATGTGTTAAACATGTAGTGTACAATTGAGCTTCTCTTTCTTTTTCTCTTTGCAAATGATTCATTAGTTACCCTTATCTCTCAAGTTAGTTCTTTCTTCTGTAATGCATTTTATTAAAAAGAAGGCTGAAGGAATGTACCTATACTTGGTTTACACATAGGAATTTTTGAAGAGACAGAATAAAGATGAAATGTTGACTTCCGTAAATTTGAAATATAATAAAATGTAAGCAGGATGAGCACAAAATAATAAGAAGAAAATTCTCCCAATGGCCTAGGACAAATGGGCAAACTAGCCATGTAAAAATCACCTGATCTCAATGGTATACAGCAAAGAGTTCTAAAACACAATCTAAGAGGCCAAGCAAACAATTTCCTACACCAGGCTTGTCTCTCCTAAAGCCCACCACATGTCTTGGATCACAACTCCTGCAGATGACAAGAGTTGTGGTACAACCAATATGAAACCCATCCCTCCTGAATCAAATTCTAGACCTTTCAGCAGTTTGCTGTGATGCTATCAATGATTTCATCACAAATAAAATCTACTGGATAAGAGTCAACTTAGATGCCAACATTGTAGCAAAAGTTGACAATAGGATGTCTAGAGAATCTGTCAGTAGGATTATCCTGGATGAGTTCCAGTTGGTGAGTACCACCAATGTGGACAAGCTGTTGGGGCAAATAAGGAAGATAACTTGTCCTCTATCCCTATCCTTGGCTGGTCATCCAGGGAGGAGGTGCAATTAGATTTCAATCACAATGTATTACTAATCCATCTCTCGAGGAGAGAAGTTTTCCATCCTGTTTAAAAGAAGCGGTGGTATGACCACTTCTTTAAAAAGCCCTCCCTGGATCCCCTGGACTTATACAACTATAGACAAATCTCCCTTTTCTGGGCAAGGTAATTGAGAGGGTAATTGCCTCCCAACTCCAGACAGTCTCAGATGACACAAATTATCTAGACCCATTTCAAACCAGCTTCAGAGCAGGATCTGAGTTGATCTTCAACTGCTGATTCTCTTGAACCTCTCAGTGGCATTCAGTATCATCAACCATGGTATCCTTCTGGAATGCCTGGGGGATTTGGGAATCGGAAGCACTGTACTTCAGTGCTTCTGGTCCTATCTCTCAGGCAGGTTCCAGATGGTGGTACCTGAGGATAACGGCTTCTCAAAAATGTCACTCTATCCCCAATGCTATTCAACATCTACATGAAACCGCTAGGAGAGATCATCCAGAGGCATAGGGTGGGGAGCTGTCAGTCTGCTGATGACACCTAAATATATTTCTCTATGCCTTCACATTCAGCCTCAGCTAAGGATAGTGTGTCTCCTCTGAATGAATGCCTGAAGGAGGTAATGGGCTAGATAAGGAAAAACAAACTGAAGCTGAATCCAAACAAGACAGAAATGCTTACTGTCAAGGATCCTAACTAGGGTTTGTAGGTATGTCAATCAGTACTTAGTTACACTCCTCCTGAAAGACTATGTTTGCTTTTTGGGGGTATTTCTGGATCTGTTGCTCCAAATGACAGCTCAAATAGGTACAAGGGCTAGCAGTGCTTACTATCAGTTTTGGCAATTACTCCAGCTGCACCCCTACCTAGAGTAGGAAGACCTGAAGATGATAGTGCATGTGCTGGTAACTTCAGGACTGGACTTTTGCAATGCACTGGACATTGGGCTAATTTGTGCCAATTTTGCAAACTTCATTTAGTTCAGAACACGGCAGCCAGATTGATTACCAGGACATTCAGGAGTGAACATATTACACCGGTATTAAAATCACTCCATTGGCTGCCAATTAGTTTCCCGGCAAGGCACAAGGTGTTGGTTATTACCTTTAAAGCCCTACATGGTTTGGGTCCAGGTTACCTTCATACCATATAATCCACCCCATACACTCAGGTCCTTTGGAGGACATTTATTGTAGTCTGCCAGGATTAGGTTGGCAACTGTCAGCCAGAGGACCTTTTCTTCAGCTGCTTCTAGACTATGGAATGTCCTGCCAGAAGACAGTTGACAGGTGAATACTCTACCCAAATTTAAAACGGCTCTGAAGACCAGTCTCTTCCAGCAGGCTTATCCAGAAGATTTTTACATTGTGAAATTTAAATGATGAATTGAAAATATGAATTATTTTAGAATGTGTATGCCCTATTTGTCCTTTTAAACTATTGCATATCTTAGTTAATGTGCTTTAATTGAGGAGCCCTGGTGGCGCAGTGGGTAAATGCCTGTACTGCAGCCATTCACTCAAGACCACAAGGTTGCGAGTTCAAGACCAGCAAAAGGGCCCAAGCTCGACTCAGGCTTGCATCCTTCCGAGGTCGCTAAAATGAGTACCCAGACTGTCGGGGGCAAATTAGCTTACTTGCTAATTAGCTTACTTGCTGTTCACCGCTATGATCTTTGGAATAGCGGTATATAAATAAAACAAATTATTATTATTATTATTATGTTGTGTATTGTTCATTTGCTGTTGTTTCCCACCTCGATCCAAGGGGAGTGGTGGGTAAGTATTACTGATTCATGGGGAGAGGAGGTTAGAATGAGGATGAGGATGAGGATGAGGAGCTAGATTGGGAAAAGCTGCCATACTTCATCAGGCCAGGTTGCAAATTGAATGAGTTATTGTCTTGATCTTTGCTTACTGCTACACCAACTGTATCCATCTTAGGATGCTCACTCTGGGTGCCAAGATAAGCTTGGCAGCTTGGCATTTTTGTGAATGAGCTCTCTGTAATGGGATAGAACAAAAAAAATGTCTTTAACCTTTTTAAAAATCTGACAAGTTAGTTAACTACAAAAGTGAAATTCCTACAGAAATGAACTCTTCTCAATTAACAACTAAATATTTCTTTTTCAGTTTCAAGTCATTTGGGATCACTGATGGGAATTATGTGGCTCTACAGACATTGTTGGACTGTAAGTGCCATCAGCCTTAGCCACAATTGGCAATAGTAGTTCCAGACTTGGGACGTTATCAGACAAGAGAAATTGGAAGTATAATCCAATGGCAATCCGAATGCAATCATGGGGTTTAACATTATTATGTAATAGACTACCACATGCAATTTCGGGCAATGGGAAGTCAGTCCGAATGCAATCATGGGGCTTCACGTTATTGCGTGAGAGGTGATCACACACAATTTCGGGCAATGGCAAGCTATTTTCAGGCAATGGGAAGTCAGTTCGAACGCAATTCGAATTCACGTAAATTTGCTGAACTAGCGAATTCACGTGAATGCGTTCTGACCCCACTTTCTTTTCATTTGAAATTAAGAGAAATTCCTCCCATGTGATAAACGCCTTTGAAATTTACTTTTAAGAATGAATGTGTCATGTTGTAGCCATCCTTAAATTAGCAATAGTAGGATGATGCACTGGAACCCAGAACACCATCCTACTACTACTCAGTTATAGATGGCTTCAGTATGTTGTTACATCCATTCTTCTTAAACAGAGAAAGGTACTTTTTCATTAGTATTCCCATATTCCCTGTGCTAACATAGCTAGTGAGAGTTGTAGTCCCCAACAGATTAATCCAAGGCTGGACCTGAGCTGGACTGGAGCATTGAAAACACATCTCTTCCGTTTAGCATACCCTCCTGACTCTTCCTGAGAAAACTACCTCCTCATGCTGGATCATGATTAGATATGATGTTTTTAAGATGCTATTTTATTGGTACGGTATTTTACTCTGTATTGTAATGAATATTTCATGTTGTGAACCGCTTTGATCACCCTGGAAAGGTGGTATATAAATAAAGTTTTTGTTGTTGTTGTTGTTGTTGTTGCTCAGCACCAACAGAGGACATTATTACCCAGACTTTGGTAATATTTTATTTGAACAACCAAATAAAATAAATCCTATGTGTTATGTTTCTGTCCACAAAATTAAAAGTATGCTCGTGGTTGGTCAAATTCTTGAACACAAATCTCCTGAGCACAACAGCTTTATGCATTACTGTGCATAAAAGGCATTTTTAATAAATTAAACCTTTAACCACATAACCACACCAGGGCTCTCAATTACTTCAGCAACACATAAACAATCTGAAACAATAATTAACAACAGAGCTATAAATCACCTCATTGAATATGATACGTGATGAACCAGCATGGACTTTGCCAAAGGGAAAAAATGATTTCCTCCCCAATTTATTACAGTTTTAGGACATTCAACACAGTACTGTGAGACAGAGACAGAGAGGAGATATTTAATAGAATGTTTTCAAATGGCATTTGATGAAGTCCATTACAAACTGTTAGAAAATAATCATTTCATGAAATGCAAAAGCATTTCCAGTACTTGAATTAACCTTTCCAGTACTTGAATTCAAGCTCAGTCCTACTCAAAGGTCCAATTGTCATCACCAAATCTAGAGTGGACTGCAATGCCATTAGCATACTAAGAAATGAGTAGAAAGAATTCTACCTATTATTCTATATAAAGTAAACTTTATCCACCTCCCTGTCAAAATATAGGACTAACCTCACTACTAGCAAAAACTAACAGAACCTGAGCTGGCCCCTTTTAAAATTTTGGTTAAGGCAGGGATAGCAGGGCCACTGTCTTGACTAGCAACTGGGGATCTGACTATGATTCAAAGATTCATCATTTCTATGATTCTGATGGCACAAGAAGCAGAGATGTTGGAGGCTGCCTCAAGTCCAGCACCATGGCTGGATCTAAAACATAGATCATTAGATTGGAAGCCATAACAACTGACTCCCTCCACAACAGACAGAAAACAAATTTCAACATACGAGAGTTTGGCTGTGGGGAGTAGCTGAAGGGAGCTAGGAACTGTGGGATAAAGTCAGTAGGCAGGGCCAATTTGAGAACCAAGGGATAAACATGGAGATAGGAGCAAGAACAAGCCAAATGTCAGGACCAAGGAACAACCAATGGTATACAGTCGCCCCTCCTAATGCGCAGATCTCGGAACTGCAGTCTTGAATACTGACAGAGGGGTGACCTCCATTGTTTCCAGTGGGGTGTGCAGCTGTGACGCATGCCTGCGCACACTCGCAGGCATGTGCCCCATTCAAGCCTATGGGGCTTGGATATGCATGAGCCTTCGTTTTCGGGGGGGGGGCGGAACTGATCCTCTGCAAAAACAGAGGGCCAACTGTACAAACAGGATGAAGCTTAGAAAAAGTCTGTTATTCAACCAATCTTCAGCTAGAACAAGGAGCCTTGTTGGACTCCTTCCTCTCCAGGAGTAGCCAAAGGCCACCTTGGGTGGGTAGTGTCACTAGTCACTAGGAGGGTATTTCACCAGGATGTTGTCACCTGCACTTCAGTGGCTTACCATGATCTGTCCCATCAATCCCAGTGGCTTCTGATTCAATGTCAGCTCATCAACAAAGCAGGAGAGCTGGAAGGAATTGTCTGAAGGAAGGAAAAGTGGATGACTTTGGGGAAAAGGCCTTCTCCTTTAAAACCTTCCTCATATGGAGAGTGGAGTGATCTACAGTGTACATTATATTATGGTCCTCTGGGGGATGTTTACATAAGGCAGTAAGGTCTAGGCTGGCAAATGTCACCCTTTACAGTTGTCCCTCAACTATGGAATTACCAGCTGGAACAGATTCAACAGCTGGCTATGCTATCTGAGTTGAAGACAGCACTAGAGATCAGTCTCTTCCAGCAGGCCGATCCAGATGGTTTTTAAATTAAAGTTTTAAAATATTAATTAATTGTTTTTAATATGTACTGGTTTTATATGCTATTTTAACTGGTGTCACATGTTTTTAACTGGTATCACATGTCTGTTCTGTTGGTATATTTTAATCTGTTCTTGTTCCCTGCCTTGATCCATAGGAAAACGTAAGAAATAAGCACTATTAGTGCCAGAAAACATATCCAGGCATAGCTGTGCTACATTGGAGTAAACTGCTCACTTTGAGCTTTCCATGGTACTGCAACTACAGATTTGCTTTGGCATATAACAGCTTATAAGCTTTTTGTCAAAGTCAGGACAGGACTTGAGAGCTGAATGTTCATGTAAAGTCTCCCTTCTTTTCACTGCACCTGTATAATATTTTATTTTTTTTACTCAGCTGGAATACATATATAACAAAATATATTGTCCTGTAGGGAGAGCTTTTTACATCTGAAATGTAGCATAGAAAAACTTCAAATAAAGAACATCTCTCTCTCTCTCTCTCTCTCTAAAAATATATTTGATTTCTGAGTTTAATAAAACACAGCACTATATTAAGATTTTATGGCTTAAAAACTGAGAATTAAATTGTACATGTCTGCATGCACACAGATGCATGCCCCCCCCCCACACACACACACACTATTGGATTCACTGGCGAAGTACAGCATTCTTTCCATACAGAAAACCCTCTTCTCAGATTTCATAAACTAACACTGAACATCAAGTCTATTGCTATGCCAGGAAAATATTCCTTAGCACCCGTGGATGTAGTGATTATTCTACTAGCCACCAAGTAATCTTTCAAGATGCTGGTCTGCTGCAGATATGGATGAAATTGAATGTTCAGATAAAACCAAAGAACTCACATGATTCCCAGTTCTGTAGTTCTGTTTAATGATCAGTGGGTGTTACTGGCTTGGAATGAAAAGGACTGGATTGTGTGAAACACAGACATATACCACGGCTTGTCAGTGCTGATATAGCTCCCTCCATGTAGAAAGCCTGGAGCAATTGCCACCAGTGTCTGCTCAATTCTGCTACTTCCTACCCTATAAAAAGGCCTAGAACTGAGTTCTCAAATTGGTGGTGGTGGTGTGTTTACTCCTTCCACATACTGATGGGTGGGAGGCCCAGTTTGCCTGATAGTTCTTAACACTAAGGCCCCATTCCCACTGGGCATTAAGCGACTAATTTGCTGCGATTCTTACTCGGATTTTTTTCTGAGTCGTAATCAAATCTGACCCATCGTTCCCATTAAAAATGGGTGCAAACAGACCTGGGTTTTTTTACCCCGTTTTTGTTCCCATTGGTATTTTCCCTGTGGTAATTTGAAATGTGTTATTTTGCTCCCCGTTCCCAGTGCCCTTCCGGAACTCTTTTTTTTAAAGCAGCTGTCAATCAAGCTCCTAAGCACTTGTGTCACAGCCAATCAGTCGCTTAGGCACTTTTCCCCTCCAGGAAGGAAGAAGGAGCCTCTATTCCCCTCCAATCTTTCTCTGGAGAGAGACGGGGCCTCTATTTACCCAAATCCCTTTGCGTCCCAGGCTTTTCTGGTCTTCCCATAGTTCCTCTGGGAAAGAGAGAAGGGGCCTCTATTCCCCCCAAATCCCTTTGCCTCCCCCACTGCTCCCTGGGCTGTCCGGGGGGCGATCAAGAAGGCATGTAATGCAAAGCCAATCTGCTGCTCCGGTGCTCAGGCAGAGGCAAAAGAAGAAAAAAGAAAAAGAAAAAGAATAGTTTAAAAAATGGTGTTCAGTCTCCACACACGTTGTCTATGAATGTGGAGCAGGGGGGAGGTTGCAGGGGTCTAATGTGTTTTACTGCATTTGGAGGTCAATGTAGGCGATCGCCTTACCCCTTCCCAATCCACCGGGGGAAAAACTATGCGAACGGGAGAAAATGGCGCTGGTAATGCAGGAAAGGAAACAAGCAAGTGACACCCCCAGGCCAGCCCCGTGCGACTGCTCCTCCCATCCCCAAGTTCCCGAATCAGACACCCTTTTGTTCTCCTTCGTATGTCGTGAATCAGACTCGGGAGACACAGGAAAACCCCTGAAAAGGCGCTGTTAAATTAAACGGTTTATCAACCACTGTGATCGGTTTTTTTCCGGATAATTCGATCACATGGGAGTCAGATTCTAATTCCAATGGGAACGATATTGAGCAATGCGGTCATGCACGCTTAAATGGGAATGATGCCCCATGATTTGCATCCTGTACGCATTCTAAGCCAGTGGGAACACGGCCTTTTTAGGTTCAGATTTAGCTCCGAAAAGCAGAAACTCAGTTCCTGGTGATGACAAGGCTTTGCAAGCCACAAGAATACTTCTTTATATTCTGCTACTGAGAATAATTATGAAAAAGGTCAAATAGCAGCATGATGTGAGCCAGTTCCTTTATTAAACTGCAGTGAACACTGAGAAATTAGATTCCACCACTAGTGTCAAACGCAAAATATTGGAAAACATTAGTTATGCCTAAGACAGGCACCTGATGGACATAATATAGTCACGGAGTTAACAGAAGTAGTGATTACTGGACTGTCTTTACTATTATCATTTGCTTTGTATTAAATACAAATACAACTAAATACTATTAATCATTTGATATAGGATACTTTATTTTGCAAGATACTTACAAACTTAATTCCCATTTATCTTTAGCATCCAACTCCTACATTTTAATGTTCCCATTTTGCAGATGTGATCTAGTAGTCATTGTTTACTTAGAGCTGCAAAAGTCATATACCAAAAATTCCTGAGCAAATGTAGAAGTTATGGGATAAGATAAGTCCGTATATGGATTAATCATTCAACAATAAGAAGCAGAGAATGAGAAATTAATGGTCAGTTTTCACACGTTGATGTTAAAGGTGACTAACGAGGTGGGGGTTGGCTAATGATTAAATTATTTAGAATGGGGAACAAAAAATGGATTGTGAATAGCTTGAAAAATCTCTACAAACTGGGAGAATGGACAGTAAAATGGAAAAATGAAAGTGAATGTAAACCTAACTTAACATTATTGGGGGCACTCAGAGATGGCAGAGAAGGAATGTTGGAGTTGTGGCAGTAGCTCAATGAACCTATCAACCCAGTGTGCAACTGCTGTAAAAAAAGGGAAAAGCCAATATGGGTGTTATGTGAAAAAGAATTATTTTATGGAAAATAAAATAGTCAGTATTCAATGTTGTTGTCATCATTTCCGATTTATGGCAACCCTAAAGTGATCCTATTTTGGGTTTCTGGAGCTAAGAGGGTGTGACTTGCTCAAGGCCACCCAGCAGATTTCCATGGTCAAGTGGAGAATTGAACCCTGGTTTCCAGAGTCGTCATCCTACATTAAAACCACTACACCATGCCTGTTCTCCACTATTACATTACCCTTATACAAAACCACCATATGGCTACATCAGATCACAACACTTGGGAATGATGCTTTTAACTGGAAAAAGAGCTATAAAAAGCAATCACAATGGTCAAGGCATTCCCTTATAGGCTTCCCTTGATCCTTGTGGTTGCAATGATTCTGTAAGCCATTCCCTCACCAGAGCGTTATTAACATCTAGGGAATGTTTTGCTTAGAAAAAAGAAGGCGCACAAAATTACCCCCAGTGTAGAGAAAATCAATAGAAAAAAGATTTTCTTCCTCTCTCTTAATATTAGAACCCAATTTACTAATGGTGTGAGATTCAGGACATGAAACTGGTCATATATATATGTATAGTGTTGGGTGCACAACATGCATGTAGAAAGATCCTGCTTGAACTCTGTCAGTGTGTTCTGAAGATAGCAATCTGTCTCATCTCCAGAACACATCTGACAGGTGTTCATAGCAGGATCTTTCTAGTTCTTTATCCCTCCATTTATCTAACACTTTGAGACACGGTAGAATAGGATGGCATTTTTAAGCCACATTTTTTAAATTCTCAGTTATCAAGTTGTTTCAAAAGGTTGAAATGGAATACAACAGGTATTCACTGCAATGAATTATTAAAGCCAACCCATGCTTAAAATTAAAGGTTGATTAATGTCCACATGCGTTCGTGAGCCGATGCTAGTGGAAGTTTCTAAGCTAATAAATCTGATTGCTCTGAAAGGCAATATTCAGCTGATTAGTAGATTCCTGGTACGCATGTTTTTCAAACATCTGTGTGCATTAAGAGAAATAGAGATTGAAGAGCAAAAGGAACGCTGATTTTAATCTCTCCAAAAACAGTCATTTTGTCATGGGCTACTGACAAATCTCTTTCTGTCTGATGACAATCATTTGTACAAACACTTTTGTAGTAAATATTTCTAACTTTATCTTCTCAGAATCAACAAAATAAGAGTACAAGATCTCAGCATATAATCAAATAAGAAAGAAAACAATGCATAATATATTTACATATAAGCTGCAACAAACTGAGGCTTTCATTCTTTGGCTATATTGAGAGGCATGACTCACTGGAAAAATGATAATGTTTGTAAAGTAGAAGGCTACAAGAAAAGAGAAGACCACATTACAAGTGGATTGACTCAATGAAGAATGCCATGGCTTTGAGATTCAAAATCTGAGCTGGTGATCATGGAGGTCTCTTATTCATAAGGCTGCCACAAAGTTGGAGCCAATTTGATGGAAAATGCAACGTGGACTACAATAATTTGTCAATTAATCAGTCTTTGCCCCACTCAATCTCTGCTCCCTCCAGACTATGAAAAGATGCATGGTAGGCTCAGGAAAGCATTTTATATGGGAAGACAGCATCAAGAAGGGACTTTCCTGCACACTTTCTCCCCATAACAATCTCATTTCCTCCAGTTTCCCCAAACATTTGGTGGTGGGTTTATAGGGGACAAATTAAGAGATAGGCTGTTGTGTTCAACAGTGATTTAGGGTGAGACAAACCCCTCTAAAAAAGTCTAAGCACCACTCTCCTCAGGTAATACTACTTCCGTCTTGTCTTGATGGGCATCAGCTAAATAGCATTTATCCTGTTGGTTCATACAGCAGAATGGTGTTTGGGAACACATATTTGCTGAGGTAAATTCTGCCCTCAGGCTAGGTAGGAAAACATGACTAAAGTGGTAAGCTTCAAGGTTGACTTATATATTGGGATCGTATTAGATTATTATTATTTATTATTTTATTATTATTTTATTATTAACCTTATTTATGAAGCGCTGTAATTTACACAGCACTGTACATACATCTTTTAGTTAGACAATTCCCTGCCCTCGGGCTTACAATCTAAAAAGACAAGACACAGAAGGAGAAGGGATGGTGGAGGGAAAGGGTAAGAGGTCCAGCAGTTCCTCTCTACCTCCAAGGCCTGGACCCAGGCAGATGGACTGGAGGAGGCGAGCTTCATAATGGATGGTTAATCATTTTCCAGGGAAAATACCTACTCTCAAGTAGGATAATACATATACATACATAGCAATACAGGAATGGTTTCAATAAACAGGCACCACAAGAACATCAAATAGTAAGCGACAAATTATGCAATGCCTGGGAAGGCTTTTCTGAACAGGATGGTTTTTCAACTCGGTTTGATGAAGGAAAGATCCTGGAAACTCCATATGGAGTCAAACACAGAGATCTGGTAGCCCAGTGCCAGATGGAATTCAGGTCAGTTTTTTTATTACACAGCAGCCACTAGAGCAAAAGCAGAGCTATTGGGTGCAGTAAATCCAAAACGTAGAAATGGAAACAGAATAGATTACAAAGACAATGAAAAATGAGATAGTGCCACCAATGTCAATGCCAAAATAATAGAAAGCATTATTCAAACCCAAGAAATCAAATGACTGACATAGCCATCTCTCTCTCTCTCTGTATGTGTGTGTGTGTGCGCGTGTGTGCGTGCGCATGTGTGTGTTTGGGACTGAAAGGCAAGACATTTTGGTTTAGAGTGCTGTTATTTGCTTTATGGTTTCTGAGCTCTGAGGAGCCACTGGGCTTGTGATATTAAGCTTTTCTCTACACTTACTTACAAAAGAAGTATTTGTTTAAAAAAGTGAATGGCATCATTGCAGGAGCTTTACAGGAAACACAACAACAGTAACTACTGCTGCTACTACTACTACTACTACAGTTTATGTTGTTGTTGTTTGTTGTTGTGTGCCCTCAACCTGTTTTGACTTATAGCGAGCCTAAGGCAAACCTATCATGGGCTTTTCTTGGCAAGATTTGTTCAGAGGACGTTTGCCATTGTCGTCCCAAGGCTGAAAGGTCCCAAGGTCATTCAGTGGGTTTCATGGCCAAGTGGGGAATGGAACACTAGTCTCCAGAGTTGTAGTCCAACGCTAAAACCACTACACCAGGCTGGCTCATTACTACTACTACCACTATCACTACAGTGAATTTCAAGGTGGTGTGTTCTTTCTTGCCTTTTAGGTACTTCTGACATGGCACTGCAGTTGGCAGTTACATGTGGGCAAATCAAGTCTTTACAGCAAAATATAATTTTGATTTTTGTGGATTGGCTAGTCTTCTCAAGGAGCATAGATATAAAGGAAATGGGAACAGGGCAGGAAATGGAATTATGGGGCTGTCAGACCCATCTCTGCAGTAGCAGTCTAAGATCCTATGCAAATCTTATGCCTAAAGTTACATTCCCATCAGCCTTAGCCAGCACAAACAATGGCAAAGCCTGATAGAAGTGCATGGGTATAAAACTGTATTGGTTTAATATTAATTTATCTGCCCTGGCTTCCCCCATAGAATCTTAAAGTTACAGTTTGGTGAGCATATTGAATGTTTTCTTGATCCCAAAACAGAACTTTGTCTTCTGGGAAACTTTCCCCCGGTTTTTATATAATACAAATTTGCACTAAAAACAGCTTTGTTGTTGTTAACTGTTTTCATGTCAACTTCAGCTTATTGCATTCTGATGAATGAGAAACCTCCAAGTCACTCCATCTTCACCACTCTGTTCATCTTTTATTGAACCTATCCATCTGGAATGTGGTCTTTAGAAATAACCCACCCATCCTCCAAAAAAGGAATCATACATGCTACTACACATTATCATGTTTGAAAAAACCACAACTATTTATATGAAATTCTGTCATTATCTTTGGAAATTACTTTGGAGCAAAATAATTTCACATTATATAGCAATATCTTCAGATTATTTATGGGGATCCTCCAGGTGAAGCAAATAAGAGATTGCGTTGTTGCTGTAGTTCTCAGTTTTTTAAAAACAAAAACAAAAACTGCTGATGTTGTCCCAGACTATTTTCTGGCAATTCCTGGCATCAGATACAACATTTTATCTCCACCTTCAAGTGGGTTTCTTTTAAATTCTAAGATATATGGGAATACAAAAGTCTCCTCCTCCTTTCTCTCTCTCTCTTTTCAATCAGAATACTAATGTATCACTGTTATGGCACTAATCTAAAACGTGGTAGCTGCTTCTCCTTCCATTAACCCACCATACTGACTCTGAGGGTGAAACAGCTCCCAAAGGGTAAGTATGCTCCTTTTCCAAGACATGAGCTTCATTTCAAACTTCTGTCCAGGAAATTTCAAAATGTTCTCCATTTTGAGCATGACTGAGAAGCATGAATTCATATCTATATTAGTGTTTTTAGCTTTTCTTTTTTTTAATGTCCTACATTTTTCTTGAATGTCCTATATTTTGTGGTGGTTGTACCCCTTTGTGGATATGACATCTGGTCATTCTGGTTTCAGGTGACCTATTACAAAGTGAATCCTCTTTTCTCCTTCAGATTATGGAATTCTCTTCAAAGGAGTTTAGTGCCTCCCTCCCCAGTTGAACTTCAGCTGGAGGGCACAGATCTTTCTGTCTCAGAATTGACAGCTGGTTATAGTTACAAAATGTATATTCTGATAGATACATAAAACTGTTTAGATGGTATGAGTAGGTGATAAGAAGATAAAAGAAGGTGTTGAAAGGACAGGAAAGGTAGGTAGGCATATGAGAAAGCATGTGACGGTGATAAGAAGCAAAGTGAAGAAGTTGAGAGAATAGATAAAGATAGGAAGGTATACGAAAGAGTACAGAAGGTAAGGGAAAGTGAAAAGAAGGTATGTGAAGAGATGGAGAGGACAGATGAAAGTTAAGGAAGAGTTAGGAGACATAGTAGTAGAAATGAGAGGGATAAGGAAAGGATAAGGAAGAAAAAGAAAGTAGGGCATGAAGAAGTAGAAAGTAGAGAAATGTAATACAAAAAAAAAGACAGGTGAGTGAAGTAATAAGATAATAGCTAAATGGTGCAAGAAAAAGATATATAAAAAGCAGAATAATGAAGTAACAGGGAGAAATGGAATAAACAACACTGAAATAACTGTGAAGGAGGAGGAGGAGGAGGAGGAGGAAATAAGACAATGTAAATATGTATCACTACCTAATGCAATAAAACCTATTTATAAATAAAAAATAAAATTATATTCTGAACTATTTGATGTTTTTCTGCTTATTTATTATTAGTGAGGCAATTTAACTCATTTCAATTGGCATTTGAGAGCTAGCATGGTGTACTTGTTTAAGTGTTGGACTAGGACTCTGGGATTCCAGGATTTTAACCCCTGCTCAGCCATGGAAATCCACTGTCAAGTCACACTCTCTAACCTCAGAGGAAGGCAATGGCAAACCCACTCCAAACAAATTTAGCCAAGAAAACCCCATGATAGATTTGTGTTAGGGTTACTGTAAGATGACACAAATTAATGCTTAAATAGCATAATTAATTTAATTGTATTTTAACATGTATATTTAAAGGGATTTTTATTAGAACCTGTTTTAATTATGCATGTTGGAAACTGCCTTGCATCTCAACTGTGAAAAAAGGGTGAGATATAAAAATGAAGAAAAGACAGATGCTTTGTCCCCCTCCTCCCCCTCCTCGTACCCTCACAACATCCCTATGTGGAAAGATAAATAGCTTGCCCAAAAATCATGCTGTGAGCTTCACGGGTAAAAGATAAATTGAACACAAGCTTTCTAGGGTCCATTCACACTACATAATTATAGTGCCATTATTCTATTTTAATTGCCATAACTCTGTCCTATAGAATCCTGGGACTTACAATGTAGGGAGGGACTCCAATTCTTCCCCAAATTACAACCTCCAGGTTTCCATCAGATGAAAGCATGCCAGTTAAAGTGGAATAATAGCACTATAATTCTGCCGTGTGAATGGACCCCTATTCTCTTGCCTTTTGTAATTTCATCAATTTAAAACACTGATGAGATTGTGTGAAGCTCAGTGGGAGAAGAAAGGAGAGGCCTCAGGTTTTTTAAAATTTTAAATTTTTATTTTAAAAAATATTATTTTAAAATTGTCTTTAAAACATCACAATTTACCAAATTTTCACTTTAAATACACGAAACTATGTACATGTAAATATATTAGGCTGTCTAAATGATATTGTAATTTAAAGGTAAAATTTTAATTATGGTAGTTGTTTATGTCACAACTATTGCCATTACATCTAGTGATATATGGGGATTACAATGTATAAGTAACATCAGTACAAAAGAACATTGCTAAGAATTCTGTATGGTGTGGTATGCGAGGGGTTCACTAGGTGCAGGTGACTCTATGAGTAACAGCACTGGGTGATGCCAACCCTTGTGACAGCACTGAGTAGGCTTGTGTGGAATAACACCTTCAGGTAACCTGGCTGCATAGGGCTTCACGGGTCATAACCATCATTTTGAACTGTGCTCAAAAAACTAGTAGAACTCTTGTAACCACTCAAGTTGTATGTTCCCTATAACCATTCTGTAACCAGGAAAAATGATCAACATCTGGATGGCTAACATTTATCCACCACTGAATATGTCCCAGTGCTATGAATTAGCATCTCAAATAAATGCGTCATCTTCAGGAAAATGTGAGAAAAGAACATCATGACTCTCCAAATTCATCTCCAGGGCTTGAGAAAGTTGTCATTGTTGTCTTGCTTGGGAAATAGCTTCTCTATGCAGTCAAAGAAACAGAGAACCTCAGACACGGGCCCAAATCAGAAGTGCCATGGAGCCCAGAGGAAGAGACTAGGCAGTCGTGCAAGGCCTGCAGCAAAGCTCAGAGAACTCCTCGAGCCACCTTGCCATGTTCCTGTTCTCCCTTGCAGTTTGATGCACACACAGCTGGTGCCGATTTCCTGGCTCATGCTCCATCTTCATTTTGCTCCAAGCTCGGTCATTTGCGCTCTGATTATCTCTCATTACCAACGACCTTGCTGTAATGAGTTTTAATCTGCCTCGTATTAATTAGAAACATTTTCATTAGCCAGCTCGATTTGGGGTAAATAGCTAATAGAAGTGTCTGGGCTGCGATTAGTTATCAATAGGGGTTGTTAAGGGGGAGGATCAAAATGTGCATAGGGAGCAGCTGTTCCCCATCTAAAAAACAACGAGACACAATAGGATCTTTGCACAAGACCCCGTTAGAAAATTTTGGAAGCCAAGTCTTTAAAAATATATTTTTAAAAATGAGAACATAATCTGCTGGGACATTCTCCCTTGAAAGCTCCACTGATATTTTCATGTGCACGGTGGCACTCAATGGAGGATCTGGCCATCAGTGGCTACTAGGCAGGATAACTAGGTAGCATCTCCAAAAGAGAGCCAGTGTTCTTCCGTATATTGCTGGCAAATGCAAGAAAGTAAGTTCCGCTGCATTCATGTGATGCTGGAGGCCTTCCTATAACCAACTACTTGACTACTGTGTGTGAACAAATTGCTGGACCCAATAGGCCTAGATAGCTCTGACCCAGCATTCACTCTTCACTACTGTGTTTTTGACAGACTCCCATTAATTTCCATAGGGATGGTGTGGGAAATTTTAAGATAAATAATATTCTCAGATGTGTAAAATCTAAAGTCAGAAATTGCAAGCTCATGGAGTCATAGAATCATAGAGTAGGAAGGGGCCCTATGGGCCATCAAGGCCAACTGAATGCCGGATCACTAGCTAAGGCATCCCGAGTGGTCCAGCCTCTTTTAGATGACATCCAGAGAAGCAGATCACACTACCTCTCTAGGCAAGTGGTTCCGTTGCCAAACTGCTCTTTCTGTCAAGACGTTCTGTCTGATGTTGAATCGAAATCTAACATCCTGTAACTTCAAGCCATTAGACCTGTTCTACCCACTAAGGCATCAGAGAACAGGCCTGCACCTTTTTCTCTGTGACAGCCCCCAAGGTATTGAAATACAATCACATCACCCCTCAGTCTTCTCTTCACCAAGTTGAACATGCTCAGCTTTTTCAACCTTTCTGCATAGGTTTTGCTCTTCATGCCTCTTATCATTCCCATTGCTCTTCTCTGAATCTGCTCCAACTTGCCAATATCCTTCATAAATGAGACACCCATAACTGAATTCAGCACTCCAAATGAGGCCTGACCAGTGCAGAATATAGTGGGACTATTACTTCTTCAACATGATTCTATTAATGCAGGTTAAAATAGCATTCAGCTTCTTTTCTGCAGCATCACACTGCTGGCTCATGTTCGGAGTATGATCAACAATAACCCCAAGGTCCTTTTTGCATGCTGAACCATGTATCTCCCATCTTATACCTATGTATTTGGGTTTTGTCACCTATACGTAAAATTTTGCATTTGTCCCTATTGAATTTCATTTTATTAATTTCTTCCCAGATTTCTAGTTTATGTAGTTCCTTCTGAATTCTGTTCCTATCTTCCAGTTTGTTAGCCACCCCTCCCAGGTTTGTCTTTTGCAAACTTGAGAAGGATTCCTTCTGCCACATCATCTAAGTAATTAATAAAAAAATTGAAAGAATAATGGCCTGAGGATAATGGCCTGAGGCTCTCCACTTGAGACATCTTTCCAGTTTGAAGTCCAGCTACCGATGATGACTTAGCACTTTTCCAACCAGTTATGGATCCATCTGACAGTGTTCTCATCTCTTCCACATTTAATCAGTTTACTAATCAAAACATTATGGGGAATCCTTATCAAATCTTTACCAAAATCCAGATAGTGACATCCACAGTATTCCACCATCTATTAAACTAGTGACCTGATTTTAAAAAAAAACAGATATAAGATTAGTTTGGCAGGATTTGTTCATGACAAACAAATGCTGACTCCTACTGATCACTGCATTGTCATCAAGGTACTTGCAGGCAATATACTGTATATGCTCACCTACAACTCAACCTCATGTATAAGTCGAGGTCAGGTTTTGGGGCCAAAATTATGGATTTTGCCATGACCAGTCAATACGTTGAGGGTAAAACTTGGAGGCTCCTTCAATGTGTGTATATGTGCGTATGGCAAGAGAGACTCTCACTGAGGCTTTTTACTTCATCATTCAGCTTTTGATTCAGTCAGACCGGTGGGCGGGAGATGGACTCTTAAACAAACAGTCGCGTCCGGCAGAGCTATTCATGGTTGTGAGGGAGCTGACTCAGCTGTCTCCCTTACCAAATCCCATTTTGGAACCATCTAAGGCCTGCTGTGACGAGTTTAATAACTTCTTCGCGGATAAAACTAACCTTGTTAGTGCTCTTGGACATCTCAGCGGCTTTCGATACCATCGACCATGGTATCCTTCTGGAACGCTTGAGGGAGTTAGGTATCGGGGGCACTGTGCTCCAGTGGTTCCGTTCCTACCTCTCGGGCAGATTCCAGATGGTGCAGCTGGGGGACGTTTGCTCCGATAAGAGGGCACTTACATCTGGTGTCCCTCAAGGAGCCATTCTGTCCCCCATGCTATTTAACATTTTCACGAAACCGCTGGGAGAGATCATCTGGATACACGGGGCGCGGTGTTATCAGTACGCTGATGACACCCAAATATGTTTCTCTGTGTCTCCGACTGATTCAGTGACTAGGGATGGCATCTCTCCTCTAAATGCCTGCATGGAGTCAGTAATGGGCTGGATGAGGGAAAACAGACTCAGCTTGAATCCAGAGAAAACGGAAGTACTCGTGATAGGTTCCCCGGGCCCGGGGAAGGAGGTTTTTGTCCACCTGTCCTGAACAGGGTCACGCTCCCCTTGAAGGACTGAGTTCGCAGTTTGGGGGTGCTTCTGGATTCGTCGCTCCACCTTACGCCTCAGGTGGATGCAATGGTCAGGAGCACCTGTTACCAGCTTCGGCTGATATGCCAGCTGCGACCCTACCTGGGCCAGAGGGACCTTGAAACAGTGGTACATGCTCTGGTAACCTTTCGGTTAGATTTCTGTAATGCGCTCTACATGGGGCAACCCTTGTACCAAACTCAGAAGCTACAACTGATTCAGAACATGGCAGCAAGATTGGTCACTGGATCCTCCAGGACCAGTCATATAACACCTATTGTACAAGATCTACATTGGCTGCCCATTCACTTCCGAGTGCAATACAAGGTGTTGGTTATCACCTATAAAGCCCTAAATGGCTTGGGCCCAGGGTACTTGGAGGACCGCCTCTCCCCATACAGTCCGCCCCGCACTCTCAGGTCAGGCGGGAAGAATCTGTTAAGAGTTCCTAAGTCGAGATATATTTCATCTTCTCAAAGGGCATTTTCTATCTCAGCCCCACAGATTTGGAACTCTCTGCCCGACGAGCTCTGCTCGGTCACCTCTATAGACTTGTTTAGGAAAAATTTGAAGACCTATCTTTTCCGACAAGCTTTCCCCCATGTTCCTTAATTATACCATCCTTCCTTCCCTTGATGCACATTTGTTCGATCCAGCTATTGTTTGTATTGGGGGTTTTAATGGTTTTATGTTGTAATGTTTTTAGGTTGTATTCTGAAGTTTTAATTGGTGTGGGAAGATTGTTGGATGTTACTGGGGATATATGTTGTTTATTTTATTGTATTATTTTTGTATGTTGTGAACCGCTATGATCTACCTAGGAATAATATCAATCAATCACCCAGCACTCTTTCTGCTTGGCTTCAGAGAGAAATAAGCTCTTCCTCACACTGCATGGGAAAAATCTGAAAGAGCTGCTATCACATTTCCATAGTGACCCACAAATAAGTTGACCTGGGATTTGGGGGTTATTTTTGGGGCATACATTTTTAGACTCTTTTAGACAGTAATCCTATATAACCCATTCCAATATTTTTCCCGGTACTAGGTTGACTGGTCTGTTGTTTCCTGGATATTCTTTTTTGCCTCTTTTGAAAAAAGGGACAATGTTTGTCCTTTTCCGAGATTTCTCAAAAATCATGGTAAGGGTTCAGAGAGTACATCAGCAAATTCCTTCAGCACTCTGGGATGCAGTTTTTCTGGCCCTGCAGATTTGAACTCATTTAAGTTAGACTGGTGATACCTCACTAACTCTGTATCAATTTTGATTTGCAATCCAGATCCCTTTCCAAGGTCTTTGTTACCCTATGGAAGCACACAGTTCTCTCTCTCTCTCTCTCTCTCTCTCTCTCTTTGAGAGAGAGAGAGGGAGGGAGGGACTGCAGCAAAATAGATATTGAGTATTGAGCCTTTTCATTGTGATCTTTGCTATCCTTATTGCACAGTGGCCCCACTGTCTCCTTGCTCATTCTCTTTATTCAAATGTATCGAATGATAACTAGACTAAGTTATCCAAAGCTGAAATTACCCAAGACTGAAACTAGTTGGATCTTGGTACACCCAACTTCACTGAATTTATAAGAGTCTTGAGAGTTTAGATTAGATCCTGCTTTCACATATGCCACTTGTGCTACACAGAGAACTCAACAGCTAGAACTTTTTGCCTCATGTAAGGGGAAGGACAAAGGAGGCTTGAGCCCCTCCCCCAGAATAATACAGTTTTCCCTCCATTTTCATGAAAATGGAACTCTGCCAATATTCAAGCCCCACTGGCATGAATGGCAGCATGCCCCCGTAGGCACCCACCCAAGCCGCCATAAGTGGGCTGGGGCAGTGCGGAGACATCACGCACGTGCCACACCATTTGGACATGGGCCATGCCTGATGTCATCATGGAGGCCCCTGTGTGGACAGGAGGCCACCATAACGACTACAACGCCAAGTACTAGGGTTGCAGGGCGTGCGGACTCTCCGCCTCCACGCAACCCTACTACATGACCAGGCTGGCAGAAAGCGCAGGTCTGGACCGGGCCTAAGACAGCTACCATAACTGAGCACTGTAAAATAACTAAGGCTGCTGAATTCAAAGACACTGGATGCAAAGTTTGTATGATATTAAGAAAAGAAGCCAAAGATATGGGTGCATTTTAGACAAGTCAATCTTTTGTTACTCTTTATGTAGACCAAGAGAAAATGTTCACTCTTCCCAAAACTGTGGTTCTGTATAAGCCATATTTTTTCTATATTCTTGATTTTCCCCCACGTTCCACTCTGTTTTGAGGGTTCTTTTATGATCTGCCAAATTCTTTCAGCCACTTCAATCTTTGGGATGATCCAAAAACAACTGAACAGCATTTCTGGATGAGGTCAAGAGCATATCTACTCCAGCCGTCTGTTCAGAGTCCCCAGTGAGAATCCCACTAGCAAGATATGAGTGTGCAAGCAGCATCTGTCTTGCATTCCCCAGCATATAGAATGGCATATAGTCATTCTAGTCATTCCCCAGCATACAAAATGACATATAGTCATTCTAATAGCATTGAATTTCAACCAGGATAAATGTGAGGTAATACATCTAGGCAGGAAAATTTATATGTGCAAATATGGGGTGGATGTCACCTATCTTGACAGAAGTGCATATGAAAAGGTTCTAAGTAGTCTTAGTAGAACACTGGCTAAACATGAATCAACAGTTTGGTGCCAACAGAAAGAGATGAGAGATAAGAGGAAGAGCCCTCCCCTCCCTCCTTCCAACTATCTTCTGGCCTTAGAGGGAGCGAAAGGACAGGCCCAACGCCATCGGGCCTGAAGAGGAAGAGCCCTCCCCTCCCTCCTTCCAACTGTCATCTTCTGGCCTGGGAGGGAGTGAAAGGACAGGCCCAACGCCATCGGGTCCGGCTTCAATTAAGAAAAAGAGCCCTCCCTCCAGTCCATCTGCCTTGGTCCATGCCTCAGAGGGACAGAAGAATGCTGGACCTGATCCCGTCACCCCCCCCACCATTCCCTTCTCCTTTTGTGTCATGTCTTTTTAGATTGTAAGCCTGAGGGCAGGGAACCATCTATTATCCCCTCTGTTGTAAACCGCCCGGATTCCCAGTGATTGGGTGGCATATAAATAAATCCTATTATTATTATTAACAGTTTGGCTAAAAATGCCAATGCAGTTGTAAGCTGCATCAATTGGAGCACAATGTATATAGATCAAGAGAAGTAGTAGTGCCACTCTATTCTGCTTTGGTTGGACCTCACCAGGAATACCGTGTCCAGTTTTGAGCATCACGCTTCAAGAAGAATTTTATAAACTGGAACATATCCAGAGAAGGATGACCTAGATCTGGAAGAATGACAAAGATCTGGAAACCAAGCCTTATAAGGAATGACGCAGGTAGCTGGGTACGTTTACCTTGGAGAAGAGCAGACTAAGAAGCAACATGATAGCCATCTTTAAATATCTGAAGGAATGTCAGGTAGAAGATGTAGTGAGTTTGTTTTCTGCTCCGACAGAGAATGAAATAGAAACTAATTGATTCAAATTACAAAAAAAGAGATCCTACTTAAACATTAGGAAGAACATCTGTAGTGTAAGAACTTTTTGATGATGAAATAGACTACTGGGGGGCTTCTTTGAAAATCTTTAAACAGAGGGTGGATGGGCATCTTTCAGGAGTGCTTCAGTTGTATGTTCCAGCATGGCAAAAGGTTGGATTAGATTGTCCTTGCAGTCCCTTCTAATTCTAAAAATCTAGGATTCTTTGAAAAAATAAAAGACTGAAAAAAGACTGAAACATTCTAAACATGGATTTCTTCCCTATAACATCTGGTTAGCTCTCAGCAATACCTAAAACACTATAGTTATAGCTGAATTTTGGTTTAATGTTAATTATTTTGAATGTTTCTAATTTTTAGTATAATCATTTTAATTATTAAGCCACTTTGAGTCCCAATGTTGGGGGAAAGGCAGGATATAAACCAAGTTAACAACAACAATATTGTTTTCTTGTAGACCTCTATTCTCCTTCTTTGCAAAACATCACATTTTCTTAAATCTTGGGTAGCATATGGAAGTGTGTTTAAAAGGCTTCTGAATTAAAATGCAACTCCTTCTGCATTCCAGCACAATTCTCACATACTCCCTACCAAAATACTAATTGCAGATAAAATTAAAAAAATAAAAGGAGTAGTGTTATTATGTTCCCAGTAGTTGTCACTGGCTTTGTGTATGCTCTGTGTCACTGAGACATTTGTTCACTGCTATTCTAGCAAGAATCATATACTATGTCTACAGCACTGATGAAGAAGGTGTGGGCACTGATCCATGCACTTTCCTTTTCAACAGTGGAAATGGCCAGAAGTCTGGCCTATCAGCATTTTTCTTTATTGCCCCGGTATTTTTATGGACCTCTTGAAAGTGAAGTGCATATCACAGCTTAAGAAAAACTTCCTTGTACACTTCATTCTCACAATCATCTTGTGAAAATAGGTTGTTATTACTTTCATTTTTCATGTAGGGAATTGAGACTGAGAGAATGTGTCTTAGCAAAGGCCATTTACTGAGTCAACTCACTCATTTATAACACACACACACACAAGTGACTGAGATAGGAAAAGAACATGCAGTACATTACAGACCCAGCTCTGATGCAACAGAACAAGGGACATTTCAAAAGATAATGCATCAAATCCTCAACTGATGTGGCAATTTGGACACCTGCACCCCTTCGGGGCACATTGATATAGCATCCTTTCAGCACAGCTGAAAGCATTATATTAAACACAGTCATTGTGTGCCTTTGCTCCAAGACAGCCAAATCATCCAACTATTTTGCTTTATCATGAACTCTACTAAGTTGAGAGAGCCATTTTGTGATGTCCTAATATCAAGAAGAACATCCAAAGTAATACTCTTTGGCTGATTTTATTCACCTGGTATTGCAGTACTTCCTTACTTGCTTCCGATCATTTGCTCCCTGTTCAGAGAACTTCCAAAGTGAACTTGTTTATCCACTGGCTAAACACTAGTATATGCTTCCCTTAACAGCCACTAGACTATCAAGCCATGTCAACAGGCACAATGAAATCTTGTAATAATTGAGAAGAAGCTAATTTCCATCTGCAGCAAGGCCACCAGGGTCTTCTTTGGAAGCACTAGCATTGGTTTAAGAATTCTGTTTTGAAGATTAACTATTGCCTCAGCAATTCTACTAGCAACTCCCAAACTTCCACCCCATACACCATCACAGAGGATACCTTGCACAAGAAACTTTTCAGTGCAGTTAGAACTGGTTGGTCTCCTTCTCAGACACCCTGCCCCAAATCCCCCAACTATTGGTTCTCTTCCTTTTTGCCTCCACATACTTCAGGTGGTTGACCAGAACAGTCTTTTAGAAAAGATAATACCTAATCAACAAATCAGGCCCATTCACACTACAGTTATACAGCTATTATTCCACATTAACTGACATGGGTCCAAAACATACTGTAAGAATAATGCAATTTGAGGCCGCTTTAATTGCTCTGGCTCAGTGCTAGGGAGTCCTGGGAATTGTTGTTAGTTGTGGCACCAGAGCTCTCTGACAGAGAAGGCTAAATGTCTCACAAAACGTTCTTAGGATTCCCTAGCATTGAGTCAGGGCAGTTAAAGCAGTCTCAAACTTGATTATTTCTGCAGTGTGTTTCAGATCCTTTCATCCTATAGAATTCTGGGGACTACAGTTTGGTGGGGCACTGGAGTGCTCTAGCTGAGAAATCTAAATGGCTATCCAAACTGTCAATCCCAGGATTCCACAGGACAGAACCATGACAGTAGTGTGAATGGCCCCTGGTCTGAAGGAGTTTTGTAAAAGCTTTCTCAGCACAGGGTGCTAAATTCATTTGCATAAACATTAGAATCAACTGTAGTCACTTTGAATTAGAGTATATCCAAAATTTACCATAATATATTTTCAGGATAAATGTTTATGTTTTGTTTTTCTCACAATCCTAGAAAACATCAGTATGCAATATTTTCTCCAAGTATTCTATTACATTTTTGTGCTGCCACCTGCTGCCCTACCATTCAACAATGCTCTAGAATGACATTCTGATGCATGATGCAAAATGGTGGTCAGGTCAGCTGTCGATGTAGTTGGTCCTGCTGCCACTGGGACTACAGCACACATGTGTGTACTCATGTGGATGTGCTTGTACAGCACAGAGAGAGCTAATAGTGAATCCCACCACAATTTTTCCTCCTGCTGGACATATAGAGTGAAATGGGCCATCCTATTCTCAGTCTTCCAATTTTAAGAGCCCAGTGTCCAAAGCATTCAGTCTGAAAGCTTTGATCTGTTGAATTCAATTGTTTGGAGCATCATCAGTCAAGGCTTCCTCCTATTATACAGGCACAGAATTTCCTTTAAGTTGTTGCCAACCACTGTGCAAAGCAGAGGCCCATTCATTTTCAGTGGGCTTGGTAGTCAACCAGGTTAAAGTTTTTTACATTTTTCCCTACTGATGTTACAAAAATTCCTCTTGCACCACCTCATAAAAAGGCAGTACATGTAGGAAGGAGATAAGTTGTGTGTGGTATATGTGTGCCTGTGGCTACAGCAATTCTCATCCATCTCCAAACACAGGTGCTTTTATCCCAGTACAAGGCACACACTTGTTTTAATCCAAATGGGGCACACTATCTTCCTGTGTAGAATGCAATTTTTAAAGAAAATTGTGGCAAAATATACTGGAGGCCTTTGCTAGCATGATCAGAACTACTTTTCTGGTCACCACTACACTTGGAAAGATTTTTTTGCAAAGTGTGGATCTTGCATAAGAATATCAGGCATATTTAGATGCATTTGACTTCTGTCAATATTTCAGTGGAAATACTATCCTGATCTCACCTATGATGACAGTTGAAAACATTTTCACACACACATCTTTTTCTCCTCTGCCTTTTTTATGGTAACCTTTCGCATATTTTTGACCTGAATTTTTCCTGAAGCTTAGCCTACCTACTATATATCACCTGATATGCATGAGACATGCCTTCAAAACCCATTAGCTTTATTGCTGTTCTCATCTCAAAAAGGAGTAAAGGCTTGGAACATTTGACCTAGCCTGTTCTCTAGACAGAAGATCTAAATGTCGTCATGAAAACAACCAACTGGTCCAAGCTCAGCTAAAACTAATGGGGCCGAAAGGTTAGAGGACAGAACACAGGGTCATTTGCACAATCTCTCCAATTAAGACCAACCCATGAACAATGAGGCGAAATGGTTTTCCAAAAATGGGATTATACTGCTTCAGTAGATAATGCTGATTGCCCAGTCTAGCAATGACCCAAATTGAAATTTGAACAAGTGCATATCACACAAGTGACATGGGAAGGTATTGAGAGAAACTGCTGCAAAAATCAAACAAAGCATTTCAGGCAATTGGACACTGTGACAGAAAACTTTGTTTCATGGGAGTTGAAAAAAAAAAATTTGACACAGTGTCACTCAAATAGCATGTGGCAAAGCAATACCAACAAGGAACTTTTTCTTGTGAAAGAGCAAGAAAGGGATTTCTGAGAAAACTCAAGATTGGAGATGGCAGTTTGCCATAAAACCAAAAACTCCAACTAGGTACCCAGAAAAGCTAAACTTATCAGGAGCAGAATAGATCTGACAGTTACACAAACCCTACAAATGTAATTTAATAATTTGATTGAACAAATCAATCACATTCGGCAAACAGGAGTTCAGCTAACAAGGCAAGGACAATAGATATTCTGTATGAGTATGTTCCTCAAAGCGTGTTAGGGGGAGGTCCAGAGTGCTGATAAACTGCCTCCCTGGGACCATTCAATATGGCTGGTGAGGGAGCAGCTGCAGCCACTTCCAGCGATAGAACTACCATATATAGTCAACTATAAGTCGATCACATGTATAAGTCAAGGGCAAAGTTTGGGGCCAAAATTATGGATTTTGCTATGACCCATGGATAAATCTAGGGTAAAACTTAGGGGTATTAGCAAAGGATCTAAAGGATGAAGCAAAGCAAAATAATGTCAAAGAACTTGCAAAATTCCAGCAGACATAATTATTTGTGCTTACTCTTAAGGCTGGATGGATGAGAGAATAGAGGGGATCAGTGCTTCCAGGACAGATTATACTCTTGCTTTTCACCAAGAGATGGTTTCTTGTTTTAAATGAGAGTTAAGAAAAAGTAGTTACATTGACCAATGGATAAGTCAACTCAGGTTTTTCAGGTCAATTTTTTGACCTAAATTTCTGGACTTATACATGACTATACAGTATATTCATTTTCTTGTCTGAGAATGTGGGAAGCTATACCCGCAGCAAGTCCAAGAGGAAGACAAAATGCAAAAGCTTGAAGCCCCTGTTTCTACACTTCAAACTTATCAGAGAAGTTGAAGGTTTTTTGGTAGAGCACAACAGACTCTCCTGCCAGGGGACAACACACAGGAGATGCCTCTATGGATGACGAGAACTCCTAAACACAGTAGGCAGACACTTGGAACAACATAACACAATGAAGCAGGACTATCAATTCCAAGCTCTCTCCCTAATCAATGATGATGAAGCACAGGAATAGGGACCACAGTCTCACTCCTCAGACAGCATGGTGGTGACCTTGGAGGGTTTTGTGGATAGAAGAGCCCCTGCCAGTTCCCAGAGGAATAAGATACGTGTTCTGTGATAGGTGACTCCCTGCTCAGGGGAAGAGCCTGTATGCATGGGCCAAAACAGCCATATTCCCCTTCGCGTGGCGTTGTCCTGTCCATTAGCCCCAGACCAAAATTGGCCAATCCAGATGCCAGTCCTGCAATCCCAGACCAATCCTGCCTGAAGGGGCCTTAATCGGGTCCAAAAAGACTGGCTGATTGCTGCAGAGTTTCCAGAAAGCCCACGGCAACAGTCAGCAGACCAGATGGTCCTGTGTACCCCTAACCTGCCACTGCCATCATGCCTTTTCTGAAGGCCTCTGTTGAAGCCTCTGACGTCTGGATGTAGCCAGGCAAACTATTTTCACCCTCATGGGCTGTGATGGAGGGCCTTCAGAGAAGACACAACAGTGGCAGCAGGTAAGGGGTGCATGGCAGAAGTGGGTCCATGGTGTGGTGGCGGGAGGGGATGTAAACACCTACCCATCACTGCAGCAGCCTGGGGACTTACCTGGGTTAGAACCAGGGGCGGGACACAACCAGCTTGGCTCATGGTATCCTGCCCATCTGCTCAGGCCCAAAATATTGAGCAGAACTGACAGGATGCCTTGCGAGGTATGCTGTCTCCCAGAGACAAAGATCAACGATGTAACAAAGGGGCAGACAAGACGTACCAAGCCTACTGATCGTTACTTCTTCATTTGGATCCACATGAAAACAAATGATACTGCAACATACAGTTTTTGATCGATCTCTCCAGCTGCCTGATCATTTTATGTTGCTCTCCTTTGAATGTCCTCCGATTTGTCAGTATTTTTGGTAGTATTTAATATGCTAATGAAGGAAAAGGGAGAAATGGGATGGATTGCAGTGCATCAATGAACACAGATGTCTAATCACCAAAAACTGGCTTTACCTAACATTCTGAATGACAGTATTCTTGGGCATCTGGACAGTTTAAAGACTCTCAGCACTGCTTTTCAACATATGAGAAAACAAGCTTCCTTTAAAGGACTCTCGCTTTGACCTAGAGTGCCAATTATGGTAAATATACAAACATGAAGAGAAGGGGGAAAAGCAGATGATTCCCCCCATACAGCTGCATTCTACATCCAGAGAAATGTGCAAGAATTCAAGATGCATACCTACGGCATTGTACTGAAAGACTATTTTGTGGCCAACCAATGGTGGATTAGTATATTTCATAGTACAGGTGCCCATCATGATACTCCCTATATTCTTACTGTTCTTATAAGAGAGTCCAAAAATGGAGTTTCTTGCCCTATCAGCAGTTTAAAACACTTTATAGAAGTCTCCAGAAGAGTAAATGATTTTGTTGCCTGCTGTGTTTGTTGCTGTAGCTCTTGATTTTATTTTTAAAAATGATCACAATTTCTTTTGTGCTTGACCTTGTTGTTGTTGTTAGCTGCCTTCGGGTCAATCCCAACTCATGGCAACCCTGTAAATGAGATGTCTCCAAGTCCCTGTATCCTCTACCTCCGTGCTCAGATTCTGCAGACTCAGGCCCATCTGGCATGCGATCTTCCTCTCTTTCTACTTCCCTCCACCTTCCTTAGCAACATTGTATTTTCTAATGAGTTGTGCCTTCTCATGATGCGGCTGAAGTATGATAGCCTCATGACTTCCAGGGAGAGTTCTAGCTTGATCCGTTCAAGGACCCATTTGTTTGTCTTTTTAGCTGTCCGTGGTATCCTTAGCACTCTTATCCAGCACCACATCTCAAATGAATTAATATTCCTCCTTTCTGCTTTCTTCAATGTCCAGTTCTCATATCCATAGATGGTAACAGGGAATATGATGGCTTGAGTGATTCTAACTTTAGTGTTCAGCTGTGCATCTTTACATTTTAGTATTTTGTCTAGTTCTTTCATAGCTTCCCTTCCCATTCCTAATCTTCTGGTTTCTTGACTGCAGTCTCCATTCTTATCAATGTTTGATCCAAGGTATGGGAAATCTTTAACTATTTCATTTCTTTGTTATCTAGGTGTGTGTACATGTGTACATGCACACACACTTAACTGCCAAGATACATCATACCAAAGAAACACAAAAGGATTTGTATGGATCAATGTGCATGAGTCTGTTCAGCCTGCTTGACCATTTTTCCTCATCGTCATTCTGGATGGGAGGGGTAGCATGGACAGTTTACCGTCATCCTTCCCCACCACATCCCTCATGCCTTTTAGAGAATGCATGTGATGGCACTCTTAGGTGGTACCAAGTGGCACCAACTGTTAATATTTGCTTCCTTGTATTATCTCTATCACAAAATCAATAAACTATTTCCAGCAGTTTTCCTCTTCACTTTTTGTGAAGTAAGTGAATCTTAATTGTACATTCAAGATACAGCCATTCCCAAACAGTCTGCTGGTAACAGAAAGGGTATAAGAAACTCTTCACCACATATCTAATAGGCTATAAACACAGAAATGTTTAAGTTCCTCTATGATTTAATGTATGCCTGCTAGAGATAAATCAGGCAATATGAGATTATGTGTCAGTACTGTATATGAGGGTTATTCAATTACAAATATAAGACTATATGGCTGCCACATAGTGATATGTGCTAAGATGATGCAAGAGATGTGATTTCTTACATGAAATGTAATGTCAATATATAAGCTATGTGCTCAGACAAAGAAAGATCTATGTCCCACCCTAAAGGGAGTATGTATACATATTTACTAGTTTGAGAATTTTAATAAAATAGCCTAAAAGGTTATTAAGTTGCTTGCTCATTTCCCCATGTTAAAAATTCTGAGATCCCAGTACCTAAAAGTGCTTAAGTGGAGTACTGATGTTAAATCTGTCTGTTTCGATTATACCACTGATCACAAGGTAGGAGCCAAGTTAACCAGAAGGTGATGAGAGGGATTTCCAAGCAGATAACAGGTTACCTGCAAAGAACCTTCAGTCCAAAGAAAGATAAGGTATCAGTGTCACCTAATATTGTATTTTTAACTCTACAGCACAGGGATGCAGATAACAGAGCAAAATTCAAAACAACTTACAAAATATCTTAAAAATGTAAAACAATTTGACATGACTAAACAGAATCAAAACAGAATTCACAATACAGAGTTCAACCATTCCCACCAAGCCATAGCCAATGAACCCAAAAAGTTTAAGTGGACAGATGCTGGCGAAACGTCAGGAAGAAACTCTTCTAGAACATGGCCACATAGCCCGAAAAATTCACAAAAAAACATGGATGCCGGCCATGAAACCTTTGACTTCACATTTAAGAGGACAGACCATTGACTTGGATGAGTTCTAACTGGGCCTACTTAGGGAGGATTTTCCATGAATAGGATACAACAGCAAAGAAGAGCCTGTCCCATGTCTCCACTTAATGTATTGCTTCCAATTGTGTGAAACAGAAGACAGTCTTCTCAGCACATCTCAGTACTCAGGCAAGTATACAAGGGTGTATTCTCTCTTAGCAACCAAATTTAACTCTTTTCCTGAATGTAACACTATCTGTTGAAATGCAGATGGAATCAGTTGCCAGGAGTACGTTTTGTCAACTTCAGCTGATTTGCCAGCAGCAACTCTATCTGACAAAAACAGACTTGGCCATAGTAATTCATGCCCCAGTTACATCCAGATTAGATTTGTGTGATGTGCTCTAGTTGAGGTTGCCTATAAAAGTTATTTGGAAGATTCTGCTCTTATACAATGCAGCTTGCTCATGGAGGTCCAAGTGACTAGACTGGAATATGTAACAGCTATTTTGCACTACTTGCACTGGTTGCCAGTGGGCTTCTGGACCCAACTACTTTGGGATCAGGTTATTTGAAAAACTGCCTGCAGCAGGGTAGGGAAATCAGAGGCCCAGGAGCCAATTCCCCATTTCCAGGTCTCACTAACTGCCATACCAGACCTGAAACCATTGTTGAGACAGCAGACCATTTTAAGGAGGACTGGCCAGGCCAAAAACTGTTCTCTAAGAGAGGGAAGTGATTAGGAAGGTCTATGGAAATGGTTGCATGTCTGCTACCATGTGTGGGGGGGTGTGCCTTCAAGCTGCCTGTTGACTTATGGCAACCCCATTAATTTCATAGGGTTTTCATAGGCAAAGACTACTCAGAGGTCAATTTGCCAGTTCCTTCCTCTAAAATACAGGCTACGGCACTGGTCATCATTGGCGGCCTCCCATTCAAGTACTAACCAGGGGTGACCCTGCTTAGCTTCAAAGTTCAGATGGGATCTGGTGCCTTTAGGTATTTAGGCTACTACTGCCCCCTAATACTCCCCAGCTGAAACATTTTCTTCATATTGCCTAACAGTGTAGCTAGTTATGTCCATCCTCTGTATTGTGCTGTTATCATAGATTATGCTAGTCAGAGAAAGAGAGAAAGGGAGAGGAATAAATGTGTGCATGCAAATTAGTAAACAAACATCTGGAAAAGAATTCTGGTAGATATAATCCCTTTGAAAAACAATGAAATTGACTTGTGGTGGCAAAACTGTTCCTAGCCAGACTGGGCCCACAATGAAAGCTATTCTTCATTTTGTCCTAGGGAGTAAACTGATGCACTTTTTTCCTAATGTGCACAGATAACACACCTTTGATCAGGTGTTAGGGGAAAGTTTTATTTTTCTTTTTTAGTGTACAAAATGCCCACCACATACCAAGTCAAAATTTACAGAAGACAGGAAGAAATCTTGTCTGTCACCTTATTAATCTGCCATAACAAGAATCTTCATAATTAATTTGTCCCTAACCATTTCCTTGCAATGGCAGCAAGAAAATCTTTCAGGAATGGCAATTACCTCTGGTGTCAAAATGATGAGGAAAACAAATGTTCAACCATCAACAAAAATATCAACACCTTCCACACTCCTCTTTCCCTATCATGGGTGACGGAGCTGCACACTGGAATTATTGTGCAATTAATTACGGGCATGTTGTGATTGAAACTACATCTTCCATCTGAAGATAAAACTTTTCTTCTAAAACAATCCAGGTGGAGGGGGGCATCTGTCATTGGTACAGGAGGGGCCTCAGAGATGCATTGCTTCTTTAATTAACTGCACATATGTCTCACATTTTACAAGCAGTCAACAGTTTCTTTATATATTTAAGGAACTTTCATTAATTGCACATATGTTCCACAATCACTGTATTTAAAGCAAGTCAAGAAAAAAAGGGGGGGGTCTTACTACAGGGCAAAGAAGTAGGCTTGAGTCTATGTTCCACAAAGCACTGTTTCTTCCACATTTCAGAAAATGGCCAGTATTAAACCAGGGTACGGCATTACTACTTGTATTATTCAGAAAGTTCAAGACCTCAGAAATCTTGCTTAGAGGATGTTCTGCAAAAGAATGTGTTACTCCAGGGTTGGCAGGAAGATAATGATTAGAAGCTTTGGTTTAGTGCAGAATGCAAAAGCCCAACATATGATGCCCCTCATTTCTATTGATAACATGCACATAACATCTGGAGTAACACAGAAGCCATAAGTGTTCACTAAATAACTGAGTCTATGTATTAAATACATTTGTAAGGAAGGCAAGTTCCAGAAACAGTGGATACATTGCCATTGGTGGATCCATTGCCATTGGTGGTGGTGATGGTGAATCCCATCTCGATTTGAATGGGTGCTTCTCCCATAGAAGTTCCAAGTTGTACAGGACTTCTCCCAGTGTCAAACCTTTGTTAGGATAGGGCCCAGCATCAGGAGAGCAATACAGCTTAGAATAGCAGCAGGAAAAGCAATCATAAAATTTAGAGTAGATTTGTTGCCTCCATGACAACATATTTACCAACTGCCCCAGGAATGCACTAGCCTTCCCTGCCATTTCATTCACCCTTTGGGATGGAGGGCAGTTTTTAAAACCAGAGAGCCTCTCTTATCTGTGGAGGCTCCCATGCAGTTTGGAAGCCTAGAAAATCATTGTTCCAAACTGTATCTACTGTTTCACTGGATAACACAGACTCTCTTCTTCAGACTATTGACTCTTATGCATCTAAGAGATCAGATGTAATGATGGAGAGGCAAAGCCAATGCACGCTTCTTCCTCACACATTTATTTAACAAGCTTAGCAAATTCCTACCTAGATCTAGACAGTACAGCTATTCTAGTTTTCACAAAGAGTGTACCATCAACATTTCAAGTTGTTGTTTTCTAGTGCTATCAGTCTGACTGGCATGATTATCACACCAGCTCTCTACCTATTTATAACATATAAATGTTATTTAAATTCTGTGCATGGCCCATCATTGAAACATAAGATGTTCTGGAAGCTTTTGTGGGGAACACATTTATATATTGATCATAATCTGTTTTTACTTGCAACTGCATGATTGTATTTTGAATCATGAAATGTTGTCTGCAGGAGTGGAACAAAGAGGAGGGGGAAAATTACCATTGTTGTACTTAAACGTGACAAACAAGCAAAAAACAAACAGACCTCTATTCAGACACAGAGATATAGCCAGAAATGTTGCCTTTGGACATGCCTAGTAGAACATAGCCCTTCACCAAAAATGTGTGCCTTCAAATCATTTTGGATGTATGCCCACTGTTCAGAGAAGCGTTCCCAGGCATTGCGTGATTATCATTTGCTATTTGATGTTCTTTTTGTTGCCTGTTTCATTGAACCATTTCCTGTATTGCTATGTATTTTATATGTATTATCCTATTATTTCTTAGATTGTATGCCATAGGGAGGTTTACTCTTATATATTTATTGCTTTTATGTACAGCGCTGTGCAAATCTACAGCACTATATAAATAAATAAATAAAAAATAAACTACAAATTCCAGGATTCCAAAGCATTGAGCTATGGCAGTTAAAGCAGTATCAAATTGCATTATTTCTGCAGTGCAGATGCAGCCTGAATTGGCCTTTCACTCCAGTAGTTTAACCAAAACCCACAACTTGGTTCCAGTATTTCTTTAGGTCCTACCTATGTCAGTTT
Organism: Sceloporus undulatus; assembly: GCF_019175285.1. Classification (NCBI taxonomy): domain Eukaryota; kingdom Metazoa; phylum Chordata; class Lepidosauria; order Squamata; family Phrynosomatidae; genus Sceloporus; species Sceloporus undulatus. The sequence goes on along the minus strand of NC_056522.1, from coordinate 342,158,557 downwards.
CTTGTGAGTTGTCAACCAAGCATAGACAGCTGCAGCAAGATGTTGGATTAAAATGCACATCAGTTGCAAACTGGGGTTTTTTGGTATTTACAGCAGAGGCAGACGAAGTGCAACCCTCCCAATACTATTACACTGCAGCTCCCATCAACTCTAGCCTGACAGCTAATGCTAGGAGGAATTCTGGGAGTTTTAGCCCAACATCTGGAGGGCTGTCATTCATCCAGCCCTGATTTACAGCTGTGATGTTCAGTCTTTGGTCCTCTATGTATTTTGGACTTCAACTTCCAGAAGCTCCAGCCAGCTTGCTCAAGGATTCAAGGAACTGAAATTCAAAACAGCTGGTGTAACAATCTTCCTTCTATATGATGAGGTAACAAAGTTTTAAATCCCTAGCCTCGAATATGTAGTTGGTAGCATGTTTAAAAACTCATCACTTAGGCCAAGCAGATTGATTGTAAATCAGTAAAATAAGTTTATTTTAGAAACAGAACAGAATAAAAGAATGTCAATAATAAGCTGTTGTGAACTTGTCTCTTAATAAATTAGTTGCAGAGGTTTACAGAAACTCTTATATCAGCTGTGACCCTTTTCCTAATCTTAGGTCTTCCCTTGGTCTAAAAGATCAAATTTACTCGTTTAACACACTGTCCCCTCAGAGACTTCAAGACTATAGCCCTTCTCAAGACTAGTCTTTTCTCCTAACTAACACTATCCCGCAGGATATTTTACTCCAGGCACTCTCTTTTCTAGAGCCCTGGCAGTATAATGGTAGGGAGCCTTTTTTCATTCAGACTCTACCCCTAACCATCTTTCTCTAATCCCTGAAAACCCTTCTTCTCTGGATTCCAGGTCCTAACTCCTCAACATTCCAACCCCCAACTGAACCTTTCACTGCCTGAATCCCAACTGACTCTCCAACTGTCAGTTTGGAATTTTCAAACGTTCCAGCCCACAGGCGATTGGCTGGCCCTCAGCTGCCTTCTGATTGGACAGCTGGGAGTGCTCTCCGTTACAGCTGGAGAATCAAAGTTTGAGAACCTGGAACCAGAGGTTGGAAATTATGCGTTAAAAGTAATTAAATTACTGGTAACCAGCTTTGGAAGACAGTGAGGACATAAAGAAGAAACATTCCACAAAGAGCTACCGGGACAAAGTGACTTTATTGGTATAACATAAAATCATCTAGCTACTTTTTAAAGTAACTTTTAAAAGGCATTTTAAGACATTTTTAGACACATTTTGGCAGGATCTTTTCAACTTTTATGCCGCTCTCTTAACAGGGTGCGTAGGGGGGAGGGGTTTTCCCCTAAAAGTAATGAAAAGCAACATCTAATGTGAATTCATTGGGGATTTTCTTACTCACGCAGTACATAATACAAAAATATACTGCACTGAGCAAAAGCCAACAAATTACTGTTTAATCTCTAGAATGAATAACAGGAATGAGTTGCTTTTGAAAAACTAACATTCTACAGACAACGGTTTATCCTACATGTGCCAGCAGCTGTACAGAAACAGCTGGCTACAGACACAAAGCTAGCATGAAACGTTGTTTTCTTTTCCCTCTTTATTTATCACAAACCAAATATCCCACAAAGTGGCACAAATTTATTCGCATTACTATTTCTAGGGTACCAGAAGGTCTTCAAAGCAGCTAATATATAAATCAGCCCCAACTGTTGTATGAATCACCCTCAAGATCCTTTCCTAATTTGGAATAGCATCTACAAGCCAATACCAATTTCAGTTAACCCCTTGGCACTGACAGAATAGGGTAAAAATGAAGATGTTGGCTTGACAGGTAAGCTAATTGTGTGTTAGCCTCAAGCATATCCCTTCATCAGATACACTTTAGGGAGATTTTGATAAGGTCACTGGTTTAGCAGAGAAAGCTTGCAGGATTTATGCTAAATCTACTCCTCAGTCTCTGCAAAAAAAATACATGATCCAGTAGCTACCTTGCCACAACAGGTATAACATCAGCAATTCAGCTTCTCTTTGAAGTAAGCTAGGGCAAAATCACGCCTTTTCTATTCTCATTCCATTGCCATCCATCCCATGTGAATTCATTGGGGATTTTCTTACTCATGAACCCTGCTGAGCATGTGTAAATATCTTGAAATGAAACTGCAGATTTCATTCTAGCATGTTGATCTTTTATGAGCATGCCTTTTTCTTCCTCTGTGCAGTGCTACAACACAAGCTGAGTCCATTTTACAGATGAAAAGCTGAAGCTATTACGCTCACAGCAACACTACATTGGATTTCAGCGAATAAGAATATATCCACTCGTTGGAAGAGTGGATATATTCTTATTCGCTGAAATCTTATTCACTGATCCCCCCCCCCAACAATCCTGTATACTGCAGTTTGGGAAGGGTTTTTAACATTCTTGAGTTTCTCTACAGACATTTGGAGTTCTCTTGTTCCTTGGTATTAATCCTACTGAAAAAACAGAAACTTAAGCCGAAGGAGTCTTTAATTTTCTTCATGCCATTAAAATTGATTTCTTTTTTCTGCTGCTCCAGAGAATAGGACACTGAGCAATGGATTCAAACTACAGGAAAAGAAATTCCCCTAAACATTAGGAAGAACTTCCTGACAGTAAGATCTGTTTGACAGTGGAACAAACTCCCTCAGAATGTAGTGGAGTCTCTTTCTTTGGAGTTTTTTTAAACAGAGGCTAGATGGTAATCTGTCAGGGGTGCTTTGATTGTGAATTCCTGCATGACAGGAGGGTTGGACTGGATGGCTCTTCAGGTCTCTTCCAACTCTATGATTCTGTGATCAAGGGAAAGCATGGATCAACATTCTAGCTGTGTCTTCTCCCAGAATTTGGAAAGTTATTATTTTTAAGTAGTTAGTTACTGTTAACCCACTGTGCCCCAAAAACTAGTTAGGTGCCATTATTATTACATTTTAAAAGTAGATCCATGCTTTCACATTTTTCAAAAGTAACTAAAATAGCTGCCTTTACTTATTTTTAAAAAATCTGAGTGCTACAAGTCACTGGCCTGTTCTATAAAATAGACTCTCCTGTCGTTAATCTCATGATCCCATCAGCATACACAAGCCAACATTAAAACTATGTGATATTATTCCTCCTTCACCATTTAGTGAAAGCCACACCTCTGTAACTATAACAGAAAGGCTTACATACTCATCACTAAAGGAGTAAAGTTATCCTGTTAAGTTACAATCATAATATAAAATATCATCAGTATTGATTAAATATGGTAATTAGTTGTTATCTGTGACAATTAATGTCTAAATTCTGTCTTTTTCATCATCATCATCATCCTTATTAAAGGACCCAGATCCCTTGCCCTGGTTGGAGAGTCTTCCAAGTCATAGACAGCAGAATTAATATGCTCATCCCATCCCCACCCTACCTCATCATGGTTTGGGAGAAGGATTTAGAAGACCTGAAGAGGGCTAGAGTGAGCTTCCACAGTTTGTAACTGAAGTGACAGACCAGTTGTTTGAATGTTTAGCCCAGAGTCTGGCCCTTGTTTCCATAGGCTTTGCCTCTTACATGGGAAGGCTTGATTCATCTTCGTCCATCTCCTAAAAATTCCAGAGCAATTTTCCCCTTGCCTAATGCCTCCCAAGTACATTGGAGAATAAAGATCTTATCATGCTATAGCCATGCCAACAACTATAGAGGTGTGCAGTTTGACCTCCAACTGCCTATCTTTAATCAATCCCACACTCCAAAAGCCAAAAATAACTGAAAACTGAATCCTGAAGTTACTTCCAGCTTTGTTTTTGGCTGACTGGGCAGTGTTTTTCCATGAGAGGATTGGGATTGGGCAGTGTTTTTCCATGAGAGGATTGGGATATATTTTATTAATTTTGGATACCCTACCTTAAAAATGGAGGTATGTGGGGCCCTTTAAATTATAGTGTCTCGATTGAGTTAAGTAATAATGCCACTCTATTCTGCTTTGGTCAGGCCCCACCTGAAATACTGTGTTCAGTTCTGGGCGCCACATTTCAAAAAGGATGTTGAGAAGTTAGAGTATGTCCAGAGGAGAGTGACCAAAATGGTGAAGGGTCTGGAAACCATGGCATATGAGGAGAGATCTTTGGCATATAATGCTACTCCCACTTCTTTTCTGCCATATCTATTATTTTTGAATAGGCTACATCCTGCAATTGTAATATTCCAATCACTGGAGTCATCCCACCAAGCCTGTTTTGCCAATAAAGCCATATTTACCTTCCTGCATTAGGACTTCAAGCTCATCTTGTTTATTTTTCAAACAGTGCATTGGTGTATAGGTATTTGAAGCTCTGATTGTTCTCACCTATTCATTTACTACCACTTTTTCTGTGGATCCTATTTTTTCCCTCAGATTCTCCTCTGGAATTCATATCTTTGTATTTAGAACTTGGCTTTAGCTTGATGTTTAGGCTATCATCTCCAACCCCCAATGATTTATAGACACTTTGAATTGTCCCCAGAAACAAATGAGTAGCCAGTGAAGGTATTTCAACCAAGGGGTTATACGTGCCCTATAACTGTCCCTGGTCAGCATTCTGGCTACAGCGTTTTGAACCCACTGAAGTTTCCGAACAGTTTCCAAAGGCAACCCCACAAAGAGTGTGTTACAGTAGTCCAAACAGGATGTAATCAAGGCATGTATTACCATAGCCATATCTGATGTCTCAAGGAATGGGTGCAGCTGGTGCACTAGTTTTAACTGTGCAAATGTAGTTCTGGCCACTCCTGAGACCTGGGCATCCAGGCTCAGCATTCAGTCCAGGAGAACACCTAAGCTGCAAGTCTGAGATTTCAGGAGGCACACAGGCAAAATTCCTATTTCCTGATCTACCTTACAACTGACCAGGTGACCCTTTGTCTTGTCTGGATTAAGTTTCAATTTGCTTGCCTTCATCCAGTCCATTACTGACAGCAGACATTGGTTCAGTACAGAGACAGCTTTCTTGGAATCAGATGGAAAGGAGAGACAGAGTTGGGTGTCATCCGCTTACTGGTGACACTGTACCCCAAAGTCATGATTATCTCTTCCAGCAGTTTTATGTAGATGTTAAACAACATGGGGGACAAAATAGAACTCTGTGGGGCACCACAGGTCAGTGGCCAAGGAGTCAAACAAGAGTCCCCCAACACCAATGTTTGGGTCTGCCCCTCCAGACCACTGCATAATAGCGTCTACAGGTCCCATCCCAGAAAGACAGCTCAGAAGGATACAATGGTCAATGGTATCGAAGGCCACAGAGAGGTCTAGGAGGACCAACACTCCCTCTGTCCAGTTCCCTCTGTAAGTCATCACCAAGGCAACCAAAGCTGTCTCTGTCCCATAGCCAAGTCTGAAGCCAGACTGAAGTGGATCTAGATAATCCATTTCATCCAGAAACCCCTGGAGCTGGGACAACCATCAACCTTATTTGGGAGAAAACCACACTGGTGCCTTGTTCCTTGATTGATTGCCTGTTGCCTGGAACTCTGCCTGGACACTGACTATTCTTTAAGATTACCCTTTGGACTGCTTTCTTGGACTGTCAACTGATTCACGAAGGACCAGGACTTTATTAGACGACTACTACTTTTTGACAGACACCTTGGTCAGCTTGGAGACTCTCTCTCCCTCCCTGCTTAAGATGCTGGACTATGGGCTAGGAGTTTGGCTAGCTTCCCAAGGGCAAAACAGGACAACTAACAAGAGAACTGTGACCTTTACTTTGCAATCTAAGGTAGAAAACAGATATTGAAAAAACTGCATGCCAACTATCAGTTCAGAGATCATAGAATCATGGTGTGATGCAGCACAGTGTGATACAGCAGCTAAAGAAGCCAATGAGATTTTAGACTGCATTAATAATGTATAGTGTCTTGATCGAGATAAGTAATAGTGCCACTCTATTCTGCTTTGGTCAGGCCCCACCTGAAATACTGTGTCCAGTTCTGGGCACCACAATTCAAAAAGGATGTTGAGAAGCTAGAGTGTGTCCAGAGGAGGGTGACCAAAATGGTGAAGGGTCTGGAAACCATGGCATATGAGGAGAGATTTAGGGAGCTGGGGAAGTTTAGCTTGGAGAAAAAACAGTTAAGAAATGACATGATAGCCCTGTTTAAATATTTGAAGGGATATTGAGGATAGAGCAAGTTTATTTTCTGCTGCTTGAGAGAATAGGACAGGGAAAAATGGATGCAAGCTACAGGAAAAGAGATTCCACCTTAACATCAGGAGGAACTTCCTGGTAGTAAGAACACACTCCCTCAGAGAGTGGTGGAGTCTACTTCTTTGGAGGTCTTTAAACACAGGCTGGATGGTCATCTGCTGGGGGTGCTTTGATTCTGTTTTCCTGCATGGTAGGGGCTTAGACTGGATGGCCCTTGTGGTCTCTTCCAACTCCATGAGTCTATGATTCTACACAGCACTGTTGTTTTTTAATTTAATATTCTTCTTTGACAACCATGTGCTCCCAGCCCTCTTCAGATCTGGAACTCACACCTACCTTGACTGCAAAACTGAGAGGAAAAATATAGCTATTACCCCACAGCAAGACTATACCTGCCTCTCCACAAAACACACCTCCAAATCTGCTACATCATCATGGGATATCACAGCAGTGGCACAGATCAGGAACTAAAAGCCATAAAATAGCAGAAGAGGGAAGAGAATTTTGTTGTTTCCAGCCGTCTCGAAAAGGGCCAAAGTCCTTTAAGGTGATAAATCTATTAGGTCTATCTTTGATCCAACAACAAAGGAACAGCCCCACCTGGAGGTGGCAAGTGGGAAGGCAAACAAATCCATGCTAAGTAAATGAACTAGAAATCAGAGGTAAATATCCTTTTTAGTGAGTGCTCACTTGTTCTAATATTATTATGGAAAACAACGAAGAGCAAGACACCATTTTTTCTCCTCCAAAACGTACCTTACTAGAAGTCAGAGTGAATTTGTCCATCCCACTAAACAGAATGTCTCCAAACGCTGCAGATCTCCATAGCCTGGAAATGTGACTCCTTGGAATATTACTGTAAAAATCTCCCAGACACCATGGCCTGCTTGTTTTGGAAAATGAAGTCTGAAGCAGACACTTTTCCAAGCCCTGAGCTACACCTGCCACCAAACAAAAAAAATGACTGCTTTGCAAAATTCAAAACGTAATGTCACAGCCGATACTTCCACAATGACAAACTGGGGAATAAGGCAACATATTTTCAGTTTCTGTTGTCAGATATTGCATTCATCAAGTTAATGGACTAGTCTGCCACTAGCAGCCTTTTTTAAAGTAAACTTTATACAAAAATGTCTCCCCATACTCTCCAACATTTCACAGATAAAAACTGGGACGCATGTCGACAAGCAATATGAGTGTGGTCAAGATGGCAAATGTTATTAATGAGTAAGAACAGCCAAGCTAGGAGAGGCTGCAGCCATTTCCTTTTGCCTGAGTCTCCAGGCAAGCACAAGATTCTGCCCCTTCCTCTCCTTTGTCCCTGCTGAGCTAATTGAGAGTAAACTACTTTTGCACTTTGAACCCAATTTACATCAGTGGAAGTAAGCTGAGGGCAAAGGAAGAAAGTGGGAGGGAGGAGAGAGAAACTGGAATATTTTTAAAGCAGCTGGAAAAGTGGGACGACAGAGAATTAATTGGGACTGTCCTTGCCAAACTGTGACTGTTGTAGGGTATGCTTGTTTTGAAAGCACATAATCCAACAATCCTGCTGAAGTTAAATTGGTATGTGTCTAGAAGATGATCAGTTACATCCTTATTATACAGACTTCTAAAGGACCACTTGGTCAACTGTTGTAAAACATCTCAAACAGGTGGTTCTGGAGTAGAACTACTATCTTGCAATGCATTACATTATGAACTCTGTTTCTTGTTCTTGTACCTGAAAAAAGCACATCCAGAATCTGCATGTGTGGAGAACTCTCGGAGGAGAATACGTCTGCTGGAAACTATGCTAGATTCTGGAGCCATATCTGGTACTCATAGCTTAGAAAGATACATTTAAAAGTACAGTGGACCCTTGTTATACGCTGGGGTTTGGTTCCAAGATCCCCCGTGTATAACAAAATCCATGTATGCTCAAGTCCCATTAAATATAATGACATAGCAAAATGGTGTCCCTAATAAAAAATGGAAAATCAAGGTAAATTTATACTTTTTTGGAACATTTTCAAACCGTGTATGCTTGAATCCGTGTATAAAAAATCCGTGTATAAGAAGGGCCGACTGTAATTATTTACAGTTACAGTTATATACTGTAAAGGTTGTTGTTGTTGTGTGCCTTCAAGTTTTTCCAATGTATGGCAACCCTACAGGGAATCTATCACAGGATTTTCTGGGGCTTATCGTGAGTGACTTGTACAAGACTCAGCAGGGAATCAAACCCTAATCTCCAGAGTCATTCATAGTCCAATACTCAAACCACTACACCATTCTGACTATTGCTTGTAAAGTAGTTTGTTACAACTGTAATGTATACAGCTTTTAAAAGTAACACTTTGTTTTTCTGTTTCTCAATTAGTTATTTTGTAAAAAAAAAATTTGAATGGCTACAAGTCCCAGGCCTATGGTACAAAACCTACTGTCCTCCCATGTACCTCACTGTCATCTTCCAAGATAACATGAAGAACATCAGGCGCAGCAGAAAAGCAGCATTGAAACTATGCAATATTCCTACTCTGTCACAATAGTGAACTTACATTCCTATAAAAGTAATTGAATGTTCACATTATATTGCCAAACAAGTATAGGAGAAATTAAAAGTGCTAGTTTTTATCCATAAAGCCCTATACTTCTTAGGTCCAGACTCCCTCAAATAACTTATCTCCCCTTGAGCCCAACTGAATCTTACAGTCTTCAGAACATGGTTTTTTCTTGGTCCCACTGTCCTCACAGGCTCATTTGAGGGAGATATTGGGGAGAGCCTTCTCAGTGTCTGTTCTTAGATTATGGAACTCCTTCTCAATGGAGGTTCAGTTGGCCCCTCTTTTCACTTTTCACTGGCAGGCAAAGACCTTTTTATTTAAACATATCTTTAGCTTTAACTGGTTGGGGCAGAAGAATGATCAATAGATGTTCTATAGTTTTTTGTGGGGTTTGGGGGTTATGTGGTTGTGTTCTGGAAGAGTTTATTCCTGGTGTTTAGCCAGCATCTGTAGCTGGCATCTTCAGAGAATGCTGGCATGGAAGTGAGTGGTGATGCTAGCGAAACATCTATTTTTTGCATTATCTTTAAATTCTACGGTGAAATTCTTCAGGTTGTATTTTAGAAGATGGCAGGTTTAATGTTCTTCTTTAGCTTTACTCTATTTTTTCCTCTCTATTAGCTGTCCATGGTCTATGCCACAGTCTGCTCCTGGTCATATTTTTGCAGAGAATTGAGCTTCTCTCTCTTCTGCTTCGGAATATATAGTCTATTTGATTTCTATATTAGCCATCAGGTGATGTCCATGTATACAATACAGTTTGCAATAAACAAACTGTTAGCCTCAAAAATTTCAACCAGTTGCTCTCCTGCTTCATTTCTTGGTCCTAGGCCAAATTTTCCTACTGTCTTTGATACTGCTTTGTTTCCTCCTTTTGCATTCCAGTCATTTATGATTATCAACATGCCCTGTTTTGGAGTGAAGTTAGAGGCTTGCTAAATTATAATCAGAGTGTAACCTTTAGTATATGAATTGATTTCACATAAGCAGTTATTTGTAAATAGTTTTTTTTATAACTAGTTACTTCTAAGATCTTTTGGTAGCTAATACAGCATGAGAATACAGCTTGCTCTGAATATGATATGATATGGAGCACAAAGTAAATGTCAAATAGCTTGAGCACACTTTTAACTTCCTTTTGTTCTCTGCCTAGGCCTTCTTAGATTGCGACCTGTATATTAAAGAGCTTTTCCCCTCCTCTAAACTGAAATAACTTAGCTGAGATTACTTTATCTAGCCACACCACTTTACCCCCTAGCAAGTAACATTTAAAAGGTGCATCTGGATCAGACCAAAGGCCTGTCTATGCAGTCCAACAATCTGTTCATAAAGGGTTGCCAAAATGAAAACTGGAGGGGACTCCTGTTCCTTTAATAGTTGCGTAGAAGTGGGAATTTCAGCAAAACCATTAAAGGAACAGAAGTCCACTCCAGCTTTCACTCTGGCGTGGTGTCCAACTAGTTTCCTATGTGAAGCCCACCAGTATGATAGCATATTGCTCAACAAATGATATACAGATGCTGTGCTTGCATTCCTGTGATGCTAGAGGTAAAATATGACATAGATAGCCTGATTGATCATGAATTTGTCTAATTCCCCCATGAAGCTGTTGAAATTGGTAGCCATCCTTATATACTATGGTCGGCTAAGGTTTTTTATGAGAAACGAAGAGAACAGTGCTACTGCTACCTAGTTTTAAGGACTGGTTAGGCTTCCATTTCACCTAATTCAAAATCTGAGTACTTTTAGTGGTCTTACTTGAGGAGAACCTGGGTTTGGGACATCTTCCCCCACATACTCCACCTTCCCAAAAACACTGTCTCTCCTTGCATGGCATTAGAACAGATTGCTCAGACGTCTCCAGCTCAAAAAATTGTATCTCAGAGGCAGAGAATATCTTTGCCTTGCTCTCCAAAAGAAAGGAGATAATTAACCTCCTCACGCCCTTCTCCCTGACAAAGCAGTTCTGCAGCCAAAATAAAAGTTAACTGGGAGAGAAATGCTTGCAGAAAAGGCTTGTTTTCATTTCTGTACAGAAAGCAGTAAATAGTCCCCCAATTGGATGCCCATAAAGAGATGCCAGGATGGAACTGCCTAGCTGTGAGCATTAGCAGCACTAGTAGCTCACACATGAAAGGAAGACAGAGAGGGTCTGAAGACATTTTCTTGAAGCTAAATAGGAACCTGCCCAAGAGCCTATAGGGAGCCTATTTCCTGCTTAATCTGCTTTGTAGGTAATTGTTTCCTAATGACAATGTCCTTGTTTGGCCCCAGCAGGCTCAGGGACCAAGGCAGGCACTGAGGTTTCCTATCTCCTGAATACCATTATGCATATTCTATTAAGTGGCACAGCCTACTAATTACTCAGCATTATCCACATTCCCTGCAGACAGTCTCCAGGGGTAAAGAAACAGCTAAGGGATTGGGTGTATGTGGAATACAGTACATCTGCAGTTTACAGAATGAAGAGTGAAATCTCTCAGATGACGGCTCGGAGATATCCATCTCGCAGAGACAGAAAGAATATTCGATACCTCAAAATGAGTTTTGGAAGGAAACTGAAAGCTGCATGTGAGAGTGTAGTTCTAGAAAAAACACATATGTAACCAACCAGATGGGATTATTATATTTAAATTCTAACTCTCCAAAAAATAAAATTTAGCAACATTGCTAAATTCAGTGACAGTTAAGAGAGAACACACAAACTGACAAGACCAGTGTTCTTGAAATACAGCAGCACATTGCACTGCCTTACCTCCCCTCTTGGCAAGCCTTTAACCATGACATCTAGGCTGCCAAATCAGGAGGAATCAGCTGAAATGAACTGGGCCTCTTCCCCATATATTAAGTGAAAAACCTTCAACCAGTACCTGACAGAGGTTAATGAGGCCATAGAGACACAAGGCCAAGGGTCAAAGCATCACTTGGGCTATTGGCAACATCTATCAAACAATAAGCTGATTGCAGCACAGAAAACACAGTCAACTCTTCAGCAGATTTCAAGGTCATTATTGCTTTCAATCAGCTGTGTTAAGGCCAAGGAGGAGTCCAGAGTTAGTCATTGAATCTGAATTATGATTATTATTATTGCAATTGTTGTTTCAGCAGTGCATCTCATCCACTCCTTTACTTACTCCTTTACCTGTAAATTTCCGCTGCCAAGATGGCAGCTTGTCAGTTTCCACAGAGACCAACAGAGGGGATGAGGCAAAACTCTGTGTTATAAATGCCCCATAGTCATGGATAAAGGAGCACTGCTACTATACCTGTGTTAATAGAGACAAAAGAGATATTTGGATACTGGTAGGAGAGGTGAAAATGTGTAGATGTTCTGTGAAAAGTGAGGCCAGAAAATGTGATCTGCCTAGAACCTATTTGTTCAAAGTTAGCATAAGAAGATAAAGGCAATTTAAAAGACAGCTGTAATTTCATCAGGCCTTGTGGTCATTTAACAGTTTAAAAAATCAGACAGACACATTTTAGTTTCGAAAACTGTAGCCAGAATTTGCTTGCATTCCCTCTCCTTCCCCATTCATTTCCCCCCTTGCCCATGAACAGGTATTTTCTTTCTTTTTAATGTCTGAATAGGACTTAGAAAACTGCAGCCTAATAATGCTCAGGGCTCACTCTACATGAGACCCAATGAAGCCATTCCCACAGATGATAAGGTACCACCCCTCCTGTTTGCTGCCAAGTGGGACAAAACAGCCAGCGGGTAGAAGAACAAGCAAAGTGTTTTGCCTGGCCACTGACCAGTGGAGTTTTTCCAAGCTTCCTGGGGATAATGCTCCTTCTGCCTTGTTGCTCACTGGCCAGGTGAAGGAAAAGAGGTAGGCAGACAACTACAGCCAGCTGATTTTCCTCTCCCCAGCCTGCCTCTTTCTCCTTCGTCACTTTTTAGCCGTAAACAGGAGCATCAGCTGAGTGACTTGGAAACTGAGCCCTTTGCCTAGATGGTTCTCAGAAGTGTGGTGCCTACTCCCACACTAGGTCCTGGTTCTAGTCCTGGTCCTCCTCCCTTTTTGCTTTGTTGTTTTTGTTGTTGTTGTGTGCCTTCAAGTCACTTCCAACTTAAAACAACTTTAAGATGACCCTATCACAGGGGTTCCTTGGCTAGATTTGTTCAGAAGAGGTGTGCTCTTGCCTTCTTGTGTGGCTGAGTGAGTGTGGTTTGCCAAAGGTCACCCAGTGGGTTTCCAGGGCCGAGTGGGGATTCAAACCCTGGTCCTCAAGTCATAGTCCAACACTCAGACCACTAAGCTGTGCTGCCTCTCAAGATCCTCTGTGCTTACCTTCTCTCAATCCTTTCCCCTGTTGAGAAAGAGAGTCCTCAGACTGCATTGTTTAAACTTTCTGATGTTAAACCAACCCAAAGTGTTGTGGTCCTGCTGCAGCAGCAGCAAACAGTGTTGCCAATTTCCAAGGAATTTAATTAATTTCTTTCCAGGGATTTTGACTGAATAATATTAATAAATATTGGAGAATTCAGGGAATTTTGGATTTTGGTAAAACATTCTGGGGAATATCTTCGAGGCTTGTTGGCATCACTGGCAGAAAACATCTTCCTGCCCTCCTGGACCATCTTAGTCACCAGGAGGGAGGGAAAGGGAGAAAATGGACAAGCAGGCTGTCTCTCAGGGCTGGTCCCAAAGAGCTCCAGTTGGCAATCACCACTAGAACACTGCTTCTCCCCCTTTTAAATATACATCTATCTGCCTGTAGGTTTTTCTTTTAGCATCTAGAGGCCCTTTCACACTATGCAAATATAGTGCTATGATTCCACTTTAGCTTTCATGGTTCCATCCTATGGAGTGCTGGAATTGGCAATTTTGAGAGGGTCATTTAGAATTCTCAGCCAGAGAGCTCTAGTGCCTCAGCAAACTACAAACCCAGGATTCTGTAGGATGCAGCCATGGCATTTAACGTGGAATTATAGTGTTACAATTATTTAGTGTGAAAAGGACTAGAAGTCACTGAGTTGCACCAGAGCCAGCAGCAGCTCCTAACTAGTTAAACACATTGGAGCTTACCACGAAGTAAACTTGCATTTTGTTTCTCATTCATTGCAGGGTGCAGGAAAGGGGGAGGAATGCTTTCACTCTAACCTTGCATTTGCTTAGGCAGCATTATATAAAAACTTATGTAATCCCAGAGTCCTAGGCTTTCTCAGGGACAAAGCAAATATGACATTAACTGCATCTTTGCTTTTCATGTGCATCATGTTTTTACATTTACTACTGGGCTCTCTGGGAGTAGGAAGGGGGAAATTGACCCTTTCCTCCTCTTGCTATCATCCTGATGAAAATTCCCTCTCTGAAGCCATTATCTTCTTTGGAAGGACAATTCTCATTCCTGCCAACAAGAGCATTTCTCCTGCTGCAAATATCAGCTGGAAAAGAGCAATATTTGCCAAGGTTGTAGCAGGGACAAACACCTTTTTCTGACTTGCTGCAGTCCTTGAAATTCTCATTGCCTCCCCTCTCTTTCTCTCAGTCACACACACACATACACACACTGCAACAGCCATTAGCATTTTTTAAAATGTTCAATTTACCTCTAAAGTCACATTTAATGGGCTTAAGGACTATTCTATCAAACCAGCCTGTCCCATGATTCATCATCCAATTCTTGTCTCTCCCAACTTATATTCCTGTCCCAGAGGTATATATTACTGTTTTGGATTCTGCCTCGTTATTCAATGACAGTACTTCTTTGCTCCCAAAAATGAAATAACAGCTTGGAACCTTCAAGTCCAAACTGGAGGCTAACCCATTCTCGCTGAGATTCTGAGAGCTACAGTCCAATAAAGTAACTTTTCCAAGCTCTGGTTTCGCCAGAGGTCTGCCCGGTGCCTATTTTGTGGTGCTTTTGGGGTCAGATAAAGAGCTTTATTTTTTCTACATGCTTTTAGACTTATTTTTAGTCCTGTTGTTTTGTTTTGTTTTTAATCTGATTTATAAGGATAAGAGAACTAAAAGGTAGCAAGAACCTGAAAACTGTTACAGTTGTTCATATTTGGGTTTGTTTGCTTTACTAAAATTTGTAAACAACCCTGGGCCTTTTTTCTAACTGAAATATAGTATACAAATACATATCAGAAATATCACTATATAATTAGTACTTTCCAGGTTTTTTGACAACCTACTTATTAGATGCACCACTACCACCACCACCAGCATCATCAAGCACCTAAAACAGAGTGACATTGTACAAAATGAAACTGATAAGGCCCTGCCAGTATTACAACCTGATAGTAATAACAAGGGAAAAAACATGAAAAAGGGTGCCACAAAGTTAGCATACATCCTTATGTCAATTAAAAAATGCTACAGCTGAAGTTCTGGCTTAAACACTTCGGGAGATCCCACTTGATGGATTCAGGTAAATGGACGTCATCTTTGTCCTCATGGGAGATTCCAAATCAAGGCATAGGAATGATTTGTTCCAAAAATATTGTACTCCAGCAGAAACCTTTCTACCTTCTGTAAGAGGGTCTAAGGACGAATCCACACAGCCAAAATAATCCAGTTTGACACCATTTTAACTGCAATGACTCAATGCTATGGAATTCTGGAAATTGTAATTTGTTGTGGCACCAGAACGGAACTCTGCTCTGCTCTGCTCTGGTGCCACAACAAACTACAATCCCCAGAAATCCATAGCATTGAGCCATGGCAGTTAAAGTGGTGTCAAACCAGATTATTTCTGCTGTGAGGATATGGCCAAAGACAGGAAGACCAACTCCAGTTAACAGAGCTTACAGAAGTAACTTTTAAAATAATTCATTACACTGTGATTTTTTTCTTTTAAAAAATGATAAATTGTTAATTTTACCTATTGGAAGATCTCATTAAGTTGTTCATTATATTTTTTTTCATTATGTCAGTCTTCCTTTTCTTGGGAAAAAATATTTAGAAAGGCAAAAAAACCCTAGCTTTTTTATCCCAAAGTATTTTGGCACCTAAAAGTATCAAGTAAACATTACTTGTTATGCTAAATTGATCAAAACAACACTTGCTATGCTATTTTTCAAAGGAACATTGTTACATTCCCCTTACTTCCAAAAGTAATATGTTACAAGTAACAATAATTATTTGCAATAGAGGACAATGACAGGGATGCCTCTTGGCCCCTGTCCTCTTTAATTTTTACATTAACAACCTCATACAAGAACTGTGTGACTTGGAACATTTCCCAGCTTCATTAGTAGATGTAAAGTAGATGTAAAGCTTACAGTCCTTTTACATGTTCATGATACAACTGGGGGTGCATCCACACTGCAGAAACAATCCAGTTTGACACCACTTTAACTGCATTGCTCAACACTATGGAATTTTGGGATTTGCAGTTTTGTGATATACACAGCCTTCTTTGTCAGAGAGCTCTGGTACCACAACAAACTACAGTTTCCAGAAATCCACAGGATAGAGCCATGACAATTACAGTGATGTTAAACTGGATTATTTCTGCAGTGCAGATGCAGCCTGAGATTTCACCTTCACAAACTGGGATGCAAAGGCTGTTGAGTAAATTAAGAAAGTTTTTTCACATTGGAACAACTGACTATTAACCATGATAAAAAAAAGTATTGGTTTTTAGTAAGAGGAGGAAAATCCCTAAATGGAAGCTGGATGAAAATCTCATTGAATAGAAATACATTTTTAAAACTTGGAACTTAGGTTTGATGCCATTTTCACAGAAGTTAAATTAACAGAAGCTGCAATCCAACAAAGAAACCAGTAACGTAAAGTAACTAAACTGAAATCCTCACGCTCCATACAGTCTTTGATGCATTTTTTCCCAAAACTGCAAGGGGGGAGTTTGGTTATATGAGCATTAGGAATGCTGGTAAAACTATAAGATATTTTAAAAAAATAACTGCAAATTCCATCACAAGCCTCCTCAGTAACTTCTACTAAACCAGTGATGGCAAACCTATGGCATGCGTGCCAGAGATGGCACTCAGAGCCCTCTCTGTGGGCACACATGCTGTCTCCCTAGCACAGAGTTTGCCAGAGTTTCTTACTAGAAAGCCAGAGGGATGTGACACTTTGCAATAAATAAGTGGGGTCTGGGTTGCAGTTTGGGCACTCAGTCTGTAAAAGGTTCACCATCACTGTACTAAACTATTTTGCACATCTATGAAACTATTACTGAGCTGTTTTGAACCTTCTTGTCCACCAGAATTAAAAAGCTGTTTAAGGAAAGAATCCATCCTTATTCGAAATGGTGGGATTAATATTCAGTGAGACAAACATCCTATTCTTCATGGTATCCTTTATATAAAATGTCATTTGGTTTAGAATCATACTTCACACTCTTCAATGCAGCTCCCTTAAGAAAGTTATTTACAGTTTTGTGATTCCACTGCCTTTTTGGGTGGCATTTTGTATCTAGTGAAGTTGAGACTATCACCCAGCGTTTATTAAGATTTGCACTGTATAAGTCCCCAGTGCATAAATCCCATGCCTCTTTTGCTCCTTAGCAAAGAGATCCCCCTTGGGAATATTTGTATATTGCTGAGATGCAAAAATATTTTTACTGTGTACTATGCACGTAGCTAAATTTGGTCTGGTTGGTTTAAAAAAAATAACCAAGCATAAAAAAATAGTGGGCTAAACAGAATGCTGCCTTGCCTTTTTAAGCCTTTTGTATCTAAGAAAACGCTATGAAATTGATGGGATTGCCATAAGTCAACAAAGCACATACACATGTATTCTTTGAGCTGGAATGGGTTTAAGGTATCTTCTAGTAGTAGAAGGGGATGTTTTATCATAGATTTAAGTTTTAGCTGTTTTTAGTAATTTTAGCTACTTTAGAAATGGTTGTTCTTTGACAAATGGAAATGATATACTAAGTTAATTTTGTATTCTGCTTTCTATATGTATTTTAATTTTATGTACAAACCTGTGAAGACCTGTGGCTATGAACAATAAAGTTTATATGACATATTGGTAATGTGTTACTTCCAAGCTCTGGAACAGAACAACACAGAAATATGACAGTCACTATCCTGTTTGTTGTCCTATATCAGATGCTATTTTGAATCGCTCTACTCAGCAACATCGAAACAACTACAACAGATGCTCTCTAATGTCTTAATTTTATTTCTCTAGGGAAAGGAATCCAGATAACATTTCTTGTTCTCATGCCCATCCTAGCTTTCACATATGCATTTGTTCCAGCTTACAACTGCTGTCATATACCCAGCAAAATCAAAATTCTCACTGCCATCGCAGTCAAAGAGTTTGCGTTCCCACATCTGCAGCAGCTGAAAGCTTGGCTGTGTGCATCATTTGAGGCTGTGGTAAACTTTCGTAAAAGTAACAATAGGCTCAAATCCATGTCTTCTCCAGCTGTGTGGCTGCTAAATCAGCAATTGGATTCACTACATCGTGATATTTCCTTCAGTACAGTTTTCTCCAGAATTTGAAAAATCTACTTCTATTGCTTGAACTCCCAGAATCCTTCAGCTAGCCTAGTCAGTGGCCATGTTGGCTGGGTGATTCTGGGGCTTGTAATCAAAACATTTCTTTCTCCCAACCTCTGGCTCTTTCACCCTAATGTTGTTCCTTTACCTGTGATTTGACATAGTCATACTCTTCTGTCCCACGTGGAACATTCCGTAAAGAAGTGAGGTAATCAAAGGTGATAACTGCAGTCTACAAAACAAGCCAGAAACAAAATTATAAACCACATAGCATCTTCCCTAGTAGTTCTTACTATTATTATTATTATTATTATTATTATAAAGGATTTCACAATGTCTGACCTCTCAACTCATTCTGCTCAAGTGTTCCCTTATCTATCTATTAATTCATCTTCAGCTCACCAAGCTCCCCCGCATATCCTAATTCATATTTTCTACCAAAAACTTTGGTAGAGGGGGTTTGTTCAGTGCAAGCTTCCAAACTGAAGTTTAGCCTAAAATACATTAAGGGAGCATATGTAAAAACTAAATACTGAAAAGGTCCTTTCAAGAATAGTAATGATCCAATTAAAATAGCCTGTCTTAGATGTGGGTGTTTACATGAAGTAAAAAAATATTATCCAGTGTCCCAGAAAGATTGTTTAGCAAAGGTGGGAAGAAAACTCAAGGAAACAATGGCCTAACCTACCACTGTGACGTCCACCAACAGAGGTATATGTGACTGGAGTCTAAACAGACAGAAGAGTGAAGCTGACTTTATCTTAAAGGTAAAACAGACTAAAGTTAACTTTTATTGTTTTTTCCTTAGTTATTTACTTCACAACTGCATCACAACCTATAATAGTGGCATCATACTTGCTCTCATAGTGACATTATCACTATGTCACCGGCTACCCATTCCTTTTAGGATTCAGTAAAAGCTTCTTCTCTTAATGTTTAAAGCTTTACACAACCTAGCTCCCCCTTATCTGTCAGTCCTTATTTTGTCTCACCATCTTGTTCGAGATTTGTGGTCCAGCAGCAAAACATGGACCTAAATGGTACAGACAAAAGAAATTTTTTCAAGATTTTATCCTCCTTCCTGGATCCTTTCAGTGTTTTGTCCCTGTAGGATCGTGCAGATATCCAATTAGGGTTGGATTGCTACCTAATTTCTGACACAGGTTTTGAGCCTTTATCAAATTTATAGCCAGCAAGGTATCAAGTTACATTTTTTTCCTGCTATGGAACTGCAGAGAAGGGGAGTAAGTGTTTCTGTTGTTTTCGTCAGCTGTTAAAGGCCCAGAGTCTTGTCAGGAAACAGGAAGATGCCACCCCTAAATTTGAACAGAGTCAGACTATGATTTACCCTTTTTTAAAACCAAATTCTGCACTGCAGGAAATTTAAAACATGGATTCTCAATGACAAATTCCTACTGTAAACTAGAAAGACTCAGATCAAAGAGACATGTAGAGTCCAGCATCTTTTAAAGCCAACTCATCTGAACTCCAGCGGGCAAAACAACTTCACACAAGCTGCTGGGGTGCAACTTACTGTGGCAACAGCTCTGCCCACTCGAACAACTCCGAAGTCATTGGGATCCAGGTGCTTGTTGCTGTACAGACAGAAACCAGTGGTGGCGGCGGCTGCTACTGTTGCAAATGATGCAAGTTTTAAAGCCCTTCTGGCCATAACAGCAAACACTGCAGAGAAATAAAGTAGGAGTCATTACCAGAAGAAAAGTATGGATGTGGGTGATATTCTAAAATGATTTTGCAATATATTTTAACAGGGCAGAATGGCTTTTATAATCTTTTAAACAAAGGGTGCCTGACCCACAAGACAAGACCCTCAGCAGGTTCAAAAAGCAGGAATCAATCACCTTCTTAGGCAACCTGAAGACACAAGAATATGCACAGAAATGGGTGGGGAAACGTTTGTCTACCATATGTGAAGTCGAAGGCTTTCATGGCTGGCATCCATGGTTTTTTGTGGGTTTTTCGGGCCATTTCTCTGAAGATGCCAGCCACAGATGCTGGTGAAACGTCAGGAATAAAATTTTCTAGAACATGGCCACATAGCCTGAAAAACCCACAAAAAAAACATGTCTACCATATGTTTTTGGATTTCAGCTCCCATCACTCTCAGCCATGGTCAATGGTAAAAGATTATGGATGCACAAAAAGTACCTGGTGTGCCAAAGGTTCCCAACTCCTGCTCATCTGTTCCCTTCTCCTATGTAAAACCAGCACATCTAACTCCCAGACAACTAGATTACAAAGCAAAATCAACACTAGAGATAAAAGGGGTAATGTATATACCTATGTACTGTTATCAAGAGCTTGGGAAAATTGCTTTTTTGGACCTCCGCTCCCAGAAACTTCTACCCATCTGGCAATGATGCCTGAGAGATTCTGGGAACAGAAGTCCACAAAAGTAACATTGTCCCAAGTTCTTTCTATTATACATGGTCAAGTGGCACTTTCTCAGGATGATATCAGTCACTTACCTACCGGAACTGTATTCCCAAATCTGTGTTTGCTGGGATAACAGGAATGGAGGGGCAATAGAGGTACTTTAGGGGTGAAGCAGTGGCTACACAAGAAACTACATCTGAGACCCATTTAAAACCAGTGAATTGGTGTCATATTTATGCGACCCAGCTTGTTGGGATACATAGCAATAAGATACTGCATACCTTCAATCAAAAGAGCCAGAGTGGTGTATTGGCTTGAGTGTTGGGCTATGACTCTGGAGACCAGGGTTCGAATCCCCAGTCAGCCATGGAAACCCATCTGGTGACCTTGGGAAAGCCACACTCTCTCAGCCTCAGAGGAAGGCAAGGGCAACCCCCACCCCAATAAGTCTTGCCAAGAAAACCCCATGATAGGATCTCCTTAGGGTTCCATAAGTCAGAAACAGCTTGAAAGCACAAAACAATAACAAGAAACAATACATCTCATTGGAGTGAAGAAGCTAGACTGTGTGTCTCCTCAGTCCACTATCAGGGTGTCAAGTCATACATATGGAGGAATAACAATAATGACCATTGTTGTTGCTGCTGTTGTTTGTGTCCCACTTTCCCCACAAAATTGGGACTCAAAGTGGCTCACAATTTAAAAGGACAATAGAATTAAAACATAGAAAAAATGGACATTAAAATAGAATTAACTATTTACAGTTATTAAAACAATTCACACCTCAGCTTAAAAGACTAAAATGCAGTTCAAAGATAAGAAGCTCTTAAAAACAGTTCAGTTAAAACAATAAAGCACCATCTGGCTCATTCTTTATAAAATTTCTGTTTTAAAAGCCTGTCTAAACAAAAACATTTTAGTCTGCAAATTGAAAAACAACCAGGAGGGAGCCGTTCTAGTCTCCCTGAGAAGGGAGTTCCAGAGTCTAGGGGCAGCCATCAAAATGGCCTCTCTCTCATGTCCCCACCAGCCATGCTTGCAATGGTGGTGGGACTGAGAGAAGGGCCGCTCCTGAAGATCTCAAAGCCCAGGCTGGCTCATACAGCCATAAGACAAATGCTAAAGTCCATATTGTAGTAATACCGGCAAACCAAAAAATGGACAAATTGCTCCCACTTCTAATGGCTCTTTATCTTTAAACCAGACTTTAAACTAAACTGGGACAGCTCTTCAGAGAACACTGTGATGCCCAGCCTTTGGTCCTATGGAGGTATTGGACTTCACCTCCCATGCTAGCCAGAATTTCTGGAAGTTGAAGTCCAAAACATCTGGAAAGCCAAAGTTTGAGGGCCACTCAGTAGAAAACACCTGCAAACGGCAGAACCCTACAAAGGGAATTGTCTGCTAGCAGCCTTTTAACAGAGGAGCGCCCTCTGCAAATAAGACACATAGCCATCCTATGCTCTGCATAAGGTCATTGCTATTAGGGCTAAACGTTATAGTGAGGGGAAGTTTCTTTTGATTCCACTGAACAAATATTTCTTTTACCTGCTCTGTAGTCATATCTTAATCAGAATCCACTGCATTGGTAATGCAACTGAGTGTCACACAATGCAGTGTTGCAACTGTAGGAAAAGAAGGAGTTTGATATGTCATATATTGCTAAATATTTATATTTACAGAAACAGCACTACCATGTTTTGGGTTTCAAAAAAGACCTCTCCATCCTCGACCTAAGTTTACCCACAGAGCCTGCAAAATCTGGTGGAAATGCACCCTACTCCCCCACTGGTCATTTGGAGCTTTTCAGGGCAAAAACAAAATGTTTTTGAAAAGTTTTGCAAAACTTGTTGTTGGCCCTTGGGGGCCCAGAGGGCCTCCAAATGTGGTGAAAATGTCCTCCACACTGCCTGGAACCAACAAGCTTTCAAAAAAATTGGAAAATAGTATTACTACCCTGGGAGGCCCTGAGAGCCATAAAAAACATCCTTGGAGGGCCACAAGCAGTCTATAGTCCACACTTTGCCCACCCCTGGTCAAGATCTTTGAAGAATTCCTTTTAAAAATCTTATTCTCCTCTCTTTTTCCATTTTTTCATTTTTTAAAGAACTTTTATTTTAAAACTCCCATCTGTTGCCATATTGTATTCTCACCTAAAGCCATATTGTATAGTTTTTGTGCCATCCCACTACTACTATCTCTATTAATTGCAACATCTAACACAGAATGGCAACTTCAGTGAGGAAGTGGAATGGCAGCTGTGCTTTTAAGCAACACAAACACCTTTTTATTTCTACTAATTTCTCAATGTAATAAAAAGGGAATTTATTAAAATATAAAGGAAACAGTTAGAATGAATTACTTTATACCTTTTTCATAAGGCACTGGCGTACAGCTGGCATATAAATGAGCTGGTATAACATCCGTCAGGGGAATCATAAATGCCCTGTCAGATATGCAATATGCTTCTAATACAATGATTCTCAATGCCAGAAATCCTGCTGAATTCAGGTAAGCTTACTATCACAAAAGATGCTTAGGATCACAGCACTGATATAAATTTGTCCCATTATGGAAATCAATAGGGTCAGTAAGTTGATTCTTCTGTACCCTGGAACAGGTTTCCACCTGCTTAGATCATGAGAGGCTTGGGATTCTTCCAGCTCCACTTTCCACAGTATTGCATATGCGGTTACAGTATTTGGACTCAATTAACTGCTATCAATCTAGCAATGATATTTCAGTCACAGTTGTGATTATGCAATTTATCTACAGCTTAAATTGTGTAATTGTCACACTCTCAGTCCCAGAAAACCTCATCATAGGATGGTCTTAGAGTTACCATAAGTTTGAAATTCCTTGAAGGCACACAACAACAGGAAGAAAGACAGTAGAAATAAAGACATCCTTCTTGCAAAGACATAAGGATGATCTAATCCACTGGTTGCCAAACAGTGGTCCTGCAGATGTTTTGGACCTCATCTCCCAGAATTCCTGACTATTGACCAAGCTGGCTGCCGCTTCTGGGTCCAAAACACCTAGCGGACCAAAGTTTGGGAATCACTGGGGATCTAAACTATTACTGTATCTTTTTAACTGAACATAAGCAAAAACATTAATAACATATCAGACCAAAGGCCCATCGAGCCAACCATTTTGTTCTTGCAGTGATCAACCACCCTGTGATAAGTCTACAAATATGACATGCATGCAATAGCATCCTTTTTTTCTGCTTATGCTCTCCCGCAACTGCCAATGAGAAACAGCTTGCCTCTGACAAATGTATATTTTAGGGCATTTCCAGCATCACATGATACTCCCTTGAGCATAGAAAGAATTGTTTTAATCAGTGAAAAAAGGACATGCATATACTTGCAAACCATGCTTTACGTACAGAGGGTAAAAACGTTATACTCTTGACTTTTCTCAGATGGGAGATGTTGAGAGCTATAGCCCAGAAAGTAACTTTTCCAAATTCCATTTCCACACACATCTTTTTAATTATCGTTAAGTCTTTGTTTCTTTCTTGCAAGTTATTTATTTTTTAACACTATCAGTCTATCAATATCAAAAGAAAAGAAAATAGAAAAGAAGGTGAAAGAAAGAAAGAAAGAAAGAAATCCTAACTCTAATGAAAAGATAAATAAAAAACAAACATATTATTCTACCATTACAGATCCATTTGTCTTGTGATAGCTAGTCCCACAACATCTGGAATGGCACCACTCAGACAGATGTGTCTGTATGACAACATGTATCTGCTGCTAACATTCATATTACCAAAACCATTTGGGCAACATGGAAATCTAGTATGCAGAGATTGCATTATTATTGACAATTATAGACTGCAGATAGGGGGGGAAAACAGCTTCATTCTTTATTAATCATCAAACCACATTTAATTTAAATTAATTTCCAGTAAAAGAAATGCTGAAATTGTTTCCCTCCTGAAGAACAAAACTGTACACCATTGTTTTTGTTTCCAAATTCTTTGTCTCCTAATTTAAAGAAGCCAAGGCTGTCAACGTCTAAAGTGGTCTGAAGCAATGAATTCCAATAATTAAAGATTGTGATACCAGAACTACAGTCCCATAGATGTCTACACAGGAACAACATAATTTAAATTCAATATGGCTGTTGTTGCTGCTAACTGCCTTCAAGTCAACTTTGTTTTATGGCAACCCTATGAATAAGAAACCCCCAAGTCCTCCTACCCTCAACCGAACTGCTCGGCTCTTGCAGATTCATGGTAGTGTCTTCTCTGATTGAATCCACCATTCTGGTATACAGTCTTCCTCCTTTTCTGTTGCCTTCCTCTTTACCAAGCATTATTGTATTTTCTATTGAGTTCTTTCTTCTCATGAAATGACCAAAATATGACAATCTCACTTTAGTCATATTTGCTTCTAGGGAGAGCTCGAGTCTGATATGCTCTAGGACCCATCCATTGGTCTTTTTAGTGGTCTACAGTATTCTCAGAACTCTTCTCCAGCACCACATCTCAAATGAGCTGATCAGTTTTCTATTGTCCAGCTCTCACAACCATACATAGAAATGAGAAAAACGATGGCATGGACAGTCCTGTCTTTAGTAGTCAGTGATATATACAATCCTATACAATCTGCCCTGTACTCTCCGGTGCTCTGGGAAATGCTTGTTCCAACTAGACAGGACTAGATTGGCAATGATTTCCCATAAGACTTTTTCTTCAGCTGCCTCCAGACTGTGGAATGACTGGTCAGAGGAGATACGACAACTGAAAATGCTGACTCCTTTCAAAACAACATTAAAGACATATCTCTTCAGGCAGGCCTACCCAGTCACTTTTAAATCATGACTTTTTAATTAATATATGTACTCCTATGAGTGTATTTTAATGATTTTATAGTGTGGGTTTATGTGATTTAATTGTGTTTTGTATTTTAACATTGTACCCTGCCTCAAGCCTTGAGGAGAGGCAGGAAAGAATTATTATTATTATTATTATTATTATTATTATTATTATTATTAATGCACTTTGGGATCTTGTCTATTCCTTCAAAGCTTTCCTTTCAAGTCCAAGTCTTCTTCTGATTTCTTAATAACAGTCTCTGTTCTGACTGATGATTGAGCCCAGATATGGAAAATATTGAACTATTTCAATGTCTTCACCACCTAGTTTAAAATTATGTAGATCAGTGGTTCTCAACCTTTGGTCCTCTAGACTTTTGAGACTTCAACTCCCAGAATTCCTGAGCAATTAGCATACTGACTGGGACTTTGAGAATTGAAGTCCAAAACATCTGGAGGCCCAAAGGTTGAGAACCACTTGTAGATCATCTGTAGTCACTATTTTTTTCTCAATGTTCAGCTGTAGACCTGCCTTTGTGCTTTCTGCCTTGCCTTTCTTCAATAATATTTCCACATCTGGTATTTTCTATTAGTAGTATAGTATCACTGGCATATCTTAGATTGCTGATGTTCCTTCCTCCAATTTTCACACCTCCTTCTTCTGAACCTAATTCTGCTTTTCGTATGATATTTTCAGTATGGCTTATTCCTATTTATTTAGGAGAAGACCTGAGCAGGGCAGCTAATGACCAGGAATCTTGGAGGTCTCTCATTCATAGGGTCAACATAAGTTGAAGTTCACTTGACAGTAAACAACAACAACAAATCCCCACAGAATTCAATGGAGCCCACCTGTAAGTGGAAACGCTAGGACTGGGCTGTGAATCTGTTAATTTTGCAGGTTCCACAAAACTCTTTTTTAAAGCTTTGGTCTTCAAGACTGTTTCCAGTTAAACCCCCAACATTCACAGAGTTTATGTGCAACACTATTTTGTTTAAGATATGTCAATGAGATCTTGAAATAGCTTTCAAGTACACACATGAAAACATGTTCAAATAAATGCTTAAGAGAAAAAAAAACTGTTCAGACTACTCTGCCCTGTGCATTTAATATCAAGAATGCCAATATTAACTTATATTTTTGCAAAGAATGGATGGAATATTGAACGTTAAGAACAATTTTTCTGTCATGAATCTCTTTCTCATGAAAGAACGGTCATTTTGCCAACATTAGAAATTGACTTCACGTTCCCTGTTGACAAAGCTGTTTTTAAATGGTTCTTTATTTTTGTAAAATTCAGCAGCTGTTTTTACATAAAAAGCTGTTTAATTGAGCCTTAACATTGTAACTTACTTTTAACTGTATCTGTTATGGTTGTTTTAAATAATGTTGTGAGACACCTTTGGACCTAATGTCAGAAGTACTGTATTGTGTGATACAAATAAAATAAATAATAATAAAAACATATCCTTTCTGCCTTGTTTCCTACAAGTGAACATGAGGAATCTGAAAACTAACCTGCCTGAAAGAAAATTTAAGATGGACTCTGGAAGGTGCAAGTGTTTGGATTTCAGAGGACAATGAATAGCTGAGCTTTTAGGGGGAAAACAGTGACTAAATGGAAATGCGAGATAGGGAGCATAGAAATAATACAGTGGACTTTATCACACAGGAGGCTTAACATCCTCCTCCCATCATTAAAGCGGCTTTAAATCGTCCAAATCATCTGATCAGGGTTCACATCCTCGTGCGCTTTTCCCATCCTTCTCCTCTGTTTAAAGCGTAATGGAGCCGTCGTTTGGTAATAACAGAAGTTCCCGTTATTACCAAATGACATCTCCATTACACTTTACTAATGGGAGAAGCATGGAGGGGTGTGAATCCCGATTGCGCAATTTGGATGATTTAAAGCCAATTTAATGAAAGTCCAGTGTGATACTGCTTTAACTGCAATAGCTCCATCCTACACAACCCTGGGATTTGTACTTTTGTGAGGCAGTGACCATCACTCTTTGGCAGATGAGTGACCAGTGGGGTCCCAGAGGGCTGTGTCCTGGGGCCAGTGCTATTCAACATCTTCATCAATGACTTGGATGACAGAATTGCGGGCATACTTATCAAATTTGCAGATGACACCAAATTAGGGGGAGTAGCTAATACCCCAGAGGACAGGCTCAACATTCAAAATGACTTTACTAGACTAGAAAGCTGGGCCAAAGCTAACAAAATGAAATTCAAGACAGAGAAATGTAAGGTACTACACTTAGGGCATAAAAATGAAATGCACAGATATAGGATGGGTGACACCTGGCTAAATGAAACTACGTGTGAAAGGGATCTAGGAGTACAAGTAGACCACAAATTGAACATGAGTCAACAGTGTGATGCAGCAGCTAAAAAGGCCAATGTGATTTTAGGCTGCATCAATAAAAGTATAGTGTCTAGATCAAGGGAAGTAATAGGGCCACTCTATTCTGCTCTAGTCAGGCCCCACGTGAAATATTTGGAATACTGTGTCCAGTTCTGGGCACGATTCAAAAAGGACATTGAGACAGTGGAGTGCGTCCAAAGGAGGGTGACTAAAATGGTGAAGGGCCTGGAAATCATGCCCTAGGAGAAAAGATTCAGGGAGCTGGAGATGTTTAGCCTGGAGAAGAGAAGGGTAAGAGGTGATATGATAACCCTGTTTAAATATTTGAAGGGATGTCATACTGAGGAGGGAGCAAGGTTGTTTTCTGCTGCTTCAGAGAACAGGACCCAGAACAATGGATGCAAGCTGCAGGAAAAGAGATTCCACCTCAACCCTAGAAGGAACTTCCTGACAGTAAGGGCTGTTCGACAGTGGAACACACTCCTTCCTTGGAGTGTAGTGGAAATGGAGTCTCCTTCCTTGGAGGTCTTTAAACAGAGGCTGGATGGCCGTCTGTTGGGTATGCTTTGATTGAGAGTTCCTGCATGGCAGAACTGGATGTCCCTTGTGAACTGGATGGCCCTTGTGGTTTCTTCCAACTCTATGATTCTATAGTGTGCTGTCTTCCTCTCTTTCTATTCCTCTGACTTTCCTAGCATTATTGCCTTTTCTAATGAGTTGTGCCTTCTCATAATGGAACCAAAGTATTGTGAGCAACTCATCTGAGCCCTGTAGCCAATGCTGGCATACAGCAGAGTAAACTGGCAAATTCAGAAACGTGGTTCTCAGTCCTCAGTTGAGATAACAGCAACTGGATGTCTTCCAGGAACTGAAGAAATGCAGGAACCTCCGGGGACTCCCAGCAACCTATGCCAGGCTTCAGCTGATAAACGACCAGACAATCCAAGTCTCCTGAAGTGCTTTATTTACAGTGCTTATAATACAGATCACACACGAATACCAACTCTCCTACTACAACCCACAAAGCAATCACTGGAAGCTCCTGAGTTTATATAGCCTTCAGACCATGCGGTCTCACAAACCCAGTGACTTCCTGTGTTACATTCTAAAGTGTCCTCCTGTGCAATCCAGCTAGATGTTTCATCATCCAGGCTTAGTGCATGCAGGCACCAGAGTATCCTTGAGGCTATGAGCATCAGCTGTGCTTGATCAACCTTGTCCTTCCAGTGCTGGATGCTCATGGTCAGACACACACACATCTAAGCATTTCCCAGTGTGCTGACTTTAACCCCTGACAAGTATGACAGCCTCAATGTAGTCATCTTGGCTTCCAGAGAGAGTTCAGGCATGATCTATTCTAGAACCCATCTGTCTGCCTTCTTGGCCATCCACCGTATCCTCAGCACTCTTCTTCAGCACCACACCTCAAATGAATTGATTTTCCTCTTATTCTCTTTGTTCACTGTCCAGCTCACATCTATACATAGTGATGGGGAATGCGATGGCCTGGATGATTCTCACTTTAGTGCTCAGTTTATCTTTAGCATCTTGTCTAGTTTGTTCATGGCTGCCCCTCCCATTTATAATGCTCTTCTGATTTCTTGACCACAGTCTCCATTCTGTTCGATGTTTGATCCAAGGTATGGAAACTCATTCATAAAAATAAATAAAAAATAAATAAAATGTATTTATATGCTGCCCCTCTGAGCAACGCAACCAGGGCGGCTTACAACATTAAAATATATATCCCATGACTCCCAATCCCACCCACTCCTTAAAATACAGTTAAACAAATTGAAATTAAAACATCCTTAAAATGATAGCAACAAATAAACTATACACTATTTCCATTTTCTCATTGCCTAGGATGAATTCTTCCAGGGCCATTTATTTATTTAGGTACAGGAGCTACAGCATTTAAAGTGGTGTCAAACTGCATTGTTTCTACAGTGCAGATCAGTGGTCCCCAAACTGTGCCCTTTATGAGAGATTTCGGACTTCAGCTCCCAGAAGCCTCAGCCATGTCAGCCAATAGCCTGGGATTCTGGGAGCTGAAGTCCAAAATATCTTATAAAGGGCACAGTTTGTGGACCACTGATGTAGATTCACCACCTTATGCATTGCAGAAATGGTCCAGTTTGACGCCTCTTTCACTGCCATGGCTGAATGCTATGGAATCCTGGGAGGAGTTGTTTCTTGTGGGCCCCAGAGCTCTCTCACAGAGGAGGCTAAAAAAATGTCTGGGAGAGTGGTGGGGTCTGCTTCTTTGGAGGCGTTTAAACAGAGGCTGGGCACATCTCTCAGGGATGCTTTGATTGAGAGTTCCTGCATGGCAGCATAGCAGAGAGTTCCTGCATGGCAGAATGGCAGAGCTCCACCCTACAATCCTCACAATCCCACAGAAGTGAGCCATGGCAGTGAAAGTGGTATAAACTGGGTTATTTCTGCAATGTGGATGCATCTCCCTCCCTTCCTTCCGAATCCCTTTCGTGGCAGCTGCGCCTCCCTCTCCCTCCATTTTCGAGCATTCATGGCACACACAGAGACTTACCGGCTTCCTGGGCTCCGCGACAGGTTTTTATTTGGCCAAATAACAAAATCCCCCCCGCGCTTTGCACGTAGCGCAGACCTTCTCCCGCAAAGGATGCTGGAGGTTGTAGTTTTCCCGCGAGGCCAGAGTCTTCGGGTCCTTAAGAAGCGAAGGTTCTGAAGAACTACAGCCCAGGAGTTCTGGGCGAGCCCATTGCTGGCAACGGAGGGGGGCTGGCTGGGAAGAATGCCACTCTGGCCTATAGTGCTCTCAATGCTGCCAGCCTTGTTGTTGTGTGCCTTCAGGTTGTTTCTGACTTGTGGCACAGCAGGGTTTTCTTGGCAGGCTTCTTCAGAGAGGCCTTGCTCTGAGGCTGAGAGAGTGTCACTTGACCAATCCTGGTCTCCCAAGTGCCCTGGTCCAACCTTTCAGTCTCACCTCTGTTTAATGCAGCCTTTACAATGGTTTCAGGTCTCATCAAGTGAGCTTCTCCAGAGAGGCTTAATAATAACAATATAATAATATGTATGCTCTGAGTTATGAAAGTGTCTGTGGGAGGGACTGGATAAACCACTCTGGCACTCAGGTCTCTTCTGGGAACACAATGTGCCAAGCGCTGCGCATAAGAACTGCTCATGTTGTAAGCGGATAACAGTTGCGCCGGCCTTGCTTTTCCGTCCAGGATTTCCAGATTTTTAAAGCCTCAAGAAACTCACTATGAATGGGGAAAAGGGACTGCATTTCTTGAATCAAACCGGCAAATTAGCAGCAATCAATTTGCAATAGATACAATTGGAGATTGGCTCCACAGGATAAAAATCTAAGAAAAATCGTAAGACAGATATCGTTAGGAAGGAAGTCAGTACGCTAGAGAAAGTATGTATGGAAGTGGAAGAATAAAGAGAATTAGTAAGAAAAGAATAGAAAGGTTGTAATATAAAGAAGAAGGTTAAATGGAGAAGGTTTGAGTACGTAGGAGAAGGTATTGCTGCAGTTACTGTTGTTTGTTGTTTATTATTTTAAGTTATGTTTTATACTGTAAATCGTTTAATAGTATTTTAAGGGGGATGGGATTGGGGGATATGGATTGTATGTTGTAAGCCGCCCCGATTGCATTGCATACAGGGGCGGGATAAAAATAAATTTTATTATCATTACTGTATTATCATTATTAAGTGGAGATAGGAAAGAAAAAGTAAGGATAGAGGTATAGAAGTATAGGTGGCTGAAAGAGATGAAAGAGTTGATAGGAGAAGGAGATAAGAGCACAAATAGGGAAAGGTTATAAGTAGATGGTTTGTATGGAAGGAAAATTGAGAAAAGGATAGAGATGAAGACGATGGATACTATATAAATAAGAACGTGTTTATAAGAAGGTAATTACAAAATTTAGAGTATATTTCTTTATTCTTCATATGTATTACTTACCTTTATGTATATGATGTGAATGGATGTCTATTTGGTTATGTATTAATTTGCATGGATTTTTTTTTAATAATTAAGTTTTTTATAATTGAAAAAAAAATCTAAAAAAAAGAAACTCAGTATGATAGGTTAGGCAGGGATTCAATCCTAAAGACACTAAGGAGAAGAAATGTATTCAGAGATAGCGGTGTTGGCTATAAAGCTTGCAGATATGTCCCTCCGCAGAACAATGCAACAACGACACTTGGAGAAATCACAGGCCTGTGACTAACATTGTCAGTGTGTGTGTGTGTGTGTGTGTGTGTGTGTGTGAAGACCTCCTGTGTTATTTTTGGACACCTTTTTGCCTGTCGACAAAGCCTGAGGACCTCTGAAAGATCTCATCATGTATTTTGTGCATTTTGGTTGCCCAAAGAAAGGTATCAGTGTTTTGTCAATTTTAGGTGTTACCCTCCTAAGGAGAAGAAAGCTACAGTACTGTATTCTGGAATATAATGGCAGGGCTTGCTTTTGAGTAAGCAAGTATAGACCTGTGCTACTAATTACACCCTGTGATGCCAATGTAATATTGTGTAATCTAACCTACCAGCATTTGAAGACAGGAAAGAAAACTGAATACAGTCAGCCCTCCTTATCCACAGATGGATTCTGAAATTTAAATCCTTGGTCCCTGTAGGTTTAAATTAAGACTTGGACCTGCAATCTTTAATTTGAATAGAATAGAGTAAGTACTGTATATATTAAACATATGTATGGATATGATTGTAATATGATGACATTAATAGAATTAGCTATTGCCTGGAGACGAAGGCTTTTATGGCCAGCACCCACAGTGTGTGTGTGTGTGTGTGTGTGTGTGTGTGTGTGTGTGTGTGTGTACACCCACTCCTTTCCAGGCAAGCATTCTCTGAAGATGCCAGCCACAGATGGTGAAACGTCAGGAAGGAACTCCTCTAGAACATGGCCACATAGCCCAAAAAACCCACAAAAAACTATAATAATAATAATAATAATAATAAGTTGTTGTTGTTGTTGTTGTCTGGAGAGATTGCATCATATGTCCCTATGTACCCTCAAGACATATAAGGTCACCTGAAATATATACTGTATACAGTTGCCCCTCCCAACTCGCAGAGATCCGTTCCGGACCCCCCTCCCTGTTAAAATGGTGACTCACACTTATGCAAGTCCCATAGAGAATAATGGTGTGCGTGCCTGTGGAGGATGTGCACCCCCATTTTGAATATAGCAGCTCGCCCCTCCCGCGAAGAGCAAGCTCATGGAGCAAGTCCACAAAATATGGAGGGACGACTGTATATACAGAAATGCTACAGTGTCTGTTCCCTTTATCCCTATGGTCTGTATTTTGGAGAGTGAAGGGTATATATAACTTTGTTTAGATCTACAGTACTGTATATGAATATTTTTGTATCATAGTTTGATTAGTGTTGCCCTATCTTTTTATATATTACTAGCTGTACCTGGCCACGTGTTGCTGTGGCTCAGTCTGGTTAAATGGAAATGAAAGAAAAGAGAAAGCGCATGTTTCTAAAATATTTAATTTCACAATGCTTATGGGTATACAATATTTTTTGTTGTTCAATTGTCTGTGTAGATGTAGAGATTGTCTGGTTTGCCGACTCTACAATGTGCAACATATAATTGTCCATGTGAGAAGCAATCTGTGTCTAGATCTAAACCGCACAATTCTAAAGATTGGCCCTGAGCTTTGTTGATGGTGATTGCAAACGGCAATCGAATTGGGAATTGCAATCTCTTAAACTGAAATGGCATATCCATTGGGATGTGTTGCTGTTACGTCCAACAGATGGCGCTGCTTTTCAAAAAAACATTTTTACCTGTCACAGGTGTGACATCTATATATAAAAACATATTAGGTATATTCAAATGGAACGTTGTGTCAAAATTTCAAAGCAATCGGTAAAGAACTTTCGGAGATTTAAGATTTTGAACAAACAAACATTTACATTTTTCTTTATACAGATATCTTCAGTGTATTTATATTTGTTTTCAGCCTCTGAGGAAGGCCAAAACATGTTGGGCTTTTTAAACATTAATAAACAGTGGATCATCTTATAGCACATAATAATTATAATTATAATAATAGGATTTATTTATATGCCGCCTAATCACTGGGAATCCGGGCGGCTTACAACAGAGGGGATAATAGACGGTTCCCTGCCCTCAGGCTTACAATCATGGAACTTATCTCCTCTTTGTTTGCTTTTAGAGCAAAGCAAGCCAGAGCTCTTCCCAGAAACCAAGATGATTAAGATGAGACTGTTGTAATTTAGATATATCATGAGAAAATATGACTCATTAGAAAATAAAATGATGTTTGGTAAGGTAGAAGGCAGTAGAAAAAGAGGAAGATCCTATTACAGATGGATAGACTCAATCAAGGAGGCCACTGCCCCCAGTTTGCAAGATTGGAGCAGAGCTGTTGATAACAGGGTGACTTGGAAGTCTAATTCATAGGGTAACCATAAGTGGAAGTTGACTTGATGGCAGTTAACAACAGCAATTTTGTTGATATTAATGACAATGTGAGGAATGCAAGAGATTGGCTGGCAAAATGACAATCAATTTTGCAGGTTCTCCACACGTATACAGCAAGGAGAAAAACATCAATACATTTTTTTTTCTAGAGATCTTTTTTCTACAGAATACAGCTGCTCACTGTACAAAGATGTCAGAACAGGAAAAATATACAAGGTGCTTTAAAATCCCCATAAGAACTGTTAATAGAGAAGGAGGAGCACAATCAGCCTCATGCTATATAGCGACCTGGTACAGCATCAGCTATGAAACAAAATCAAGGGCAAGGCTACACAAAGAGATGCCTCTTTTTTCTAAGGGCTTTATCTACACAAGGAGGCGGGGAAACCCTGACTCCCCCCCCCCCACCTGAGGGAAACCTGAACCCTCTCCCCACTCTGTGAGCTGTGAGAAAAGGCAGTAAGGGTGGCACTGGGAAACCAAAGCAACATCTGGATGCAGGAACACATGTAAATATCAACCTGGTATCCCTGTGAAGAAACAAGCTCCAGGGCAGAACAGGTTGGGGAGTCCATTCAGGCTTTTGCCCCCAGTGCAGACTTGGCCTAAGAAAGACTCTCATTGACTTTTATACAACAAAGTAAATAGGCTATAGTCTAGAACAGAACTGAGAGGGGGCAAAGGCTTCCTCTTCAGTTCTAGATCTTGGGATCAGTATAGTCAGGTTTAGGCATTACACCCCTGACTGCATGTCTTTACTTTGCCCCACATAATGTACATTTTGCTGCATACAATCACAAAGGCTGTTTTTACACTCAATACCAGCCAGTGTAGTGTAGTGGTTTGAGCATTTGACTATTACTCTGGAGACCAGGGTTCAAATCCCCTCAGCCACTAAAACCCCCTGGGTGATCATGGGCAAGTCATGCTCTCTCAGCCTCAGAGGAAAGCAAGGGAAAACACCCTCTGAACAAATATTGCCATGAAAGAAAAGCCCATGATAGGCTCACCTTAGGGTCACCATACATTGGAAACGAATGCACACAACAACAGCCGAACTGCCATTGTATGCTATATTTGCTTCCCTTTCCCACGTAATCGTTGAGAGCTTGATTAGCTTCTCTCACAAGGCAGCTCACATTCAAGATTCCTATCAAGTATCAGCATTCTCAATAAACTGGAATATTTTTCAACAACTCTCTACCACCACTGTCAATAATCAAGGATAAATGTGCTCATTAGGAACAATGGAAATGTTGATGACAAGGGAAAACATTTGCAGGTGCAAAAGATGAAGCTTCCTCTACAGCTGGCTTCTAACTCAGGCTTCCCTATCACCAGAAAGAAAAATAATGGCAAACATCACCATTTACAGGAAGACAGAGCTGATTTCTCTTCTAAAGAAATCAGCACTAGTATAATTATGATAATGATAAAGCAGATTCTGAAAAAGTTTAAATATATTTTCTAGAAGAAAGCATCAGGAAAGAGAAACGAGAATATTACTGAGCAATAACATTGTCCGTGGAGATACACTCATTCTTCTAGGGCACTAATAAGTCTGTTTTGCACATTCCTACCTTGGGAAAAGGTTTCATGGGCAACCATTCACAGGTTCACTTTCCTAGTGTACTGGAATAATCTAGAGTTCTGGAAAGTTATCCAATTTTCCTGCGACTGATTTATTTTGTAGAATCATAGAGTTGGGAGAAACCACAAAGGCCATCTGGTGCAATCCCCTGCCATGCAGGAATACACATTCAAGGCAGACAGATGGTCACCCAGCCTCTGTTTAAAAGTCTAAAGAAGGAGACTAAACCATACTCCTTCTTTGCCCCCTCCCGAATTCATCCCTTCTCGCTTGCTGCCCCTTACTCCTGGAACCTTCTTCCCCCACATGCACACCTCATCACTTCACTACCCAGTTTCAAAACTGAATTAAAGACTATATTGTTTAGAGAAGCATTCCCAGAGGTGAGCCCCTCTCTGACCCAGGAAGCCTCCTTTTAACCATCCATTAAGAAGTCAAGCCCTTCCTCCAGTCGATCTGCCTTGGTCCAGGCCTCGGAGGTGGAGAAGATCTGCTGGACCTGATCCTATTCCCCACCACCACTCCCTTCTCCTTTTGTGTCGTGTCTTTTAGATTGTAAGCCTGAGGGCAGAGAACCGTCTGACTAAAAAATTTATGTACAGCGCTGTGTAAACTTACAGCGCTTTATAAATAAAGGTTAATAATAATAATAATAATAATAATAAACATACACAATCAGTGTGGGTATGTAGTCACGCAGACATCAGCATGCACTTATATATCCCCTCATACCTCCTTAGTACCCATCTGTCCAATCTCAGACCTTCTCCTCCAAATGGTTATAGGAAACCTTTTTCTTTCAATTCCCACTTAAGAAGGAAGCTGTGTCTAGTAATTCAAAGCCACTAGTATTCCTGTTGAAGTATTCTGGGAGGATAATTCTGCTTTAAAACAAGGTGAGATCTCTTTATTCACCTTGTATAAAGGCGAGTCTCTTTATGTGCATTGCTTTCATGGAGAATGTGAGAAGTTTGCCACTGCCCCGCCATCCAAAAACCAGCAGACCCTATAATTTCAGCTGCTATCAGATGTTAAACATAATTGGCCTTGACTCCTAATCTACTTTCTCTTTTAATTACTAGATCACGAGTCTTGACTGAAAGGAAGGCCTGTTGGCATCTGTTCTGTTGATTCAAAACGATCCACTTCTTCTGGTTCCTAACTAAATCTGGAACTGCAACTTCTAAGCTTCCTTCCTTTATTTATTTCTATCTCGGCAAAATGGCTCCCAGAGGAGATTACATATTGTTAAATGGACAGTTCCTGGCCTCCAGGATTACAGTCTTAATAAAACAAAGCACACAGGGGGATAGCAGTTAAGAAGGGAATTAAGACCAACAGATGCTAGCTTCTCTTCTCTCCCTCAGAGGCCAAAGCAATGGCAGCTGGAATCTGGAGTGGGGGCATGTATGCTACATAGCAATGCCATGTGCTCCAGAACATTGGATAATTATATTTTTCTGTGAATGAAAAGCGGCATGATTTTGTAGTAATAATGGCAATGTCATTTTAAACCAATCCCGCTCTTGCGGGATATTCATGGGATTTAATGGCAATTTATTCATGGGATGCAGGCACTTGCCTCCCGTGTGATAAAGCCCAACGCTAAATTAATGGATTCTTGGTTACGTGAGTGGAGCTCCTTTATGTGACTATACTTAAGAAACAGCTTAGTTAAGAATTTTTTAAAAATTAAACTGAAAATGTTAGTATTTTAAAGCTTCAGAGATAATTCCAAACCACAGAGGATGTTTTCTCTGTATGATACACAGCCCAATTATTATTTGGCAGCCTTCCTCACAGGTCGCATCTTTCAAAAGCATATTCACAAAGGAAAAACGCTTCATATACTGTTTTGCAACATACACTGCATACTGATCCATACTACCGGTAAATCTAAATATGAATCTAAATGTTTCATATTAAAGCAGGGATGAGCAAATATGCCCTTCAACAATAATTTTGCGGACTTCAACATCTCCATAATGCCCAGACAAACATTTTTCTGTCCCAAAAAAGGTTTAATTGCTTGGACTACTGAAAGTTATTTTCCAAAATTTTGCAGAAGTACTATTTCAGCTATATCAGAATAAGTGTATGAAACTGCTTGTATACCAAGTGCGATAAAACATTTATCATGATAATCCTAGTATAAATTATCTTCTTTTAAGAAATATAACACAGATTGGTGTAACATTTAATTGTAGATATAGAACAAATAATTCAGAAACCCTCTGCGGGATTAGTAATAGACCAGTCCCTGCTCCTAAATTTACAGTCTAAAAAGGTATAACATAAAAGGGAAAGGGAATGGTCAGGGAAAAAAAAAAAACAAGCAAACACAGGCACATGTACTTAATGAGAGCCTTTTGTGTAAAGAAATAGAGAGATCCTATTTCCATTTTCTGATAACAAACCACCTCAAGAGGATTCTTCTACTTGTAGACTTCTTGGTAGTACTTTAGCCTAACTTTATAGACTAGACAGGATGTTTCTGAACTTTTGTTACTCTCCTCATGCTCAGCTTTTTCCTCATATGCTATGTTTTTTTAGATTGTAAAATTAAAATTGGAGATTGTGAATCAGGTGTAATTTCCCCACCCCATCTCTTAGACTGAGGGATTGAGGGTCCTTGCCACTTGTCAGCTAATTCTTTATTCTGTAGCACTCTTAAGTCTAAGAATTTGAGGATATTTATATGGGAATTGAGCAGACTATTAGTAGACTTCTTGGTACTGTAATCTAAC
This sequence comes from Sceloporus undulatus, assembly GCF_019175285.1. Lineage (NCBI taxonomy): Eukaryota > Metazoa > Chordata > Lepidosauria > Squamata > Phrynosomatidae > Sceloporus > Sceloporus undulatus. The sequence goes on along the minus strand of NC_056522.1, from coordinate 342,120,022 downwards.
TACATAGGCTAGACAGGATGTTTCTGGACTTTTGTTACTCCCCTCGTGCTCAGCCTTTTCCTTTTGTTATGTCTTTTTAGTTTGTAAAGTTAAGAATAAAGTTGTTGTTATGATTATTATTGTTAGTAGATGTAGACTTCTTGGTACTATAGTCTATCTACAAAGGCTAGACTTTTGTTACTCCCCTCATCCTCAGCCTTTTCCTTTTATGTTATGTCTTCTTAAATTGTAAAGTTAAGAATAAAGTTGTTGTTATTATGATGATGATTAGTAGTAGTAGCCTTCTTGGTACTTTAGTCTAACTACAAAGGCTAGACTTTTGTTACTCCCCTCATGCTCAGCCTTTTCCTTTTATGTTATGTCATTTTAGTTTGTAAAGTTAAGAGTAAAGGTGGTGGTGGGTTTTTTTAATAATAATAATGTATTATTATTAAAATCATCATAAAATAAAAAATAAGAATAAAATAATAAGTTTTATTATTATTAAAATATTAATAAAATAATAATTTATTATTATTAAAAAATAAAATAAAATAAAAATAATTTATTATTAAAATCATAATAAAATAAAAATAATTTATAATAATAATAATAATAATAATAAATAATTTATTATTATTATTAAAATCATAATAAAATAAAAAATAATTTATCATTAAAATAAAAATAAAAAAAAAATAATTTATTATTAAAATAATAAAATAAAAATAATTAATTATTAAAAACATAATAAAATAAAAAATAAAATTATTATTATTATTAAAATCATAAAATATTTAAAATTATTATCATAATAAAATAAATTAAAATAAAAACATCATTATTATTAAAATCATAACAAAATGAAAATAAAATAGTTTGTTGTTGTTATTATTATTATTATTATAAAAACTACAAGTCCCGTGAGCCATTTGTCTGCCGCCAACGGCTTCGCAGCCTGTTCAAAAAAACACACACAGAGAAGCGGCTCGTCCTCTGATCGCACTACTGCGCATGCGCATATTAGCCGCGCGCGGGCGCCGCCGTTCGCAACCGACGCCCGCGTGCGGACTACAATTCCCAGCGTGCCTCTGGCTTCCGGGCAAGTTCAGAGGAGGCTGTCATTTCCTAACCGGCCCTCGAAGGAGGAGGAGAAAGGAAAGGGAGGAAAGAGGAGGAGAAAGACAAGATGGCGCTGACCAGGTTGGTTTCTTGCTGCGAAGGGGGCGCTTATTAGGAAATGGAAGCGGGACGTCGCGCTTTTCTCTGTGTATTTGTTTGAATGTTTTCTTTAATGGATCCCTGTTTGTTCTTATGGCTTTGGGAATCGCTTCTGGGCTCAGGGTTACAGAAGGCCCCTTGGCTGCATCTAGACTGGAGAGATAACCCGGTTTGGAGCCGCTTTAACTCTTTGTGTGGCTCAAGGCTATGGAATTCTGGGAGTTGGAGTTTGTCCCCAACTCCCAGAATTCCATAGCAAAGAGGCAGACAACGAGTAAAATGTAGGACCTTCCCAAATAATAGCTGTTAACATTCATATAGTTGAAAATCCCTGAACAGAAAAAGCCAAAGTCAAGCTGCTTCGGGTCACTTTGGAGTACAGTATGCTGTTTAAATGCTGCATGTGTCCTAAGAGGCTGGAAGCCAAACCAAAGCCATGCTCCTCTCTAAGGACTGAAGCAGCCTTATTTTGGCCTGTCTGTTCAGGGCCTTAGTCATACCCAAGTGGCAAACATTTCGAAATTCCTCCTGAACAATTTCCAATTTATGGGAACTCTGGAGAAAACATAAGATAGGGTTTGCTTGGCAAGGTTTTTTCCAGAGGGGATTTGCCTTCGCCTTCCTCTGAGGCTGAGAGAGTGTGACTTGCCCAGGGTCAGCCAATGGGTTTCCATAGCTGTGCAGGGATTTGAACCCTGCTCTTCAGAGTCATAGCATAGGGAATGCAGTTATACGATGTAGAATATATCTCCCCATTTGAATACCAGCTCTGCGATAGTGGTTTCAAGGGAGCCACTTCCATTTTTGCAGCTGCGCTAGTAATTCGAATCCAAGAGTGTAGTTGCCAGTGGTAGTCATTCATCATGTTCAGTAATTGGACAGTTACCGAACCTGAAAAGCCAGCATAAAGAGAGAAATCTTTGTGGGGCTCCCTTTTTCTCCTGCAGACCTTAGAAGTGGAGCCAAATCCCTTCCCTGGATCTGCTATTGGAAAGAGGGTTCGGAAGGAGAGGTTAGCTTCTCGCTTTGCATAAAGCCCATGGCACCGAAGCAATAAAGAAGTGTATTCAGGCAGAACAGACTCATGAACTCGCAAACTCGGTTTAAAGATAAGTCATATTTGGAAACTTGTAACTCAGCACAGAAAATATTGAACTCTTCAGCGGTGTATTAAAGCAATAAAGGCGGCCATATATGCTCCTTACATGAACATGGCAGAACCCACTAGGTGCAAAACTGCATCTTGAACACGAATGTTGTGTATGTTTACTGTGTGTGCAGATATGTTTGTTAATTCTGTAAGATTCTGTTCCTAGAATTTTGAGTGAATAAAACCCTGTATTAAAAGCATTTTTCATTTCAAAAGAGAGTTTTTTCTCCATTTTCTTCAATGTTGCAATGTTTTCACTGGAACAACTGTAATTTTTTCCCTGGGAGGAGAAGCGGGGGTAATAGTTTCTGAAATCTTATCCCCTGCCTTCACGTCTCTGCCCACTCCTAATGCCAGCCAAAGTCTGTGGATTTTTGGTGGCATCGTCTTTGTCTATAAAAAGCTGGTTTAGTTCTCAGTTTGATGATAAGATACAGAAATAGAATGAAGATTAGCCTTTTCTTCCTAGTTGCAAATGCCATCTTGCTGAAACAATCAGGACTGCACTAATATTATAATCAGTTCCTTATAAGCAAAGAAAGAATTGTAGCTTCTTTTTCAAATCCTTTGACAGCAAAAGTATATTGCGTGTGTTGTCAAAAGCTATGTACAAATGTTAATTTTTCTTCTGTGTTTGCTTAGTTTTTTACCAGCGCCAACTCAGCTATCTCAGGACCAGCTGGAATTAGAAGAGAGGGCAAGGTCACAAAGAGTAAGGCAGACTGCGTTGGTGTCTTCACGAAGGGAGCCGCCCCCTTATGGATACCGGAAGGGATGGATACCCCGAATGCTGGAGGTAGGTAATACCATACGGTGTCCTAGTTATAAATAATGATTTGGTTTACTTACCCTTGAAAATTTGAGTCTTCTCTTTTGTGAAAGGACCAATATGTGTTTTCCAGTTATGTTTTCATTTGCTGTTTGTATAGACACTCATCCTAAATACCATTCAGGTGTACATGGTTTGGGTCCAGGTTACGTACAGAATCGCCTCCTCCTGTACAAACCACCCTGTACCTCAGGTCCTCTGAGAAATGTTTGCTCCAGCCAGCCAGGATGAAACTGGCAATGGTTTCCCAGAGAACCTTTTTGTATCCTGCCCGCAGTCTGTGGAATGACCTGCCTGACGAAATATGACAGCTGAAAATGCTGACTGCGTTCAAAGAAGCATTAAAGACATCTCTTCTGGCAGGCCTACCCAGTCAGTTTTAAATCATGACTTTTTAATTTGTATATTATGAGTGTATTTAATGGTTTTATAGTATTGTATTTTACCAGTTGGTTTTATGTGTTTTCAACTGTGTTTCATATTTTAACATGCTGTACCCCACCTACTGCCTTGAGGAGAGGCAAGAAAAAATCACAAATCAAGGTGGTGGTTGTGGTTGATGATGATGCCTGTCCATCCATGCCCCATAGTCGAACCAGAGATAAAAAGATTTATTGGGAAGGTGACACTTAGGACATCTGGCCTTTATTGGACATAGCAGTAGACTAGCACTTGCTAAAATGATGCAGCAAATCTCCTCTTATATTCTCATGTAACATATTTTACATGGATAACTTGACGTGAGGCAGAAACATTTAAAATTCTGAACATACTCTTCTTTCACAGAACTTAGTTTGGCTACTGTATCATCTAGATGTTGCAGAAGTGTCTTTGTCACAGGAATACATTTGCAAGAAATTCAATCTGTGAATGATGAGAACAAAATCATGGTAAACAAAAGGTGGAATCCATCTTGGTCCTTTAATGAAACAGCTTCTGTTAATTGGATGGGGAAGACTGTCCCTCTCCCCACCCCCAGCAATCTTCTTTGCATCGTTCAGTGTTTCCCTCTGGAGAACACAATGGTGTTGCAGGAGAAGGACCAGAGGAGAATGTCCTGTTGTGCAAGCAGATGTTGCTGGATTTCATTCAAAACCAAGGGTTTTAAAAGTAGCCCTAAATCTAGGAGAATTGTTGGGTTCATTGGATTGGCCAAATGGTCTGGCATCTATGGTGCAGTACATTTGCTTGGTGCGTTATGCTGCACAGACCTGGAATTCAGGTTGGATATGGCCCTTGGAGGCCTGGATTAACATTCCACCTGTACTGTGCATTGATTGCTTGATCGTAGAGAAATCGTTATCTCCTGGTCTTGATTCCCCCTTGTGTGAAATGGAAATAAAATGCTTCATGTGACAGCCTGCATGTTAATGATTGCAAAAGACACTGAAAAAGCTTTAGGAGTCAATAGCAATAATGTGTTTAGAAATGTCTTTGAGAACCTTGTTATGAGGAGTTGTACAAAGTTTACATTTGATACAGTTATTTCAAGGTTATTGCCAAAAAGAACTCAAAGTAAATGTGCTTTGGAGTCATGTATCACAAACAAATATCTCGCAGAAGACAACCGATACAGTATTAAGTTAACAGAGTTGAAATACCTATACCAGCCAAGACCCTATCCTAACAAGTTATTGTAAACATGTAAAAAGAAATAAGAAGAAATTGAACTTTATGCTTGCAGAATTATGTAGTGGTTACACAATGTCACATATTAATGAATTGCAATGTTGCACTACGAAATGAGCAGTCACTGCACTTGTGCATCTGCTGTGCACATAAATATGCAATGTGTGTATTCACATACACATCATTGTACAAAAATTTACAATTTGGCAATGGTAACCACATGCAGAACTTTACTTCTACAACCTTGAACAGAATGTGTACTTTCTGCATCAGACAAAAATGTGTAGTTGATTCCATAGGAAAACGTACATATGTGGAAAACACAAAAGAGATTCCAGCAAATATCTGTTAACAACTTTTCTTTTTTGCAAATTTGTTATTTATTTCCCTTTTTAATAATTATTATTGTTATATTCTGTAATTCTGTGCATGCTTTTTGGGGAGTAAATTCCATTGAACACAAAAGAACTTATTTCTAAGAAGGATAACCCTGTTAACTAGTGGTTACCGAATTGTACATTTCACACTTTAAGCCATTGAGAATCTTAACCATGAAGAGTACCTTCTGTGTGAAGTTTCTGAAACATTAGATACATGGGAAGGAAACTAGGGGCTGAAGCAGATGGCCTGGAAGGCATGGCCTCCGGCTTTTCCAGTACCAATCATGCTAGGGCCACAGGGACTGGATGGCCCACTTCCAAACGGTTGAAAATGGGCCACCTGTAGGAATGGATTGTCCTGCTCCTGCCACCTCGGCGCAGGTTTTAAGCGGCTTCCGGCCACTTTAGGGTCATGTGTCATCTGAATGCCATGCCCCCAGAGCGGCTGGAAATTGCTTTATTTGGCCTGTCTGTTTCAGGCCTAGGTGAAATTTGACACAGCACTTAGGACTTGAAGAGAGTGAATCTAAAGATTCTGAAACTAGTTCCCCACATAATCCCATTGATCTGGAAAAGCACACTGTTCCCATTATTCACACCCACCATTCCTACATTGTCTTTCCAAAAAGGGATCATCTGAGCCAGCATCCCATATAATTCAAGAAGCTAATATCAAGTGGTGCTTTGCGTATATTCTTCTCTATATCCAGGCCAATTTCCAAATACTTCAGTCCATTGTTCTGTGTTTCTGCTTCTGTTTTCCCTCGTTGTTGAAAAGAAAATTAGGCACTTCCACCTTTTTGATACATTTGGTAATATCTTAACCTAAATTCAGTAGCATATGCAACGAGATCTTGCAGCACCTTTGAGACTAACAGACAGAATTACTAGCATGAGCTTTCATAGACTTCTGTCTGCTTCCTCCAATCTGAGTGATCACAAGGATAGGAGCAGAAAGGCTAGCAGTAGCTAGAGAGATGGTTGCCAGCTTGAAGCTGCTTTATCTTCACTACATGGCTTCCACAGATAGAATGGCAGTCCCAAGAGCCACGTGAGCTCTGGGAGAGAGGCAGGCCAGACAGTCATGTCCTATTATATAGACATTGTTGAAGCCACCTCTTTTAAAGCACCAAGTATTCCTCCCTCCCCCTCCCTCCTGTGATGAATTGAAGAAATAAGCAACTTCAAACGGATAGCTGTCTCTCCTGGTGCCCTCTACTCCCCATATGAGAAAAGTGAAACTGCTCACATAATGGACTATTGCATGTGTGATTTGAATTAACAGGATACTGGCCAAGATTATCTGAAAGTGTATACATGTACAGCTGTACTTCTAATCTTGCTAATTCTTGCAATCAATTGTCTCCATAATACCTATCATTTTGTACAATGCCTTGCAGAAATATCACCCACCCACGGCCCAACTTTGACTTTTCACATTTTGTGGAAATTGAATTAAAATGGAATTCAGCCTGCATTTGAAATGAATTTAATAGACATTGTTATCACTTACTGTATTGTAGCTTATGGTGGCTTTTTGCTTTTGCAAGGTGGGATACAAGGATTTCATCATTACCCCTTATTTGCTGTTGCTCATTTTTGCCATATTGCATACTGCTTGGAAGGGTTTTGCAGTCTTTGGGGAACGGGGAGGCTTGGTGAAAATGGGGTATCCTGTACTGCAGTAATTTTAGAAGATGGTAATGCAAGGCAATTATTACATAAGCAGAGAGAATAAACATATTATCTTCTCTGATATTTCATTGAAATATCAAACTTTTAATCTTTAATCTGCTTTTAATCAAACAACCACTGTTACCTTCACGTTTTATCTACATCAGTGCCTTGATGTATGTTGAACAGAACAGCTTTCCTAGCTCTTCTAACTAATTTTTCATTATTAGTTTGCCTTCCTATGGTATTTCCACTCAATCTCATATGAACCAGTTACTGCATGGAACACTGATTTGGGAAACATAGTTTGTGCTTATTTGTTGGTGACACTGAAGATTAGGTGTTATATCTGATAAATGCTTTAAAATATTTTGCTAAACAATCTAAAATTGTGGTTTCTTCATGAGGACCCTATTCTGATGTATGATTTCTCAAAGATTGCAAATTTGACTGAGTAAATTCATTTAGAATCTTGGACCTGAACACACAGGCCAAATGAAGCTGCTTCTGGCTGTTTTGGAGGCATGATGTTTACATGACGCACGTTTACAAAGTGTCTGGAAGCTTGAAGGGCTGCAGCAAAAAGGAGCTGGGAAAACCTGACTCCTGGCTGGCACTGGTCAGACCCTGCATCTCTGGGCCCCCTTCAGAGCAGGCTATGGGGTTGGCGGGGTTCAGGTCCTCTTTTGACCAGAATTGAACCAGGCAACTCCTTTGCACCTGCCTTCTCCACCCCATAATCTTAGTTTTATATCACAGCCTGAGAACTAAGGAACTGTCTAACTAGTTCCTTATGTCTGAGCAAATAATGACTTGTGTTTCTTGAACAAGAGCTTCCTGTATAACATGTGATGACACACCTAATGGGATCTTACCAGTACTTTGTTGGGGAGTGAAGGTAAGGCTGTTTGGTAGGAGCATCAGAAGTTGTATCTTATCCAGGTTTGGGGGTACGCCAAAAGTATATCAAATAATATCAGATTAGTTTATGCATTTTGAAAGAACATTCCAGTAATAATTATAGTGTCTTTTTCCTCTTGGGTCAATTCCTTAATTATTTCCACTTTTGTTTCTGTATAGGATTTTGGAGATGGAGGTGCTTTCCCAGAAATTCATGTTGCCCAGTATCCTCTGGACATGGGCCGAAAAAAGAAAATGTCAAATGCATTGGCTGTTCAAGTCGATGCAGAAGGAAAAATAAAATACGATGCTATAGCTCGGCAAGGACAGTCAAAAGACAAGGTAATAGAATTCTTGAGTACTTTTCTGTGGAGCATATATAAGGAAATTATATGATTTTGTTTACTGTATTTTTGGCAGATGTTTTGGGACTGATGCTTGATGCTTTATAAGTCCACTAGTGTAGTGTTGAAGGCACCGATTAGTATTTAATGTATAATATGTCAAACCGCTTTTTTGATAACAAAGAATGTCAAGGTTTCCCATGACATTCTTGCAAACAAACTTGTAAAATGTGGGTTAGAAAAGGTAACTGTTACATGGATTTGTAATTGGTTGACTGGCCGAACCCAAAGGGTGCTCAACAGTGGCTCCTTTTCATCCTGGAGAGATGTGACTAGTGGGGTCCCACAGGGCTCTGTCCTGGGCCCAGTGCTATTCGACATCTTCATCAATGACTTGGATGACAGAATTGGGGCATACTCATCAAAATTGCAGATGACACCAAATTAGGAGGAATAGTTAATACCCCAGAGGACAGGATCAACATTCAAAATGACCTGAATAGATTAGAAAGATGGGCCACAGCTAACAAAATGAAATTCAACACAGAGAAATGTAAGGTACTGCACTTAGGGCGGAAAAATGAAATGCACAGATATAGGATGGGGGACACCTGGCTGAATGAAACTACGTGTGAAAGGGATCTAGGAGTCCAAGTAAACCACAAGTTGAACATGAGTGAACAGTGCGATGCGGCAGATAACAAGGCCAGTGTGATTCTAGGCTGCATCAATAGAAGTATAGTGTCTAGATCAAGGGAAGTAATAGTCCCACCCTATTCTGCTCTGGTCAGGTCCCACCTGGAATATTGTGTCCAGTTCTGGGCGCCACAATTCAAAAACGACATTGAGAAACTGGAGCGTGTCCAAAGGAGGGTGACTAAAATGGTGAAGGGTCTAGAAACCATGACCTGTGAGGAACGACTTAGGGAGCTGGGGATGTTTAGCCTGGAGAAGAGAAGGTTAAGAGGTGACATGATAGCCCTGTTTAAATATTTGAAGGGTTGTCATGTTGAGGAGGGAGTGAGCTTGTTTTCTGCTGCTCCAGAGACTAGAACACGGAACAATGGATGCAAGCTGCAGGAAAAGAGATTCCACCTCAACATTAGGAAGAACTTCCTGACAGTAAGGGCTGTTCAACAGTGGAACACACTCTCTCGGAGTGTAGTGGGGTCTCCTTCCTTGGAGGTCTTTAAGCAGAGGCTGGATGGCCATCTGTCAGGGATGCTTTGATTTAGATTTCCTGCATGGCAGGGGGTTGGACTGGATGGCCCTAGCGGTCTCTTCCAACTCTATGGTTCTATGATTCGCTGCATTCATAAGAAATAATACAAGAATGTATCCCTAGTGTCTGCATATCACAAATTTTTGACCAAACATAAAAAAAGTGCTTGGTCAAGATCACTGAGGCCTGATCTATACATTCAACAGGATGACCCTGTCATCTCATTTGTTAATATTAACAAGCCAGAATGTGAGAGTCTTTTCCTCGCATAATTAAGGGATAGGTGATGCTGTTAATTCTGGCAGCTAATTACAGTGGGTTCTTGTTATCTGCTGGGGTTTTGGTTCCAGGATTCCGTGTCAATAACAAAATCTGTGGATGTTCAAGTCACATTAAATATAATGGCATAGCAAAATGATGTCCCTTATATAAATTGGGAAATCAAGGTTTGCTGTTAGGAATTTATACTTTGTTTGAATATTTTCAAGCTGTGAATGCTTGAATCTGTGGATAAAGTGGTTTGTGCCCATCAGCCTCCTTTGGTTGCGTCCTCAGTACACGGCTATTTCCCTGACACTCAGGGTAGCAGAGATAGGTGTCTATGATTTGTTTCAATCAAGAACAGGTAGCTAAATACATGGACAGATTCTCTGTCACTTGAATACAGGAACCTAACAACAGTGGTGTTAGAAGCTGTGGTATTATCCACTATATTAGTCTATGTGCACATCTATATTCTTTCTTAATTCAGTACAGTGTGCCCACGCCATACGCGGATGCTCTATACGTAGCTTTCTGCTTACGCAGAAGCCGCGTGAAAATATAAAGAATGGTGTGCACACTTGCACATACCCCCATTGTTACCTGTGGTTTGCGAGCAAACGTGAATTTTCCCTTACGCAGGGGTGGGGGTCCGGAACGGATCCCCCACGTAAGGAGAGGGCCCACTGTATATGGTCTTGAAGTGTGCAGCTTAGCTTCTCCCTAAAAAGCCACGTCGTCTTTTTCAGGGTAGGAGAACACCACATATGTACAGCTACCTCAGAACTGTATATCTTGAAGTTTTTGAACTTGCTTGATTCACTTGCTACTCACCCAGAGAAGTGGCAAATTACATGTTTGATTTTAGTGAGCAAAATAGGAGGTCCAATGTTCATCACTGTGAAGTATAAAAGTGAGAGCGAAAAGCATTGAGGAATTGGGATTAATTATTGCTGGAATTCATAAGTGTGATCAAGTCATTTCCTTCCATCCCCCCCCCCAAAAAAAAAGTATTGCTGCCCTTCCTCTTTTCCTCAGTGGAATGGACTGTTTTTCCAAATGCAAGAGTAGCAAGAGCATACTCAGTGTTTGCCTCCATGCATGTGGATAACTAACATATGTTGCACATTGTGCATTAGAATGAGATCTAAGATTGGATGGCAGAAACAGAGACCTTTGAGCAACCACCTTCATATAAAATAGTGAAGGAATTATGAGACATTAGCTTTACAACAGGCAGGACATACCTAGCTGCTTTGAGACAACTTTTGCTCCCTACAGGTAAGCAGACAAGAGGCTAATTGCAAACCAGTTACTACCAGCAACATTTCACCCCATTTACTGCCACTTGTCTCATATACAACAGGTAATAAATTTGGTTTTATCATATTTGAAGTTCACTTATTTTAATGCTGAGAGAATGGGATATTTTGAACTCTTTGGCACGTTACAGACCTCCCAGAAGGGGCGGTCTGCCGCTGCCTTCATTTGCAGCTTGAAGTAACCCCAGCATCCAAACCACGAGGCTCCTCCGCACTGCAAATAAGAAGCGCCAAAATGGCGCTTCTCTTTGCGGTGTGGATATGACACCGCGAGGCACCAATGGTGCACTCGCAGTGCCATATGTGCTGCACGACATGCGGACACAGCCGTCCGCTACGTAAACATGGTGGCCCCCGTGTGGAATGGGCGTCGCCATTTTGTACAGACTCAATCCGTATTTAGGGTTAGGGGCATCTGGAAGTGACGCCCCTTTCCAATCCTAATACGGACCCAGTCCGTACTTATTGCCCGTTTGTAACGGGCCTGTGAGTGAACTTGGTTCTTTATGGTTTGAGAATCTTGATGTTTTTACAATTAATTACCATGAAGAAATATTGCTTTTCAAATGCCCTTCACGAGGCTTTGTAAAATGTATTTCTATCGATACTCATTTAAGGGGCTGTTAATTTTGGAATCCTTGGATGAGAATTGCTAAATGGCTCTTGCAGAAAATTATTTGGGCTGCAGGTCTGTTTTTATAGCTGTGCAAGTGCCATAAAGATTGAGAGGTGCTACTTAGAACAATCTATCTTTTGGGTGAATGTTACCTCCTTGAGTAATGTTAACAATTTGTTTAAATAAGTAGCACAACGTAATTCCAGATGCAGGAGGATTTCATTTGTCATGGTCATTCTTTCTTTTTATCAGCATACTTTTAAAATTTTTGCTTATGAAGAAGGAATTTAGATGTTACAGTATCTCCTTAGTATTCACAGCATTCAATCTATGTAATTGTATGTTTGTTTTGAGAAACATGTTTAGTATTGCTGCCTGTTATGGAAATACCAAACAGCTACCAAGGTATGACACAGTGACCTGGGAGAAGTTTCATAGTTAGAGGCCACTAGGATCACAAAGAAAAATAAGTGCAATTTTATTGACTCCTGGGAGATGTCAGTACGTCTTATGTTGTTGTTGTGTGCCTTCAAGTCATTTCTGACTTATGACAACCCTGTCATGAGGTTTTCTTGGCAAGATTTATTTAGCGGCGGCTTGCTTTTGCCTTCCTCTGAAGCTGAGAGAATGTGACTTGCTCAAGTTTACCAAGTATGTTTCTATGGCCAAGCAGGGATTCAAACCTTGATCTCCAGAGTTGTCATTCCAACACTTAAACCATTGCACCATGCTGGGAAGGGGGGGGGGGCGATAATTCTTGAAGTTGAAGAAACAGTGTTTTGGAAAAGAATAACAGACATTTTTAACTACTCTAGGGCACTGAGATATTTCATATGTGTACTGTTTACATGAAGTATATTCAGCTCCATTTTTCCTCTATACAGATTTAACAGACACTATGAAAATTATATGAAAAATTTAAAATGGGGTTGCTCTTTACAGCAAGAAACACAGTTTCAGCTCTCAAAAAGACATTTGAAATTTGAGAGTGAGTGCTGGTCTTACTATGAGGTCAGGAACGTGGAAGATAACTTGGATTAAGGCACTTAATTTCAGCAAAGCACTTGAAACAATTTGTGCCAGGCTTTCTGATAACAGATTTGCAAAACATCCCTATAACTCAAAATGAAACAATACCAAGTATACAATCATCTACATTCTAGAATTACGAAATTTGTTTAGTCCTATCTGGCGGTTGACAATTAAACATTCTTAAACTGTCTCTAACATTTGTTCCCACCTTTTGACAGATACCCATTCTGTTATGGCACACTCACCTGGTTCCCTTTCTTATTTTTAAAATCCAGAAACCTTCTGTTGTTACTTTTATTTATTGTATTCCCAGACCATTAATGCTGCTTTCATTGTTTCAGGTCATTTACAGCAAATACACAGATCTGATTCCAAAAGAAGTTATGAATGTAGATGACCCTGATCTTCAAAGACCTGATGATGAAGCTGTCAGAGAGGTATTATAGTAAATTGTGTATATAATTATTGAAGCCACTTGCATTCCCCACAAAGGCTTGATATAATATTTCTGTTGTAGCTTACAGAAAAGACCCGGGCAGCCCTGGAAAAGTCTGTCTCCCAGAAAATTGCAGCAGCCATGCCAGTCCGAGCAGCAGATAAACTAGCTCCAGCTCAGTACATCCGGTATTCAATACTTTTATATTGTTTAAATCTTTCTGCATACAAAGTTTAATACAAGGCGTTTTTGTGAATATAAAACAATAATTATCTGAGGGCACAAGCAGTTACATGAGAATGTTGAGACCTTATTGCTGTTTAATGAAATGTGATACTAGCCTTATTATAGAGAACATGATGTACTTGGCTATGCAGAGTAAACTATGCCGCTATATGTGTTTCCTACTTTGCTTTTCTGGTAATGAAAATTTTCTTGACAAATATATGATGGTCTTTATGGTCCATAAACTGAATAGCACAATTATGTCAATGAAACTATGGGTTTGAGATACAGAGCATCCAGCTGAAAATATATTTTTATTATCCATTCTCTAAAATTGTATAGGAACTGGAACATCAGGTTCTGTCCTGTAGTTGAAATGGAGCTCTCTAGTCAGTGTATGCACATTTCAAAATCACAATCACTCTCCTCATTGTGCACACCTATCAAGGTGTGTAACTTCTAACAAAAACTAAAACACTGGCAAAAAATAAAAATAACAAATCACATTACAATCCAGATGGGAAGAGGGTCTGTACTGCTGGTTGATAGTTAAATATCTTGTTTTCTTTTCTAGATACACACCATCACAGCAGGGTGTGGCTTTCAACTCTGGTGCAAAACAGAGAGTTATTAGAATGGTGGAGATGCAAAAGGACCCAATGGAACCACCACGATTTAAGTGAGTTTCTGAAGTTGTGCTTACATCATGGGGGGGACAGGGGATGGAGAATTAAAAAGTCCTAATTATGCAATGATTTTTACATATTAGGATTAACAAGAAAATTCCGCGTGGGCCACCATCTCCTCCAGCTCCTGTAATGCATTCTCCTAGCAGAAAGGTAATGATTTTGCAGCTATGTTCTTGACTTTTTTTTAGATCCAATCCACAGAGTTTGGAGTATTTAGCTTTGTGCTGCTTGAGTCATATGAAAGTCATTCAGAAGATTCATGCTAAGAATAATTTTGTAAACCGCTATGATCTTTAAGGAATAGCGGTCTAGAAATAAACTTTCATTCATTCATTCATTCAATTAGAAAGGATTAAAAAATTGCCAATACTGTCATACCTCTATAAAAAACTGTGATGCAACCACACTGGGAATGCCATTTATGGTTTTGGTTGCCATGTTGAAGAAGGTGCAGGGACCTTTGCCTGATAAACCTTGCTTGATTTGTTAGGTATTTGGGCAGTATGGTGGAATTTGTAGGTGAACACATCACTCTCTGAACTGCTCCTTTTCAAGCCCAAAATTATGTTCATTTAAGCGCACCAGGAAAGGATGATGCAAAGAACTTCCTAGCTTTGTAACTTTGTATCTTTGAAATAATACCCCAGAGATCCAGGAGTTTCTAATACAGAGGAACTCTATATGAGTAATATAGAAACTTTTAAAATGCAGTGGTTCTGGTCTGAATTATTGAGGAAAACTGAACATGTCAATTGCTGGGAGGGGGGATCTGCTATGTTTTCAGTTGGCATTTATTTTTATATTTATATTATGTTTGTTTCGTTATTACTATGCTACTATAATTTAGAATGGGAATGAATCCTCTGCCCATTGGTAAAGATCTAAAATCTCTATCTCTTCTCTGTGCAGATGACTGTAAAGGAGCAACAAGAATGGAAAATTCCTCCTTGCATTTCAAACTGGAAAAATGCAAAGGTAATTAATTTATCATAATCTCAGTATTTAGTGTTGCATCTTTGGCCAAAATACTAAAAGTGTCTGTTATTTGAATGTTACAGTAAGCCCTTTTTATACTGGATCCAAGCATCCACAGTTTGAAAATGTTCAGACTAGTATAAATTTCAAACATCGAACCTTAATTTTCCATTTTTTATAAGGGACACCATTTTGCTATGTAACGAACAACCTTTCTATTGTGGCAGCAGGGGCGTAGCCAGGATTTTAGGAAGGGGGGGGGATCCAGACTAAGTGCCACTATTATAATGGGGCTTGGGTGTAGTGGTGCAGCAGTACGCGCCATTCGTTTTTCTAATGAAAGGGGGGGTCCGGACCCCAAGGACCCCCCTTGGCTACATCCCTGGTGGCAGGCGCTTGGGACTTTTGTTATACCACCGCTTCCACCAATTTATGTGAAGGTCTCTGCCCACCTTTTACCTTGACACTGGCTCTTCAGACCCTGCTCCCACGTAATTTATGTGAAGGGCCCCAAGATATTCTCCTGTGATGGCCCCACACCCCTCCGTTTCTAAAGATCAGTAGCATGGTTTGATTTCAAAACACAGGGCAAGTGGATATTCAAACAAAAATGAAAGTTTATTTTAAAACAGACTGGAAAAAGGTAATTTGGACATGAAGTTGTTACTGTGTCTTTCTTGGTTACATATATACAGGTTTGTTTTTAAATCTTAATAACTCAGCCACACAGGCTATAATATCCCTCAGGAAATTATGTAACCTAAACCCCTCTTTCAGAGTGGCTACACTGAGTCTCTCTTCTCTAGACTCCCAAACTAATACTGTCCCTCTCTGGACCTATAAGACCCTTTTTTGGTCTGTGAATAACACCTCACTCTAACAAAAAATATTTAATGGGACTTGAGCATCCACGGATTTTGTTATCCACAGGGGATCTTGGAATCAAATCCCAGCATATAACAAGTGTCCACTGTACTTTAAAGCTTCTGTTGGTCAGTAAACTAGCTCTTCCATAAAGGTTGCAGTGATAAGGTTTGACTCTCCTTGCCCTTGTATGCTAGGATTACCAAGATAACAAAGAATCAAGACTGCGCCACCAGGGAGCCCTGGTGGCGCAGTGCTTAAATGCCGGTACTGCAGCCACTCAATCACTCACAGCCACAAGGTTGTGAGTTTGATTTCAGCTGGGGATCCAGGATCAGTTCAGCCTTGCATCCTTCCAAAGTTTCTAAAATGAGTACCCAGTTTGTTGGGGACAATTAGCTTACACATTGTAAACCCTGTATGATCAGTGAATGAATCCATTTTAGTAAAGTTTGGTTGTAAGGTGAACATGAAATTCTAACTACTGAGTATCTGATTGCCAGGAGGCCTTTTTCTGGAAAGTGTATAAGGCCATAAAATTCAGTCTAGTCAGTCAGTTGAGAGCAGTTGTTCAAGAAAGAACAGCTAGTAACAGATTGTCAAAAAGGAAGAAGCAGCCAGAAAATGCTAGGTAGGACCTGAAGGTTGAAAGAAGAGAGCAAGCTGTGGCAGGCATCATTTGAGCAAACAGAGAAAGAATGCACTCTAGGGAAAAGGTCCTCCTTATTTTTCTTTCTCTAGTAAGAGATAACTAGGAATAATGATCTTTGTATTGTATGAATAAAATCAAGGAAGTTTAAAGATGGTTTGAAACTAGATTTATCAATGCTGTAATTAATTCTAATAAAAGGACCTTTGTGTATTTTACAAAATGATCATAGTATTAGTGTAACAGTCAGTTTCTTTATCTTTCAAAAACTGGTAGATAAAATTAATGCATCTTTTTGTGTAGCTATTCAGAAAACAAGTTTACTGGAGCATTCTAATGAGAAGTAAGGATGAGAGCCAGCATGGCATAGTGATTTGAGTGTTGGACTATGACTCTGAAGACCTGGGTTCAATTCCCCGCTCGGCCATGAAACCCACTGGGTGACCTTGGGCAAGTCACATGCTCTAATTCTCAGGGGAAGGTAATGGCAAATCCCTTCTGAACAAAACTTGCCAAGAAAACCTGTGATAGAGTTACCACATAAGTTGGAAATGACTTGAAGGCACACAACAAAAACAACAGCAAGGATTTGGAATTCAAAGACATAGCTGTATTAGTCTGGGAAATCAGTATGCAACAGGATCTTGTAGCACCTTTGAAACTAATGAAAGGAAGAAGTTGGTAGCATGAGCTTTCATAGACTTGAGCCTGCCTCCTCAGATGCATGTTCTGGGATTTGGGACAGGTTTCTTTGCGGACCATGTGTGTTCCCAGTGATTAATTGTCTTATTTGTTTTCACTCCAGGGTTATACAATTCCATTAGACAAGCGCCTGGCTGCGGATGGTAGAGGACTGCAGACAGTACATATCAATGAAAACTTTGCCAAGTTGGCTGAGGCTCTCTACATTGCTGACAGAAAGGTCAGGCCTTAGTTTGCTCTCCACTGCATATTTTTTGGAATGTTTTTTCCCCATGAAACAAATCTGAGAAGCACTGAAATTTTTGGATAGTTACTTTAATGAGAACACTGTGATTATCATGTTGCAGGAACTCTAAACCCATACTTTGTTACTATCTTCCTTGCTTGGCCCAAAACACCTTAGGGCTACAGATTATGGGTTACATATGTTGTTTATCTTGCAACTGAAAATGTAAAAGCCAGGTATCCTTACAGTTGCTGTTCTTCGACTTGTACAGGCTCGTGAGGCTGTAGAGATGCGAGCCCAAGTGGAACGGAAGATGGCCCAGAAGGAAAAAGAGAAACATGAAGAAAAATTGAGGGAAATGGCGCAAAAGGCCAGGGAGCGAAGAGCTGGGATCAAAACACATGTGGAAAAAGGTATTGTTCTCCTATCCTCCTGTTTGGTTCTCATAAATCAGTGGTTCTTAACCTGTGGTCCAAGAATACCCAGGGTGTCTGCTCAGATCACCACCTCCCCACAGCAGAATGGCTATGTGACAAGAAGCTGGCTGGGCCTGTGTGTTGCTGGTCCTGTGGCTGGTTAGCCACAGACCAGGAGCAGTCCAATCTATTATCAGAAATGCTTCAACTCCTCCTCTTATTTTTCTTTTTTTACTTCTTCATCAGGAGGAAAGGAGACTGAGACAGGAGAAGGAAGGAGAGAGGGAAAGAATGCTTCCTCAGCACTAGTGTCAGCTAACACTAACTGGGGCATTTACACACAGCACAGCTCTCTGCAGCCACCACCTGCCTGCCCTATGTCCTCCATACTCCATTTTGTGGCATATAATCTTTAGTAAATATTTTTGATTCTTCTAAAGTTTCTGGGCCAGAGAAAGAATACCTAGTCTAATCTCATATAGGTACAGAAATGTTAGACCCTTCATTTTCTCAATGTTTACTTCACTTTCCACTGTGGTATTACTTAATAAACAATACATACAATAATAGCTATGTATCATTTTGAATTTCAAATGTACTTGTAGAGGATGGAGAAGCTAGAGAACGTGATGAAATTAGACATGACAGAAGAAAAGAGAGACAGCATGACCGAAATCTTTCCAGAGCAGCACCTGACAAAAGGTAACATCATTCAACTCATATACAACTGGTACTTAACCCCAGACAAAGGAAATGGGAGCAATTATAGACTGATATTCATATTAGCTGTAATATAGCAGCTCCATTATCCTGAAGTTTTGTTGTACAATGACTTCCTCAAAGCAAATTGGCACACTGATAGCAGTATACCTTCAGAGAAAGTTAGTGATTGTGCATGAATTTTTTTCTGCACTTCCTGTGGTATAATTGAGAAAGAACCCTTCAAGTGGAACATGGAGGCACAAATTCTAGATACTGGTTCCTCATTTATTCTTCAGCCATCCCAGAGGAAGATCCAAAGTTGTACAAGGAAACATCACATTGCCCATACATACTGAATTCTAGAAATGTTGCAACTTGAAAAAAAATCAACTTATTCTAATGAAAGGGAAGACTGACACCTGGGAAAGCAGTTATAAAGTATCATTACAGACACACAAACTTGTTTCAGAAGTGATGCTTGGCTAAAGAGCTGCTGCTGAAACATGACAGGTTCTCCTCCCCCGCTGTATCATACAGACTATTTTCCTAGCTCACTGTCTTCACTGTTCATGCCAAATCTCTTTCTTTGCAGGACAAATTAATTTGTGCTGAGAGGATGGCCAATTTAAATGTATTTTAAAATACATATATGTGTATTTTTTTTAAATATACCAAATATTTTTCACCAGTTAACACATTAAACTACATATTATCTTTTAAATTTCATTTATAATCTTTATATCTGACCACGGTTTACCCACTCTTAACCATTCCAAGAATTGGGCAATAGAGAAAAACTATATTGAATACATTATCTCAAGCTCATAGTCCATGTAAATCTTGAATTCTTTCTTGTATTCCCCATCTGCAGCAGTTCTCTAGGCAGATGTCACCAGTCCTTCTCCATACTCCCAGGTCTTGCACTCTTTTTCGGCCTGAAAACCTTTAATCTCACTAAAACTCTGCAAAACTGTATTTTTCTCACCAAAATTAAGCCTTTTAAACTTAGTCAGCTCCTGCCAGTCACACATTTCCTAAACATTCTCTTGGGCTGCCCTCTTTCTGTTTCCATCACTTCCCATTAAACCTGGGCCTCTTCATGTTCTTTGCATTCCTGTTCTACTGTATAGATACCAGTTTCTCTACGAGTTCCCCTTCTGCATCTTTGCTATCAATTATTTTCTCTCTCACTTCCTTAAAGATTTCATCCCAGATTTCTGGGCTTTAAAAATCTTTTCCCAAATAATCCTCATTTCCATCAAGACTTGTCATTGTTACTATTCAGTATGTTTTTGCTTATTTTGCTTAAGTTTACTTCTGTTGCCATCAGTACAGTAGCAATGTTGAGTTGCCAGCTTATCTGTTGTTCTCTGAACAAGGTTCACGAAGACTCACATTCCAAGGTAAACAAATTGCTACTCACACGCTGCTTCCTTTTTGTTTCTTCTTCATTGCATTGGATAGTTTGTTGTTAATTGCCTATATATGAAATACTTCCAAGTCACCCTATCCTGAACCTCCCTGCTCAGTTTCTGCAGACACATGGCCGTGGTTTCTCGTATTAAATCTATGCAGTCTTCCTCTATTTCCTACTGCCTCTAGCTTAAATCCAATAATTTTCTTCACTTGATTAAAAAAAGCTAGTTTTGTAGGGTTTGCTAACACAGTGAGGTGAGTTGTAACTGCCTGTTTTTTCCATTCTGCCCACAATTATTGATCACCAGTGTGTCAACGTGATCACCAGAAACAGAGCATGTAGACACCTGTGGGTTATCCCCTGGGTTCCCCTAGATCCAGAGAGCATTTGTCACAGGTCCAAACACAGTTTGACTAGATCACCATGTTCTGCTGTGAAGGATTGCAAGGGATTACTGTGCTCAACCATTACTATTCTGGACGTGGGAAACCAATTTGAGGATCAAGTGATATTATCCACTGTGTGATCTAAGAACTAGAATTAGGAACTTTAGAACTAGGAATTCAGAATCTGTTCTTGCAGTATATCTCACCAAAGACAAATGCAAAATATTCTTCCTATTTAGAATATAAACAAGCCAGTAGACTTCACAGCTTATTTCATATGTATGTATGTACTAACAAAACATAACCTCCTCTGAACAACTCTTGCCAAGAAAACCCCAAGTTAGGTTCACCATCATTAAAAATGATTTGAAGGCATAAAGCAACAAATCTAATATACAATACTGTTTACCCAGGTCAAAGCTGCAAAGGAATGAGAACAGAGATATTAGTGAAGTCATTGCCTTGGGTGTTCCCAATCCTCGAACATCAAATGAAGTTCAGTATGATCAGAGGCTCTTCAACCAAAGTAAGGTAAGCAACTCCTTCCATCACCATATGGAGGTAGATAAAGTAACCCCCCACACACAAAAATTCAACCTATCTCTGCTGTTGGATGTAGAGTATAAACTTTTAAAAAATGGTACAAGTTCCAAACTCAACAGTATATTTGCCTTTTAATTCTACAGCTAGTTCATGGTTTAAATCTAAATCAGTGTATAGGGTTGTAACAGCAGTAGTTTAACTGAATGCCTACAATTCTCAGTTAATTCTAGTAAGATACATTTGTAGGGTCAGACTGCACAAGTAGGAGATTAAGGAAATTTGACCTTTGTTAATTTACATAATCAAATCTGTCTTCCAGGCTTGGAGGGTACAGGGTTTTATTTAATGTTAAGCTAGTGGGGAAAGTATGAGACAGCAGTTTTCTACTGGTGACTATGCAAGGGTTAACAGAACAGCTACATCAAGACTCAACATCCTAGTAGTTCTACCCTTGTTGTCTTTTGTAATGTTAGTATGAAATGTTCTGAATCACTTTTAAAAAAGAAAAAGAGGAAAGGACCACCAAACTTAAAACATTCTTATAGGGAGATTCTTTTCTGCCAGTGAATATAGTGTTCTGATGCTAATGTAGTCAGTTTAATTAATAGAATTTATATCCCACCTTTCTCCAAGGATGGGATCCAGGGGTTAATTTTCAGTGTAGCAATGTTGATTCATGAAGAACTTGTTCAGGATAGTATCCTAATAACACAGAATGCTTTTGTATTCTGATAGGGTATGGACAGTGGCTTTGCGGGAGGAGAAGATGAAATTTACAATGTTTATGACCAGCCCTGGAGAAGTGGTAAAGACATGGCCCAAAATATCTACAGACCTAGTAAAAATGTGGATAAAGACATGTATGGAGATGATCTGGAAGCACGAATAAAAACTACAAACAGGTATGAAGACATACATAAAACTGAAGTTTTAGAGATTGTATTTATAACTACAGTGGTGCCTCGGGTTACGAAATTAATTCGTTCCGCGGCCGCTTTCGTAACCCGAAAAGCCTTCGTAAGCCGAAATGCCATAGGCGCTAATGGGGAAAAGCCGCGGTTCCGTTTAAAATAGCGCCAAAGTTTTTTCGTAACCCGAAAAAACATTCGTAACCCGGAACAATTATTTTCTATTGGATTTTTTCGTATCCCGAAAATTTCGTAACCTGGGTAATTCGTATCCCGAGGTACCACTGTACTGTACTGCATCTTCTGGTATTTTTTTGTCTCTCACAGGTTTGTCCCTGATAAAGAATTTTCTGGCTCAGATCGCAGACAAAGAGGTCGAGAAGGACCAGTTCAGTTTGAGGAAGATCCTTTTGGTCTGGACAAATTCTTAGAGGAAGCCAAACAGCATGGGGGCTCAAAAAGGCCTTCTGATAGTAGCCGCCCTAAAGAACATGAGCATGAAGGCAAGAAGAGAAGGAAAGAGTAGTGAGACTATATTCACTACTTTGAACATTTATGTCTACCCTACAGGGGGCTGTCTGAATCAACTGGCAGCTCATGTATGGTGGCTATAATGTGTGATGAGTCTAACAGGACAATTTTATCCACAGAACCAAGGGAAAAGTGAAAATTGGACCACTGAATTTTATAGGTTCTGTATTTTGAGAACTAGCTGTGCCATTCTCCTTTATTTTTACACAGGTAGAGCTCTGTTCTCTTGTGTTATGTTTGGAATATGCTGCTTGATGTACCCTATTCTTAGTTAAAGCTGCTTATTCCAGTTGATACTACTTCTCCATGTACATAATGAATCCTGCTTCTGCTGAGTTGTATGTGAAAGGGGGAAGGGTATTGTGATTGTATAATTCATCATAAGCTTATAGAAACAGCTGGATTCCTTTAATTGAGGTGAATACATATCCAAGTTTATTTCTGTTTCTTTACATAGCAGCGAAATAAAATATCCTTCCTTTAACTGATGTCAGCAATTCTTCGGTCTGAATGTTGTCCTGGAAAAACTCTATTTCTCTGGTGTTTAACATCAAGCTGAAAGATTTAATACACATAATTGGTTACAAGACAGTAGAAACTACTTGAATCTATTACAATTTCAAGCTCAAAAGTCACTCTGGAGGCAATATTCTGCTCAGGTCAAAACCAATTCTTCATAAAATACTTTCTGCAAGTTTAAAGATGTATTTCAAACCCTTAATCAACTATTGTACTAGTTTGTAGGGCAGGCATATGTTTACTAATGTACATTCCCATAACAAATTCTTTTTAACATTTATAAAGCTGTCTTGTACATCCAAGGTGCTGCTATATAATTTTCAGGCATAGATGAAAATATAATTCAAAGGAGCTATGCATACAGTATCACAAAGCTTTTTAATTATACCATTTTTTCAAACAATTGCCCTTATTTTTGAATGTTTTCTAAAAATCAAGAGTTCAGATACAACTCTTGTCATACACATGAACAGCTGAGTCAAAAAAGAATAACCTTAGTATCTACAGTACCAAATGTCTTACCTTAACTCCTTCTAAAATATGAGAGTCCTTCTGCAAGGCATTTTTGAGACCTTCCTCTGTAGAAAATCCAACCCAGCAGAAGCCTTTGTGGAATCCTGTTTCTTTATCCTATCAGCCAAGACATGTTACATTAATTGATTTTGTTTAATAGATATCAATAAACTTTCTGGATTCTCTAACTATGACCTGGTGTGCTTAAATAAATCACATATCAGCCCTTTGCACCTTTTGTAGCAGGGCTAGAGAAAGTGTGCCCCTTCTTCCCCCATTGAAATTACTGAAATATTATTTTTTGTTAATTTTTGCCAAAATCTCAAATGCAAGCAAGGATGCAGAAATGGAGAAAGTAAGTGATCCAGTGCCACTTCAAGCTGGCATTTCAGTACACTGAATAGTGCAGCCCATGGGATGGTCAAAGGGTGGAAAATTGTTCAAAGATGAAATTAACCTGACTCAACAATATTATCCAGAAAATTGTGAATGTAAATTTAGTGTTTCAACTACTGAACCAAATACAGTTGCCACCCCACCTCCCTCCCCCCCCCCCCCCACTTCCTCGTTTCCCATTCATGGCTGTTTGATTAGTATGTTCTCTCTAGGAATCCCTAGGTCCTCCCACGTGATTATATGGTAAACTTCCACTAGAAGTCATGTTGGAGGACCTAGAGAGAAGTGTTCTCTCAGGAGCAAAGCAGAATGTTGGGAAAGAGCAGCCTCCAGCTGGGACCACACAGCCCACTCCCAAAGCAGGCCGCCACAAGTCTCAAGCCACATCACCAGGAGTCAGTTTAAATCAACTCCTTTTGGTGGCATGCATACCATGGAGTCAATAGGGATATGGTGCTGCACCACAGGAAAAAAAAAAAGAGGAATTCAACATGTTTTAGCAAACTTTCCCAAAGCTAACAATATGCACATATGAAATAAAACAAGTAGGTCAGGTTAGCATTGCATCAGTTTAAAACACACACACACTTTGAATTGTGCCTGGAAATGAACTGATAGCCAGTAAAGCAGTTTCAACGAGGGGTTATATGCTCCCTGTAACTTACTCCAGTCAGCATTCTGGCCACCACACTTTGAACCCACTGAAGTTTCTAAACAGTTTGCAAAGGCACACTGTGTGTTACAATAACCCAAACATGATATAATGAAGGCATGTAGCCAGGTCTAAAATTTCAAGGAACGGGCAAAGCTGGCACACTAGTTTTAGATGTGCAAATGCACTCCTGGCCAGTGCTGAAACCTAGTCATTGAAGCTCAGAATTGAATCCAGGAGAACACCCAAATTATGAATCTGAGATTTCAGGGGCAGTATAACCCCATCCAGTACAGGCTACATCCCTACTCCCTAAATTGCCTTATGACTGACCAGGAGAGCCTCTGTCAAGTCTGGATTAAGTTTAAATTGTTCGCCCTCATCCAGTCCATTACTAACAGGAGATTTTGGTTCAGTACAAAGACAGCTTCCTTGAAATCAGATGGGATGGAGTTGGCCATCATCCACATACAGCCCTCCTTAGAGCTAGTGGAGAAGACTTTCTCTTGGTCCCACCGCCATCACAGGACACAAGAGAGGGCCTTTTCAGTGGCTGCTCCCACTCTGGAAAGCCATCCCACAGGAATCCAGCCTAGCCCCCTCCCTGCTTTACTTTCACTGGCAGGCAAATACCTTTTTGTTTAAGCAAGCTTTTAATTTATAAGTGAGGAGCCTTTTTATGGGATATTTTATCTTTCTTTTCAAACTCTGTATGCCTTTTAAATAATTTTATATAGTTTAATGTTTTTTTATTTTGTTTTTTTTACTATTCTGGGTTTTTAGTGACTCTTTCTGGGAGCTGCCTTGGGTCCCTCTTTGGGAGAAAGGCAGCATACAAATGTAATAGATACATAAATTCAGTTTTATTTATGTACTGAGACTTAGGCTGTATCAAAGTAGCCCCTTCAGCCCATAGTTGCCATTCAGGGAGTAGAGACTTTAACCAATTTCCTCCTCCCTACTGCAGATCCACAAGACTAAGAAACCCTTTGGAAGTGTTTATTCCATAAGTGAAAATCCACTTTCGTAACACTGAATACCATTATTTAATTTTAATCTATTTTTCACAACCACAGTCTAAATTTTTAACTAAAATTAAGTTATAACAGCATGTGTATCAATACAGTAGTACTATGTAAAAATAAGATGTGTTAATTCTTTATACTGGACTTAATTAATTTTCCACAGCTGAGAAACTAGCTTTACTGGGATATTAAAGTGCAGGGGTAGAGGTGATATGCTAAATACCATGTCAGACTGGTTACAGTTTAAAAGTAAGTATACAGTAACTCTACAGATCAGTCAAATATTCTATCTAAAGTTCTACTTAAACAATATTTTATTTTGGTTATAAATAATAGTAATAATACTTACAAATGGCAATAAGCATTTTTTGACAGTGCCAAACTGTGCAAAATATTCCCTTACGTCATCTGTAAAAAGAAGAAGGCAAAAAACATTAAGACAAATCCAGCTATTCGGGATTGGGTACAGGTTTATAGGGCCACATTGGTGGGCCTCACAAGATTAATGACAACAGTACACAAAAACAGGCAGCAGCATTCTGAGCAACTGAGTTGAGCCAGCACATGAATTTCTCCCAAGGCCCTGAAGTGATGTTACATAAGAAGCCTGTAGGGAATTTTAATACGAATTTAGATACAACTGCCTGGTACTATGCAGAATATTGGCTTTAAAAAATGAAAAGGGAATATACTTCAGACACCGGGGTGAACATTCCCATCAGGCTGGGACCTCCGCAGCTACTTACACATGCTACAGCCAAGATTACTACACGTTTAACTTCGCCCTACAGTTATAAAATGTTTGCCCACACAGAAATGAGACTAACAGCTGAACATAGTTTTTCCCCACATATAATACTAGCACTGGCCTGTACACATTAGTTGTAGCTATGTAATTCCTGTGTCATCATACACCTCCATCTGAATTTAGGCTACACCTAATCTCCATGACTTGCAACATGTATAGCCACCACCACAGACTGATAACAAATGGCAATCTAAGCAAGTATTTATTATTAGATTTCTACCCTACTTTCCCATAAAGGCCTGTTGACTAATATGATGAAATAAATAATTGAAAAAACAATACTCTAAAGCATTTTTAAAATTGCAAACAAGGGCATATAAAAATAGTAGACTACATTTAAAAAAGAGAATTTAAAACAGCATGTTGCAGAGTGCCTTCAGTGGGGAAATGGGAAATTATTTAGGGCTGATATGAACAATATCAGAACCAGATGTTAGAATGAAAGAGTGGTGTATATAAGCCTAATAAGCACATTGTATCTTCCTCAAAAAGATGGAAAACCCAAGTTCAAATTACCAACATGTGGTTTTGTAACAGAAAATCCTATCTCTTGGGGGTGCAATGCAAGGATGTCATTCCATGTATCCTCAGAAGGAAGGACACATTTCCTATGTTTCCATGAAGAAATACCAATGCAAAGAATGAGCAAATGTTTGTTTTCCTGTAGTTATCCATGCTGGATAACTTGTATTCAGATTGCAAATTGGGATGTCACTATGATGCTGCGCTGAAAGTTCAGAGTACTTTCATATCTTAATTATTTCTATCCCTTTCTTCCAACAAGTACAAATCAGTGTATATGGCTGTCCTCCTCTCCAGTTTAAACCTCACAAGGTGAGACAGGTCAGGCTGAAAGAGAAACTGGTTCAGGGTCATGCTATGAGTTTCATGGCTTAGGACCTGTGCCTCTCAAAGTGCAGTTCAACACCACAACCGCTACCTGTTACTCTTAAAATCAATTCAGCAATCTTTGCCTTCCAACCTCTCAGCAAACAGTTATTTGGAAAAATCACTGTGTGAAGATGTGCAGTAATTTAGAGCGTTTATATTATTTTAATACAAGTTCGCCTTATGAGTTACGCTCTTATCCCATCTCTCCCTCAATGAACACAAAGCAGTCTTCGTAGCTGTCTTCCTTCTTTATCCTCACAATGACCCTGCAAAGTCTATCAGACTAAGAGGGTGACTGATCTCACAGCAACCAGTGAATGTCAGAACTAAAAAAAAAGGGAGGGGATGAACTTTTGAGTCCAGTCTTTTAAGTCTTAAACAATATACTGTCTTTCCTACACAATTTCCGCTAACATTCCCTTTCAGCCTCTTTCTAGCCTTTCATTCTCTTTCTTTCCAACATGGGGCTCTTGCTGAACAAGACTGGTGGGTCCTTCCCATTCAAAAGCTATGGCAAAATACTGAAGGGGAATTACAAAATGAAAGCGAGGTGGGGAAGAGGACATGCGTATAGAAGATCCTGCAGGTGGAGGGAGAGAAGCAACTGTCTTAACACAAGAACGAATGCAGAATCTGTCACCCAGAGAGTGAGAGCAAGCATCTGCACAGCAGAAATAATCCGGTTTGACACCCTTTAATTGCCATGGCTCAATGCCATGGGATTCTGGAAATGGTAGTTTGTTGTGGCACCATGATTGCCTTAGGGTCACCATAAGTCCAAAATGACTTGAAGGCAGACAATAAATATCCTAAAGGCACTAGATCCTGTATGATCTCGGAAGGTAAGCAGTGCCAGCCCCCTCCAACCAGGACCAGAGGCTGAAGGAACTGGCAAACCCACCTCTTGAGTATTCCTTGCTTCAGAAAACCACGTGAAATTGATGGGGTCATTAAAACCTGACAGGGAACTCCAAGGCACACACACACA